>NC_079233.1:3103746-3414121 GCF_028502605.1 Trichoderma breve
ACTTTGGCGTATAATTTGGCATTTAATTGAAGAAGCTTAAATCTCGCCTAAAAAAATCTTTACCTGACAGGCGGAATTTCAACATCTCACGGTAATGTGCCTTCACCAAAGCTTGAGTCTGCAAGCATGAGATATCCAATCACGTGCTTTCGTGAAAAAATACTGAGAGTTGTCGTGAGTACCCAGCTTTTCTCACAATTGCCGCCAACATAGATGTACCAGGTACCCACTCACCGTATCTAATCGCGAGCCTCAAATAAGCTGTGCCCAGCGCTGCAAGGCTCATCAAACTTTCATAAAAGAGCTTCAGATCATCATTTAACCCATCCATATTCGAAGCAAATCGATCAATTGAGATGGCAGATTCCGCTTCAAAAAGAAAACAGGGTCCTGGTGGCCCTGATGGCTCTGCGCTGAAGAAGAGAAAGGTATGATGATTGATGAATACCTTGTATTACACATTCAAAGGAAAACTCTTGCCTCGTGTCTATGACTCTGGAGATGCTGACATTGGGATAATGAACATAGGAGGGCGCGGCTGGGAGATGGAAAACGCCGGCTCAAAAGGCAAAGCACGCTTCTTGGGCGGAAATGGGCAAGACGCTTGAGGTGGGCGATGAGGGCATCTGGGTTACCTATGCGAGGGGCATGAAGGGCAAGGCAGTCCGAGAGTTTAAAGCCTTGTGTGACGAGTACGGCGAGAAACTGTACGGCATCAAGCCGCCAGTAGACGAATCAGAGCCGAAATCAGGAGACGAGGACGAAGACATTGAGGCGTCCATCCAGAAGGAGCTCGAGGCCATGAAGGCGCCTAAGCAGCCCCAGCCGAGAGGCGTCTTCTCGCCGGTGTCCGTCGCGATAGAGTGCGTCTTCTTTATGAAGACGATGAGGCCGGTGGATCCTTGCCAGCTTGTGCTTGAGATTTGTAGGGACGCGACGGGGTGCGAGAGCGCGAAGGATCGTAAGTGCAAGTATATTAATCGGTTGACGCCTGTGGTGGATACGGAGAAGGCGAGTGAGAAAGGGGTGCAGAGGGTGGCGAGGAAGGTTCTGGCGTCTTTTTTTAGCTTGAATGAGGAGGAGAAGGGGAAGGATGAGGATGAGGAAGAGGAAAAGAAGCCAGAGGAGGCGTCAAATGGGGTGGAGGAGGTGAAGGAGACGGTGCCAGAGACGGTGACCCGAAATGCTGAGACAGACGCTCCTTTTACGGTAAGTTGTGTCCGACTGAGAAGAGATTTTCTTTTCTTTGCTCGAATGAGATTTGGCTAACTGAAATTGATGTCCAAACAGTACGCTATACGACCTACCATGAGAAACCACTCCATCTTGGAATCACAGGCCGTTATCAAAATGGTTGCCGGCATGGTCAAGCCTGAGCACAAGGTCAACCTCAAGAACCCGGACAAGGTCATTCTCGTCGAGATATTCCAGGTTTGTCCAACATCCATGAAGTGGAAGATGTGTGGAGAACTAACCAACTATGATGCTAGTTGTTTTGCGGCGTCTCTGTGGTCGATGGCAAGGAATGGGAGGAGCTCAAGCGGTATAACATCAATGTTCTCTATGGCATGGCGGGGGAACAGAAGAGCGGCAAGGCTGCGAAGCCTGCCTCGGAGGAGTGAACAGTTGCATGAGATTTGGAGTGTTTATGATATAAAACAAGTAGATGAGCATTTGCATTCTAATGGACAACTTGGGTTTCGGAGACGATGCTTGATATGGCTCTTTATTATACGGTCGCTATATAAGGTTCACCACTCTCATATTGTACATATAAAACAGGCTCCAAGACCTTGGTATTCCTGGTATTTAACTAGCATTAAAAGCAGAGTGCATCAACAAGATCCAATGGCACAACTTACACCGCGCTACCTAAGCTATCGCCCATTACCCACGCCTTCGCTGCCGCTGTCTTCATCACGGGGCAGCTGGAACCCCATGAGCCCCATGAGATTTCCCGCAGGGCCAGCCATACCTCCCTGGCTCTTGAAGCTCTCGAGAAGATTCTTGGCCAGGTTATAGTCAATGTCGACCTCGCCGTCCTCGTCATCGGTGGAATTTGCCGCGTGGCTGCTCTCTCCTTGTAGCGGCTGTTTCTGCTTCTGTTTGCTCTTACTCTTCTCCTTCTCTTGCTCTACGCTCTCCTTTGACTTTATCGCGCGCTCGGTAGTTGGCGGATCGAGCTGGAGGGTGCCGTACTCTTTGAGCTCGGCCTCCATGCGAGAAGCGAGCTCTTGTATATCTCTGTCCTCTTCTGCATCGCTATCGGTGCGGTCCTCGGCCGTTTCAACCTTGCGAGCCTCTCCTCCTTTTTTAGGGTTTGCTGTAGCGATGCCCATCATTTCTTTCATCATGTTGGAGAATGCTTCTTCATCGAAGCTCACCTCCTCATCTTGATCTTCTTCATCATCCTCGTCATCATCGTCGACGTCCATTCTATCAAGCTCAGCACCATCAAGGCCCGCATCATCATCGTTAAGGAAAGCCTCAAAACGCGAGACAATCTTTCTCAGGTTCTCTTGTGTCTGAGCTTCGCCAAAGCCAGATGCCGCCTTTGAAGACGAAGCATGAGCTTGCTTTCCTTCTAATTCACGCTCAAAGTCTTCATAATTAATGTCAAGCCACGAATCATCGTCGTCCCGACCAGCATTCTCCCACAGCTTTATGTCTTCGTTAGATGGCAAACATGAGCTTCCATCCTCTTGTAGATCCTCCAACATGATGGCCATCTCGCGGACGACTCTGCTCTTGCTACTCTCTGCATTGACTGCGAGCATCTCGAATCCACAAGTGAGCTTCATGCCAGTCTCTAGATGTTCGAATTTTTTCTGATCTTCTTTTGAAAGCAGCTCCACGTTTGTATTTTTCCGGAGTAAGGCCTCCCACCTTGGTGGTGTGTCGAATCTTTGAGACTTTAGCTGAGCAAAAAGGGTTTTGCTGAATCGTACACTGACTGTAACGAGATCTTCTGGTGGAAATTGCAAAGAGGCCGATGAAGATAGAATGGGCTTCAGCGAGTTGGCATCTCTCAAGTAAAAATGCTCAACGGCAGGGGCAATGATCTTTGGCAGAGCATGTAAAATGTAGGCCACTGGCCTGGGGATCGTGACAAGAGCATGGTGGATAGAGTTGGAGATTTGATCCGGATACTTTTTCAATCTGTGAAATGCTTCAGAATCGATGGCAGGGAGGTGGACGAGGGCGTCAGGATTTGATCGTAGAAATGAGACAGCCTGTAGGAGGGACAGTTGTTCGGACTCTCCACCCTTGGAGTTGAGAGGTATAAGAAAGATCTTTCCAAGATGTATCCATACACGGTAGCGATCAATCTCCGGGCTCAGCCACCTAGGAAGCACATTGGCCGCTTCGACCAGGAGGAATTCTCCATCAGAGTCTCCTACTCGAAGCCAGAGATCGGGATGGGCTTTAGTCAGTTCACAGAGAATGTAGACAATGAGCCATTCATCCTCAATGGCATCTCCATAGTCAGTGGTGCCATGAAGAAATAACAGTCCTAGAGATGGGGAGTCAGAGCAACCTTGCATTGAAACTGCAGTTGCACAGCCATGGGCCGCTGTAGAGAGAGAACTTACCATGTTCGCTCTTCAGCGAAATCTCAAATCCCTCACGCTGCCAGATGTAGTCTTTTGTATGTGACTGAACGAGCTCAACTGCTGCTTTCCGAATAGTTTCAAGGCGAGTACGTGTTTTTCGAGCCTCGGATTGCTGGTTCTCCACGACAAAGAGCATGTACTCGACGGTGTTTTCAGAGAGCTGCTCTACGGCCGTTTCCGTCTCGCCGACATTGCCGTCGTTGGACATGCTTTATCGTGAGGAGGGGCACCCGTACTGATTTGTAGTCATCTGCATGGCGAAAAGATTAATATTGACAAGACATCAAGTTTTGAGTGCAGCTGGAAGAGATGTAAGTTTGAGATGGAGTGCCGTCTTGATTTAGGCCCCACGCTGGCAGGCTCTTATACACCCGCCTATCAAAATTCTTTTAGTGCTGGCTACTGTATAACATCTACAGTTTGGCAATTATAACGATGCACGTCTGGATTTCTCCTCAAGTATCCTGGTTTGTAATTGTACTGCCACCATGGCAATTGTCAATGCATATATAAAATTACAAGTCGTATTCTTAAAGATAACGTTATATACTCGGTGCTCAAGATGGATTCACAGCCATGTACATGCCTTGTCCCAGTAGCGCATGATGGGCGCCATTAGTCATGCCCGCTGTTAGCTGCCTAACTGCCTAGCTGATTTTACCCCACGACGCGGTCAACGCGGTCAACGCGCAAGAACAAATTAATGGACTTGGACAAGCCTCATCGCATCGCTTATCGGCCAGAGGAGTTTGCAGGATGCATGCGACAGTGAGATGGGGCTCTGCTAATGCGTTAATGTAATCAATACTCTTCAATCATCGAGCGTTGCATCCCTCCAGCCTTATCTTGCACTTCCCGATCTGTGTGACTGGTGCCAACCCGCAGACCACCATCGGCCATGGCGCCTCTCAAGCGATCACGAAGAGCCTCAGGCCAACAGGATGAAATCACAGGCATCACTGAAGCGCGTGCATCAATGGCCAATGGCATGCAGCCGGTATGTATGTTAGCATGCTGGGCAATCATTCGTTGGCTAACCGCAGGCGGCAGAGAAAACGAGTCCGGTTATCCGCTGATGACAGAGCAGAGGGTTCGAGCAGTAGAGCAGCAGAGACGAGACGAGACGATGGTTCATCTAGTTCCGAGAGCGAAAACGACGATGGAGACGACGATGACGACGCTCCGGCGTCTCCCCCCCAGACACAATACGAACTTATGAGAGACAATGGCTTCCGGCACCTTCAGCATACGGATTGGGACGACCAGCAAGCTACGCAGAAGCTGATGCGCCGCACCACGACACAGACCCTCGAAAACAACATGGTTGCCGAGAGTGGCATCATTGAAAGCATCACCTGCTACAACTTCATGTGCCACGAACGACTGCATGTGGAACTTGGTCCCTTGATCAACTTCATCGTGGGAGAAAACGGCAGTGGCAAGAGCGCTGTCTTGACGGCTCTAACACTATGCCTCGGTGGCAAGGCTAGTGATACCAACAGAGGTGGTAGCTTAAAGTCCTTTGTCAAGGAGGGACGCGAGCAAGGAAGCCTTGTTGTCAAGATCAAGAACGCTGGAACCGATGCATACCAACCCGACATCTACGGACCATCCATCACCGTCGAACGCCATTTTTCCAAATCTGGCAGCAGTGGTTTCAAGATCAAGACGGACCAGGGCAAGGTCGTCTCAACCAAAAAGCAGGAAGTTGATGAAATCTCGGAGTGGTATGCCTTGCAGATAGGAAACCCCCTGACAGTCCTCTCCCAAGACAATGCGCGACAGTTCCTCAATGCCGCAACCCCAGCGCAAAAGTACAAGTATTTCGTTTCTGGTGTCCAACTGGAGCAACTGGACAATGACTATAAAATGTCTCAAGACACATTGGACAAGACGCTCATTCTCCGCGAGGATCTCAACGAGAAGATTGGCCATGTCAAAAAGGAAATGGACGATGCCCAACGACTTGCCGAGATAGCCCAGAAGAACCAGGGCCTTCGCGAAAAGGCAAGGCACTATCGAAACCAGCTTGTCTGGTCACAGGTTGTCGAGCGGGAAAGAGAATTAGAACAGCGCAACGCCGACTTGAACAGGCGCGACGAAGAGCTCATTTCCTGGGAGGCGGACTGCGAAAAGGCGACGGAAGCCCTTGCCAAAGAGGAAGAGAAGCTGGCTCGGGTTCAAGAGGCCCGAGAAGCTCTCGGCAATGAAGAAAACACGTTTGAAGAGACAATGTTGGAGGCAGAGGCTGCGTGGAATGACGCCAAGAGGAAGCAAACAGAACTGCAGCGCGAAGAGCGAGATGCCCACATGCGGTTGAAGACCCTCCGGACAGACATGCAATCCTGTGAGAGCAAGATTAAAGAGGAAGAAAAACGCTTAGACGGCGCATCGGGCTCTGCACGCGCACAGAAAGACCAGGAGCTCTCCGAGGCACAAGCGCAGGAGAAGAGAATAAATGAAGAAATCAGTGAGGCCAGGGCCAGGGCGCCAATGTATTCCGAAAAAATAAACGCAGCCAAAGAAGCGGCAAAGAGAGCTGGTGAATTGCTGCAACAAAAGAAAAAGGAGGTAGTAATGGCGCAAAGGGGGGTCAAAGATCTCGAGCAGAGCAGCGGCTCAGCCCTTGATGGATATGATGCAGACCTCATAAGACTGGCCAAGGCCATTGAAAGGGAAACCGGTTTCGAAAGCAAGCCGCTGGGTCCCCTTGGCACGCATGTTACCCTCCGAAAGCCTGAGTGGTCTGGCATCCTCGAAAAAACTTTTGGTGAGAATCTGAATGCATTTGTCGTGCAGAGCAAGAGAGACCAAACAAAGCTGTCAAATCTGATTCAACGCATGGGCCTAAGGAAACAGCCGCCAATCTATATCGCGTATGGAGGCACAATTGATACCAGCGCCCAAGAGCCAGATCCCGAATTCGACACCATTCTCAGAGTGCTGGCATTCGACAATGAGCTCGTTCGGTCGCAGCTTGTTATCAATAACCAGATCGAAAAAGTCATCCTAGTCAAGGACCGTCTTGAAGCGGAGCGAGTCATGATCGATAACAACGGTCCTCCTCGAAACGTGGTGGCGTGTATCTGCTTCCACGACGGCAGAGGGAAACGTGGCCATGGACTGAGAATCACAAACCGTTTCGGAACTATAGGCACAAGTCCTGTTACACCAACTAACTTGGCTCCTCGAATGCAATCAGATTCTGCTCAGCGGCTTCTTGTGCAAAAGGAGAACCTCAGGCAACTAGGTTTGGAGGTGAAAGATCTGATGATCGAGGAGCGGCAAGCGCGTCAGCGATTGGAGGGCTGCGAGGCCGACCTCAAAGCGCATCAAAACAAACTCAAGGATTTGGAAAGTGATATACGCCGAATCCAGGCGGATATTCAGCGGATATCACTGGATCTGGATGCGTTCGAGGGCGTTGACGGGCGTCTTGTGGCACTGCGGGAGGAGCGAGAAGCGAAACAAACCGAAGAGGAGCAGCTTGGTCTGCAGTACGGCAACCTGAAACTGGAAAAGCGAGAGCTGAGCAAGAAGGCGGAAGAGGCTAAGGCACGTCTCGATGCTGAAAAGGACATTCGCAAGGATCACCAAAGCCGCGTGGCCAAGGCAGAAGACAAAGTCAAGAAACATGAGTCGTTTAGGAAGATTGCAGTCGCTCAAAAGAATGCCGCCTTTGAGAGGCGGGATATCGAGATCAACGAGAGGCGGCGGGCAGAGGCCAAGCGCGACCAGAAGATTGCTGAGGTGGCCGACTTCATCCAACAAGCCGAGCAAGTATCTCCGGATCGTGTTCATATTCCTGAAGACGAAACATATGCAAGTCTCGAGATCAAGTACGCAAAGGTTTGCGAGCAGCTAGCACAGCGAGAGGCTCGACAAGGAGCCACAGACCAACAGATTTACGACCGAGCTGTCGAGGCCAGAACGCGATACGAGGATGTGATGAAGAAGACGAGAGACGTGGATGACACCATTGCGAGCTTGAAGCAAGCCATCGAACACCGACTTCACCTATGGAGAATGTTTCAGAGACAAATCAGCGCTCGGATACGAATTCAGTTCAGTTATCTATTGAGTGAGCGTGGGTTCAGAGGCAAGATCGACATTGACCACCGCAACAGGAAGGTAAACCTCCAGATTGAGCCCGACAAGACACGAAAGAGCTCGTCTGGCCGCAACACCAAGACGTTATCGGGAGGCGAAAAGTCATTCTCTTCAATATGCATGCTTCTCTCCGTGTGGGAAGCCATTGGATCACCAATACGATGTCTGGATGAGTTTGACGTCTTCATGGATAATGTGAACCGTGCAATTAGCACAAACATGCTGGTAAGTCATTTACTGCGGATTTACGAAAAAGGGAAACGTGACTTGAGAGTGAGCTGCTAATTGAATGGTATTACAATACAGGTGGATGCTGCTCGACGATCAGTATCGCGGCAATACATCTTGATCACTCCGAACGCTATTGAGGGCCGAGCTAGGCTGGATAAAGATGTCAAGATTATTCGGTCAGTTTCATTGGCATTCGAATCTTTCTAGCGAATTGCGATTTTTATGGCTAACTCTCTACTCTATCTTACAGCTTGACCGATCCCCGCCAGCGAACCCTAATCTAGAGTCAGAGCCTGCCACGTATGGCCGGGCTGTGAGTATATTTCGTGGGCAAGGTGTACTAGAGAGTTTTTGCAATACTTCTGGGACGCTGCTTCATTCGTGGGCGGTTAAAAAAACAATAGGCAAATGTGTATATACATGAAACGGTGGCGAGCAAACTCGTCGGGAGTTGGGGAGCCTTGAGATGCTGATACTATTGTACATGATTCTTATGACTTAAAATTAGACAGGGATGAGGATGTGGCTTAATGCGGATTGTGTCTAGAACGTCAGATAGGGACGCCCTTGCTTCTCAAGACATTGACGCCTGCATTGAGGGTGAAGCCAACCCATTGGCCTACGGCTCCCACGGTGCCCCCCACGGACTGGACCTCACCCAGCCTTCGATGCAAGAACTGTCTTGTCTCGAGAAAGGACGGTGATCTGTCGTTGGTCATGAAGAGCTCACTGGAGCTGTATACCATGGAGAGAGCCGCCCGCTTGGTGTACCAGGAGGGATCGACGGCCTTGTCGCCGGCCAGGAACCAGATGTCGTCAGACAAGGCAGCCAGCTCAGCCAGCGACTTGGGCAGATAGCTGGGCTGCGCCATGATGGCCAGGGCCTGCAACAATAGCGCACACTCGGGTCAGCGAAACGCGCCAATGGGTGTGTGTGTGTCTCACGAAGCAGACACGAACACGAACAACTCACCTCCTGCCATCTGTGTATGATGTCCCTGTTGCCCACCAGCCGCTCCCACGTCAAGGCAGCCACCTTGTCGCCGACGGAGGTCAACGAGTCATCCTCGAGCAGATCACGGCTCCTGTCGGCCAGTCTCTCGCGCTGGGCGACCAAGTGGTAGTGTATCAGGCTGAACTGGCCGTCGGGCAGGATGCCGGAGCTGATATCAGGGTAACCAGCATCGCGAGCGCCGAGGCCAATAGCGCGCAGCGAGAAGCCGTGCTCAGGGACGTGCTTGTAGGCGGCGGCCAGGATTTCCCTGTCGACGGGCCCGAACGGCGGCGTCGACGGGTGGTCGTACGAGTGGTAGTGCTGCTGCCGCCGGCAGAGAGACGAAGGAGACGAGGCTGGCGCAGTCGCAGTCCGGCGAGCGATTGGGCCGCGGGCGGTCGAGGCCAGGCATCGTGCGGCGCGAGAGATGCAAGGGGAGGCCATTTTGGTGAATTCGAGGAGGATTGAGCTGGCTCCCTGTGCTTTTTTGCTTATGCCTATGCTATGCGGCGTGATTCTTATTGACTGGTTGTACGAGGGGCTGTTCTGCAAACTTTCAACTCGACTGAGAAGCAAAGAGTGGATCCCCGGCGTGGGAGGCTAGATGCACGGTGCTTTGCTTTTTTTGGGGGCCAGTTTACGGGAGAGCCATATGAGGATGAGAATGGCCAGTGTGTAGGCTTTGCGGTATCTTCGACGTAATAGATATGAATACTTGTTACTGTGCGCGAGCCAATTGGCCATCTTGGGCTGCGATTGCGCATTATCTACGTGCTGTACGATGCACAGGTTTCTGGCCATAGGTCTATTCATAGCATGTTACACAAAGGAGTCTTGTATGTATGTAGCTTATGAGGCATCGCATCAATCACATCGCATCGCATCCTCACCGGGTGGGTTAGTCATCCCGCGGCCCTCATTGGGTTTGCCCAAGACCCAGGGCCCAGCCTTCGGAAACACCCCCCGTCTGTGATTGCATCATGCATCCGGGAGAACAACTCAACAAACCAGAGCTGCCAGGTTTCGGAGCGAACAGGCGAAAGGCAGTTGGCCAATCAATGCCTGGTGGCAGGCGATATGGCCGGGGGGCCGGGGGCATGTCTGCCGCAAAACACGCCAGCATATTAGAGGGCCTACAGGCTACAGGCACAGCACGAGCACATCCCATCCCATGGGCTCCATTGCACACAATGCCGGGCCGATCCCAGCCAGATGCTTGGGCTGCCACCGGTGCTTGGGTCTGTCGTTCTCGGGCGCAGGTAGGTACAGGTATTACTGGCAGTGCCGATACGAGCAAGGGGCCCAGGCAAGGTGGGATCTATCTGGAGCCGGGCTACGATGAACGGGCAGTCGTACATAATACCACCGGCTGAATTGACTTGAGGACCTGGAGCTTACAGTAACCCACTACCCTTAAAGTGCCTTAGTCAGGCACGGTTGCTCTCCATTTGAAAATTGATCTCCAGCTCTCTCTGTCCAGCTGCGCGCGCAAGCTCTAAGCTGGCCTGCTAGTAGGCCTAGTAGTAGGATAGGTTAGTCGCTGAACTGATTGATGTGCTCCCCCCCTCACCGATCTTCTCGGGTAGGGCACCTTAGCCATCCTGTTAGTGCTCTTGCTCCGCTGTTCCCGCCCTGCACCTTATTGAGCCGCCTCAGCGATCAGTGCTCTAGCACAGGCTGCTAGCAGTGCCATCGATTCAAGCTTTGGTGCCTTTTGCTGCTAAGCCCACACGTGCTGCCGGCCTAGAACTTGCCCCTTCCGGCCTTCTTCTCTCCTCTCGCCTCTTGTCCTCTTCCTCTTTCGCATCCAATCCGATTCCCCTGCTCCATCCTCGTACATTATTGCACCAGACGGCACTCCGAGGCCGCCACTTTTTGCACACTCCAGTCCGCGAAAGCCTCCAATAGGGATCACCCCCGGCTGCCCCGGCCACACGAGTCCGTTCCCGAGCAAACGAGACCAAGGAGGAGAAAACTCTACTTTTGTCCTTCGACCCTTGTCCCCTCGTAGGGCCGGGTGTGGGAGCTTCCCTGAGCACTTTTCGCCCATCCATCTGCGCGGTCCCCGGAACCGAGCCCATACGCTGTCACCTACATATTTTTTTCTCCTCCCACGGCCAACTATCCGACCCAGACCGGCATCGTTTTTTTCCCCGGGTTCAATCCACGCTAAAAGTTTGGGAGAAAACCACATCAACGTACGTACTGTCCTCCTGGTGGCCACACCTCCCACGCAAGGCCGCTGCAAAGCTGGACGCAATGAGCGACGTGCATGCATCCAACTCGCTTTTATTGCTACCACATGCTGCGTGAAAGCTCGCTGCTGGCCTGGCCTGGCCTGACTTTTGGCTGGTGGGCTTTCCCACTCTCTCCCACTCCCACAGCTCGGCCCACGAGCCATTGCTGCCGACCCCCCTGCCACTCATCACCATCACCATCACCTTGACCGGGTTGTTGTTGCTTTGGGATTTTTTTGTCCTTGATTTTCATTTTTCATTTTTTTTTTCAGTTTTTTTTCTTCTCTCTCTCTCTCTCCTCTCCCTAGCATAACATCTTTCCTATCTTCCCATTACCTACCAGTTCACCTACCAAGTAGTGGGTTAGTTTTTAGTAGTAGCTCTGGTACTGGAACCTTGGCTGGATCCCGAATACTGTGCTCGTCCCCAAGCCGTGCTGATACGGAGAGCACTGTACTCACTCGTACGAGCTTTTCGTGGAAAAAAGCAATCCATTGATCCATAGCAGGATCTGCAGCTCTAGCTACTCCCCCCTGCTTCCACTTCCATCAACCTGCTCTAGCTCTGGTGCCTCATCGTGCCTTGCAAGGTACTTGCTTCTCGCTGCGCCGGTTTAGGTAGTAGTAGTCACAGCTCTGCATCTTGGCCCCCTCCGTCCTCCCTCAGCCTCTGCACGCTCATTCGTCGCCTGGTCCCCTCCCGGTCCGCGCGTTCTTTTCCCCTTCTCACCACCAGGCTTGAACAATAACCATGCGCCTCTGTCCTACCCCCCTCCCACTCCCAATTGCGACTTACTGGTACTGTACGAGTTACTGCACTGCAGCCCGCTCGCTCGCGTTCCAATTCTGTTGCTGACTGCTGCTGTGGCTTGCCCTCTCTCCAGAAGCCACCCATAATTCTGCCGTCTGTCGCGACCTGGCTCGAGCTGCCCTCCAATCTGTTGAGACACCCGGTTTGCCTTTGACTGCACAGCTGCCACGCGCGACAAGGCTCAAGGCACAAGGCACAAAGCCTCTCTCCTCCTTTGTATCGCATAAACCGCCATGGGTACGTCTTTTCTCTCTCGGCTCCCTCTGCTCTGTCTATATCTCTGCCTCCATCTGCCGGTTCGATCTCTGCTCGACTCGCACCAAGACTCTCTCGCTCTTTTTGCTTTCTGGCCAAGACGCGTGCTGCCAGCCTCGGTGCCGTCACTGACGCCCGGTTGAACTTTTTTTTTTCTTTCCAAAACAGCTCTGCCTTGCTTTGCCTTTGTCTTTTATTTCCCCTTCCCTACCTGAAACTCTCCGAAAAGAGCAGCCAGAGGACGCCTCTGCTTCATTCAACGTGATACCACTTTGGATGTAACTTGTCGCCCCCGTTGCCGGCCGATACGTCTCTTCTTTTCGACTCGCCTCTCTCCGTCCACTGCATTATCATTGACCCCCCTTACCTGCATGTGCTCCCGCCTTGCTACTCCGCATACTTCTCATCACTTTACACCCCACCACTACCCGGGTACATGACTATTATTTCAATCAGGCCGTTCTTTTCCTCCATCTCTTTTGGCACAATTTCCTTTTACTTTGAGGAGGGCTCTTGCAGCGCCAGTTTTCTAACCTTTGTCTTTTAGCTGACTCCGGCGATAACTACCGACCGGTAAGTTGACATCATTTACTTTGACCTGCCCTTTCTCCTACACGCATTTCATCACCTCTCTCTCTGGTGCGAACCTACCAACTTCCTGTGGCCTCGCGCCTTGGCCTTATTGAACAAAAATCCTACGACACCACCCCGCAGCGGCCACCTTGTTTCCTATGCCCTATCCCACAGGGAGAGGCGTCGCAAGCAAGAGTCAGGTTTGCGGTACGAAGCTGTCGTTGGATTGTGAAGCTCGTCTGCTCAATTGCTCGGTCGTGGCAAATGCCCAGCTTGGATTGAATGCGCTGTCTTCTTTGTTGGGGAGCCATATATAATAGCTACCTACCTATGAAAACAGGCCGAGTGTCACTTTGGGCAGCCCGTGGCTCGACTGCATTCCGGATAACCCATTCATCTGGCCTAGCCTAACCCTACCAACGTCACAACTCACATTATCTTGTCTTGAAAAATGCTTGTACTGATCGGCACACAGCGTGAGAGGTCTCGATCACCTCGGCGACGATCTAGGAGTCCAGGCCGACAATCTCGTCGGCGGTCTTATTCGCCTCGCAGCAGATCAAATAGTCGGGACGACTATCGACGGGGCCGCGATCGCTCCCCAATGACTGGAACAGGAGCTGCACCAGCCGGTGGTCCCACTGGCAATTACGCGGGACAGCAATCCCATCGATCATACGAAGAACGGGCCGCGGCCCGAGAGCAGATGATGAGCAATATCCGAGAGACGTCCCAGCAGGACCGCCGCGTCTATGTCGGCAACCTCTCATACGACGTCAAGTGGCATCATCTCAAGGACTTTATGAGACAGGGTGAGATCAGGACTCTACGAATATGGGCATGGTGAAGAGATCAAAAACTAACCAGGGATACCCCAATGTTACAGCTGGAGAGGTACTCTTTGCCGATGTACTATTGCTTCCAAATGGAATGTCGAAGGTGGGCTTCATCGCGTAGTTTTGGTTGGCTTTCTTTTGTAGCTTTCTTCCCTCTCTGGTTTTGATGGATGGTTGGGTTGACGGGTTGGGACGTTGTCCTGGGAATAATTGTAGGGATGCGGGTAAGTTTCTCTCTCAAATTCTCTTGCGGCACCTGTCTGTTCATTGTTTGCTAACGGCTGGTCGTCACAGAATTGTGGAATATGCTACAAGGGAGCAAGCTCAGCAGGCTGTTGCTCAACTCAGCAACCAGAACCTAATGGGTCGTCTTGTCTACGTTCGAGAGGTAGGTGAATCCCGATGGTAACGCATGTTGCCTGGCGCCGACGGTTTCGTTTTCTAATGCTCCAATTATCAGGATCGCGAAGCTGAACCTCGCTTCATCGGCGCTACGGGAACCAGCTCCCGCGGCGGATACGGTGGTGGTGGCGGCGGCATGCCTGGCGGAGGATTCAACGCAGGATATGCTGGCGGTCCCCCCGGCGGTGGTGGTGCTGGTGGAGGCGGCGGTGGCCGCCAAATCTACGTTGCCAACGTCTGTTCACTCTGTCCGTGATGTGTCATGAGAGTATCTTGACTGACCCCCCTTTTAGCTCCCCTACAATGTCGGCTGGCAGGACTTGAAAGACCTTTTCCGACAAGCAGGTAAGTTGGCCGCTGCTTCATCGAATAGTTGCATCATCAAGTGTACCATGGCATTAACGCTTTCGTGCAGCCCGAATTGGCGGAGTGATGCGTGCTGATGTGCACGTCGGTCCCGACGGCAGACCTAAGGGTTCAGGAATCGTCGTCTTTGAGAGTCCCGACGATGCACGGAGCGCTATCCAGCAGTTCAACGGCTATGACTGGCAAGGCCGCATGCTCGAAGTTCGCGAGGACCGCTTTGCCGGTGGCGGCGGCATGGGCTTCGGTGGCCGTGGAGGATACGGCGGCGGCATGCGCGGTGGTTTCGGCGGCGGCTTTGGAGGTCGCGGCGGCTTCGGTGGTCGTGGAGGATTCGGCGGAGGCTTCGGTGGCCGTGGGGGCTTCGGCGGCGCTGGAGGACCTGGTGTAGGTGCCGGGGGTGGTGGCGATTTCGGTGCTGCCGCTCCGCCAACCGTACTCCCCAACCCCTTCACCGACAACGCAACCGCCGGCACGGAAAAGGGCGAGATCATCTACGTTCGAAATGTAAGTTCTGGTCGCTCTCCAATACACCATCTGTTGGGACGGTTCTGACACGTGCTATAGCTCCCTTGGTCGACTAGCAATGACGACCTAGTTGAGCTCTTTACGACGATTGGCAAGGTGGAACAAGCCGAGATTCAGTATGAACCTAGCGGCAGATCTCGAGGCACCGGCGTGGTTCGTTTTGACTCTGCCGACACTGCTGAGACGGCAATCGCCAAGTTCCAGGGCTACCAGTATGGTGGTCGACCGCTCAACCTGAGCTTCGTCAAATACCTGAACCAGCCCGGAAGTGAAAGCATGGAAACCGACGCTCATGGTGGCTTGACACAGGACCAGATCATGTAGGAGATGTCGGTTTGAGTCATCTCAGCCTGACTTCTTTTGACTCTGGGTTTCGTTTTCCTTTGACACATGATATTTCACTGGGTTGTTCTTCGCTTGTTTTCCTTGTTCACTTCTTATCACTTTCACTTGCACAGTTCGTCTAGGGTTACTGAAAATTTGATTTGCGGACATGCTATATTTAAAATCGTGGGGGATTCTATTTCAATCAAGGGGCATCACTTCATCGAAACCAGCTCTGACTGGCCGGGTAGGATGCCACTCTGGAAGATGAGGGGCAAAAAGAAATTGAGTTTTTATGTCTTTGGGTCTGGCAAGGAAATGAGCAGCAGAAGGTGGTGACCGTGGTTATTGAGTTTCTTATTCCTTTCTTTATCTCGGGTTCTCGAAGCGGTGCGTAGGAGAGCATGGTGAAGATGCGTGTTTCAAGCGTGACGTGATTTCGCGGATTGGATGGGCGGCGAAGGATGCCCCCATATAGAACCCAACTGCCATGGCCTTCTTTAGCCTGGAGTTTGAGGCCTGAGCGTAGGAAAGAACAGGAGATTAAGCAGTATAATGACTAGGAGGCATTGCTATGGTGGGCATGGCATATACACCTCGCGCATAATGTTATATTGGGGGTCTCGGGTACAAATCAGACTAGGCATTAGAAGAGACTGTGGTGAAGGGGCTTATATACCATACGAGAGAAGCATATAATCGAACAAACCAAGAATCAAGCTACCGCGACGATAATTTGCTCCTGCACTGGTGGCCGATGTGGTTTTGCTTTTGGTCTGCATTGATACTAGAATAGATACCTCAATGACTTCCATATACGCCGTCAGTCCCGGTAGTCGGAGCAGTACAGTATGGAGGACAAGGTGCTAGGTGATGAATAGAGCGCTATAAAATGGTTTAAATAGTCGAGCCTCGCTGAAACCAACAAGTAAATCCTCTGCTGCCGCGATTCTCGTTGTCAGCCGGAGGGGCACGAGACCACCACTCTGCCACCTCGGAACAACAAATCTCGGCCTTGCCGCCGTCTTTGCTTCTCTTTTCTTTCGGCCAATTCGACCATTCCGCTAGCCGTCTTCCCAATTCTTCTTTTTTTTCCCCTTTTCATACCCCCTTACGCAGTAGCCTTCTTCTTCTTCGCCTTGGCCTTCGACTTCTTCTTGTCCCTGGGCTTGAGAGCCCCCATCCCCGCCTTGCAGACGTCTGCGTACCGGACGTAAAAGCTCTCGAGCTCGTGGGGCTGGACGACGGTGGAGAGCTTGTCCTTGTCGGAGCGGCCGCGCTTTGATTTGCCGTTGGTGGCGCGGACGATGATGGGGAGGGGCTTGTTGGGGAGGAGGTCTGGGAAGAGCTTTGCCATTGTGGACTTTTCGGAGGGGTCGTATGTGACTGTTTTTTTTGGGCGCGGTTAGAAGGAGACGAAAGATTGGGTCGTTGGGTGTGTATGTGTGTGTGTGTGTGTCTTACGGCGTTTTTGTGTTAGGTATATGGCGCCATGGTCGCTGCCTTTTCTGTGGTTGAACAGATGGCCGAGCTTGTCGAAGAACTGAACATGCGCGAGTTAGCCAATGCCATGGTGAGTACACACAGCAAGCGGGAAGTAGGGGAGAGGAAGAAGGGGGACTGACCTCGTCCTGGCTGAGGTGCGCTGAAGCCATCTCGGGGGAGGGAGGAGGAGCGGGAGGTTTGCTGGCGGAAGACTTGGGCAACGAACGTTGGAAGTGGGATGTCGATGTCGCTAGCTTGGAGAAGGATAATCTGGAGTAGATAACGATAAGGATGGGTTTGGTGCGGTTTTAGTCGATAATGTATGTACATAGGTGCAGGTACCTACTTTACTGCAGAGAAGGATATTGAACTGACTTGCGCTATCTATGATCGGCATGATGCGTGTAAAAATTGCCAATGATTGAAAATAATTATATATTACTAGGTAGTTTGTTTTATAAAATGGTAATTATCTCATGGTTTTTAATGTGTGAATGGCAATCACCGTATCTTATTACAACTCTCAATGTACATGTTGAATGACTGTCCATAGCAGTACTACCTCCCAGTTGGCCACGGTCATCCAATCCAATGCCATGAGGTAGTTCTGATTCTAGTGAATATGCTCTACTGTAGATCTATATACAAGTTTCTTCAGCTTGTTGGATGGGGTTGCATTCCAATAGTTCGGGTTAGATAATCAAATCGGGCTGCGAAATCGGGAAGCGCTCCATGGCCATTAATTCGGCTCAATCAAATGCTAATACTGTAGCACTTTCAATAGGTTGTGGCGCATCTACTTCCGTGCCTGTGCTGTTTTGTTGTGGGTGCTGTGCTAATGCAGCATCGCCCCTGTAAGCCTGGCTAGTTCCCTGGCCCATGCTAAGATGGAAAGGACAGCATACCCTCTTTTTTCCCTTGCCAGGCTCCATTCGTTGAAGCGTTATAACTTCCCTTTCCGCGCTCCCCACATGTGCCACACCTGATCGAGACACGAATATATAGATGCGTCTATCTTGACACGTCTCACTCTTGCGGCTGCACTCATCTGTTCAAGTCGCTCTCACCAGCTTCGTTGTGTCCATTGTTTGGCGACACAGGTTTCATGCTCAATCTCCCTCTTAGTATCTAGCCTCGATCACGATCACCACCGTCGCAAAGATGCGCCTTTGCCTGCCAAACCTGCTCGTGACGGCTGCACTTATATCGGCCGGCGCCGTGTTGGCGCAAGACATTCCCACCGATGTGCCCGTATCAGTTCTCCTGACTTCAGCTCAGGAACATCTCACAAAGGGCGAGACTAACGAGGCCTTGGCCTATTTCGATGCGGCCATCGCTCGAGATCCGACCAACTATCTGTCATTCTTCAAGCGGGCCACCACGTACCTGTCACTCGGTCGCGCAAACCTCGCAACTGAAGACTTCAACAAGGTGCTCTCGCTGAAACCTGGGTTCTCAGGTGCCCACGTCCAGCTTGCCAAAATTAAGGCCAAGGCCGCCGAATGGGACGGCGCCAAAGCCGATTACGCTGCAGCTGGCGAAGGGTCTGACTCGCCCGACGTTCAGAGTCTGACGGCGGCCGAGGAGTCGATGAAGCTGGCCTTTGCTGCCGAAAAAGAGGGCAAATGGGAGGAATGTGTCAACCACGCAGGGGATGCCATCGTTACCGCCTCCAGGTACATCCCGTTGCGCGAGACGCGATCCCACTGTCGCTTTGAGCGAGGCGAGTTGGAAGAAGCCATTGGCGATCTTCGCCACGTGCTGCAGATGCGTCCCGGAGACATCTCCCCCCACGTCGTCATCTCGGCTGTTTCGTTCTACAATCTCGCGGATCTCGATGCTGGCGTCGGCCAGATCCGAAAGTGTCTCCATTCCGATCCAGACTCTAAGGTCTGCAAAAAATTACACAAGCAGCAAAAGGCCATTACCAAGGCATTTACCAAGGTAAACGGTCAATTGAGCAAGGGACAGTATACAACGGCGAGCAGAGGGTTGGTTGGGACAGAAGAAGACACTGGGCTCCTCCAGACCGTCAAGGAACAGGTCGACGAGCTACGCCAGGATGGAAGAATACCCGTCCAAGGGAGAGTGTTGCTGTACGAACAGCTGGTCGAGATGGTTTGCCAGGCCTATGTTGAGGTAAGTTGCACGGGTGTGTCTATGGCGGCTACCAAGTCTCATGCTAACGACAATGTGTCACAGTCAACGAGCAAGCATGCCGATAAGTATTGTGACGAGGCAGTTCAACTGAATGAAGAATCATTCTGGGGCCAGTTGCATCGTGCCAAAACTTTACTCAAGAAAGAAGAGTTCGAGGCAGCCATTCAGACGCTAGAAAACGCAGCCAATGCACACCCAGACAAGAGAGACAAGATCAACCCACTTCTTAACAAGGCACAGATTGAACTGAAGCGGAGCAAGACAAAGGACTACTACAAGGTGCTTGGCGTTGCCCACGATGCTGATGAGAGACAGATCAAATCAGCATACCGCAAGGCGTCCAAGCAGTTCCACCCAGACAAGGCCGTGAAGTCGGGCATGAGCAAAGAGGAGGCCGAGAAGAAGATGGCGGGTATCAATGAGGCGTACGAGGTGCTGAGCGACCCCGAACTGCGCGCCCGGTTTGACAGAGGAGACGACCCCAACAACCAAGAGAGAGGAAACCCATTCCAAGGATCACCGTTTGGAGGCCAGCACTGGGCGTTCCAGCAGCCAGGCGGCGGCGGCGGGCAGCAGTTTAAGTTTCAGTTCAACAACGGACCGTTTGGATTCTAAAGCAGCAGCGGAGTTTTTGTCTTTTTGTTTCCCTTTATCATTTATTTTACAGAGATGGATAGATAGACCCTCATCATCATCGTCATCGTCATCGTCATCACCACCAATTCGTAGCGTTCACCTCATGCCAAACACATACCTTAGGTACAATAGATGCAATACACACACATGTATTCATTCAAGCAAACAAAATAAATAAAATTCAACTTAAATGACTAACTCATCCCAGCCTATACCCTTTTTTCACATGCATCGGCGAGGCCCCGGGTTGAAAATGCTCACATACTGTATCAATTGTATATCCCGGGATTACTCCGCTGCTTTGAGCTACTTGCCAAGGTGGGGCTTCGCACACCTCGCAATTGCCTCCCGGACTCCGAGGCCGTCAACGGAGAAGAGGTGGGAAATTTTTATAGACCGGATTACTGGGGATCCGCTTCTGGATATCTAGACTGTGCCGGCCGCGATCAAACATCTCAGAAAAAGCACGCCCTCTCTCTCTCGACCTGCCCGCAAGTTGCCTCCAATGCTCTCGAGCTGCCATTGATCCGCCTGTGCTTGTGCTTCAGCTTCTGCTTGCGATCGACTCCGCGCCATCTTGCCTCACCCTCGACGGGAACACAATCAGCTCTCCAGCATCTCATCTCATCTTCTCGCCTTTCTAGCCGCGGCTGCTTCGCCCGCACTCACGCACGCTTTTAGTTGCGAATCCTCAGCGCCGACCGCCCGACCGACCGCCAGCCTCTCTTCTCTCTTCCGTCTCTCGCCCTTCGCCCTCGCCTCTCGACGAATCCCCGACAGTAATAACGCTTGGCCGTCGTGCTGCCTCAGCACGCTTCATCTGCCAACCTGGCTGCCATCAATTCAAAGACTTTTGGCGCAGCTTCTGACGCTGTGGCCGAGATGGCCCAGCCGCCAAGTGGCAAGCCTGTGGAGGAGGATGAGGAGTACGAGTGAGCAACCACCACCCATGTCCATGGCGATGCTTATTCTTTTTTGTGGTTTTTTTTTTCTTTTCTTTTTTTTTCTTGTGTGCGCTCGCAATGCGCGACAAAGTTTAAAAAATCGAGAGGGAAAAGAAGAAGCCGGATTTGTGAACAATTTTGTACTGACTGTTTCTGCGCTTAGCTATGAATCCCTTCCACCAAACTTCTCGCTACTGCAGAACATGGCTGCAGGAGCATTTGCTGGGATTGCTGTGAGTGACTGATCGACTTGCTGCCAGCCAGCCAGCCCTGGACATTGTGCTGACGAAGAACCATCCAGGAACACACCGTCATGTACCCCATTGATGCGATAAAGGTAAATGCCTTCTTGCCGAAAGCCTCTTCTTCCTTCAACCTCTAGTACTGACGCGGAACTTTGCGACGATAGACACGAATGCAAGTGCTACAACCGCATGGGACGATAACACACAATAGCGTTCTACGGAATGCTTTCCAAATCGCGCGGACCGAAGGTGTTTTCAGCTTATGGCGCGGCATGTCTAGCGTTATTGTGGGAGCCGGTATGTTTCCCCCATGTTTGCAATTTTGCCGCAATTCTTTCTTTTCTTTCTCTTCTCTTCTTCTTCTTCTTCCTTGTAGCTAACTCGGTTCTTGCTTAGGTCCTGCCCACGCTGTTTACTTTGCGACCTACGAAGCCGTCAAACATGCCATGGGCGGCAACCAAGTCGGCGTCCACCACCCTCTTGCTGCCGGTGAGCTTCGCTTTTACTCAAATCCCCAAGTGTACCCTGTCCATGGCTAACCCAATGCATTGTAGCCACAAGCGGTGCCGCAGCTACAATCGCCAGCGATGCTTTCATGAACCCATTCGATGGTATGTCGTCGTGCTATTTGCCCTAGGTATATAGGAGTGAGCGTGAATGCTAACGTCAATTCCCCTCCAGTCATCAAGCAGCGTATGCAGATGCAAGAGTCTCGAAAGATGTATCGCTCCATGGTCGACTGCGCCAAGTACGTCTACCGAAACGAAGGCCTCGGCGCCTTCTACATCTCTTACCCGACCACACTGTCCATGACCGTCCCCTTCACGGCCCTGCAGTTCCTCGCCTACGAATCCATCTCCACCACAATGAACCCGCAGAAGGCATATGACCCCGTCACGCACTGTCTCGCCGGAGCCGTTGCCGGTGGCTTTGCCGCTGGTCTCACCACCCCCATGGACGTCATCAAGACTATCCTACAAACAAGAGGCACATCCTCGGATCCGCAAGTTCGGAACGTCAGCGGCTTCTTGGACGGCTGCAAGCTGCTGTATAGAAGGGAGGGCTTCAGAGGCTTCTTCAAGGGAGTCAGGCCCAGGGTTGTCACAACAATGCCCAGCACTGCTATTTGCTGGTCTGCTTATGAATTTTCCAAGTAAGTTGAGCTCTCTCTCTCTTCCTTTATGAAGATGATATCCGGTATGCTAACATAGGTTTTCTTTTGCAGAGCGTACTTCATTAAAAGAAACGATGGCTTGTAAAGAATATTTTTGCAATATATAGTAATTATAGAGATTATACAGAGCAATAAGCTATAAGCTATAATTACTCATTTCTATTCCACAAAAAAAAGGTAGTAAATAGATCATGGTCAAATACATTCTGTGTAAAGCAATCAGGAAGGTTTATTGGGTATGAAATGAGATGGAAAACAGAAGGGCTATTTAGTTATTTAAATTCCAGGTTTGCAGTCCAAGTCCAATACAGAGTTATTCCCATAAATGCTGGCACTGCTCAGTCATGACATTGACCATATGAAATGGCATTGGAGAGATCACTACAACCCTGAGAAGGAGTGGAATGATGGTGGCCACAAGACGCGAGGAATACTCTCCGAGAGTTTCATTGAGGAGCACCCATCCGCAAGCTGGGGAAAGGTCAGACACGTGAGTGAAACGTTTGGCTATTAAACATGAAAGGAAACAAAGTCTAAAACCGTTAGTAGTAGCAGGTATTGGAGGGATATAGCTACTGTAGCAGATAGTAGAAGAAAGCAGCGATAGTAGCAGACACTTAAAGGATCAAGCAGGTATTAACAATGTGAGAGAATTGCTCGACTATCAAGCACGAAAGAAAGCAAGGTCTAATTATTATGCCCTAATGCCTATTTATTCCCAATATGCAGTCGCTATAACTCCTTAAATTACTCCTCCTCCGCGACGATGCGGCTGTGTTTGCCGAAACTGATTAATCAATCCAAGAACACCAACATCTGGCTCTTTCGCGTGGGCTATGCTGCTGTTTTCCTTACTGATGCCCGGTGATGTCTGCCACATAGATTCCCCAAGCATAGCGCCTGCTTCGGAGCTCTCCCCTCCCTGCCCCTCTACAGCATCGGCCTCAAAGGGCTCCTCGGGGATTTGGACCGCAGGATGAGGGTGTGTACCGCGTGACGGACGCGGTTTATATGGCCCTCTGCCTGCCACATTGGCGATCGAAGGCTGGTGGCGGGCATCCAATAACATAGATGCCATAGGGGATGGTTGCGTAATGCTATGCCCGCCTCTCGGGAATGCACCCAGCCCAGCTGTCCGGCTCCTGTTTCTTCCTGTCTCTATATGAGAGCCTTGCATATCGGCTGCCAGAGTGGGCGAATTCAGGTTGGGAAACGCAGGGGGAGGGTGGAATGGCTGCTGTGTCCCTGGAGGCAGGTGTCCAGGGATACCAGTCTTCGGGTTGATGACATAGTTATCAAGAAAACCATAATAAGACGCAGCCATCTTTCCATGTTTTGTTGCATAATAATCCTGGCGGACATCTTTGGCTACTCCCTGACGAGCGACGGGCTGGCCGGGTCCCCTCTTGAAGTCGAATTCGGCAAACGAGCAGACGTAGCCCATGCCATCGACGTGTACCGTAAACTCCCGAAAGAAATCCACAATCTGGTCACTGCACTTAGGTAGTGACAGCAGTAGCAACAGGGGAGTAGTTATGATGCCTAAGATCTCTTCCAGAAAGATGACAACTTTCATCTTGTAAAGCTCCGAAAACTCCTGCTTAACTTCAAAGCTATGCAGTCTTCCCTGCCAGTGATCAGGCATATAGTGAGTATACTCAACAACGTTCCTCAAAGCATACTCCGGATCAAACACTTGCGTCTCTTCTGACACCATTCCACGGGTGATGGCCCAGATTCCTCCAAATATTCCCAGGTAAAACAAGGCGGTCCGGTCTTTTGTAATTTCAAATGATAGGAACAATTCCGAGTCGAGCAAAGTGCAAACTGCAAGAATGGCTGTAAGTGCGCCAGACATGAAGGCAATACTCTTCGCGATATCCTCTGTCATGCGTTTGGGAAACTGGTCAATGTATCGGGTTGCGAACGGAAATGACATATGAAGTCTTTCGTAAAAGAGATGAGGAAGCTCGTTGAACTCGCGAAATTTCCACTCAGCAAGTGCGGTGTATTTACGTGCCGCAGCTAGCTTGGGGTCTTTTTGATACTCATTGTAATACGTGAAGAAATAGACGATAATGACGTATGCGAGGACAATCGGGGCAAAGATGAGATTCAGCAACCCAGCAAAGTAGAATCGCTGCTTCAACTTTTGACTCAAGACTCCTCTTCTTTCGGCACGTAAGAAATCTTGCTGTACTTGACCCAGTTCGTTGAATGCCATATCAAGGATGCAGTAGTGGAGATACCACTCCATGGTCTTTGAAAACATCTGACGACCTCGCAAAAACGGGAACGGAAGCGACAAGTTTAGTATATCTTTGTTGATCATGGCGATGAGGTAGTTCTCCTTGCGCATCAGTCGATTGGCGATGTCGTGAGCATCGAGGCGCTCCTTAGACTGGCTACCAATGAAGCGTCGTATGTTTTGTGGCATATTAGCCGCTGTCCTAGGATTCTGATCTCGTAAAGCCATAATTCGACCAACAACGTCTTGCCAGGATATCGTCTGCATGTCCTGTTCCGGAATATCAAGAAGGACAACGAAGAATTCGCGGATATGAAGTAGACGGCGAATTTCGAAGAAGTACTGCACGGATTTCCATATGAAGAAGAATGAGTAAAGCCAGATGCCAAAATTCCATAGGCCAGACATCTTCTGGGTGCACTGAGGTACGACGACCTGCTTCAACGACTGACTGTGCGGCACCTTGCTGTAATCGACACATTGCGTCAGAAATGTGAGCAGGACAGCGACGAATAAAGTTTCTCTGCATTTTCATGTTAGCTCTACCATTCGATTTCAACCATTTTAAGAAGGGGGATAAAAGAACACAGCTCCCTCCCTCTACCCCCCTCGAATGCACTTACAATAGTCTCAAGGCATTTGAACACATGATAGCCCACATTCCATCGCCCTCATAGTAATTGTAGACATCTCTCATGAAGCTATCGAGATTTGTAATGTTCGCCCATCTCCACAGAGCTGCATTCTTGCGGTCGAATGACGGCCCCGCGTTCACGAGAGATCCGAAAGATGGTGGTGGCGGTGGTGCCGTCGTCGTTGGTTGTGCGCTTGGTTTGGGGATCTCGTGTCTGGCTTCCTCGGTGGGTGGTCGCCACTGAGCTCGGCCGTGGCCTGATGAGGGCTCTGGGCTGCGGTAATGTTGTGCTTCTGTCTGATCGAGGGCTGGATTCGCCATGGCCTTGTTGGACTCGACGAGCAGCGAAGCGGGCACGTCTTCGTCACCGTCGTCATCGTGTTGTGGCCACCTCATCGGAGGGCCTCGGCTGCTCGCTCCTGGCGATACCACGCTGTGGGCATTGTTGCGTCGTGCGGCGGCAAGCGTGGGTGCAGGGATGCTGTCGAAGAGTCGGCTGGAGTCTCCGCGGGCAGGTCCTGCCTCAATATCATAGTCTGGCTCGTCGTCGTAGGATCGAAGCTGCTCGTAGAACGACCGGCCGCCTTGCGTAGACGCCGTGAGTCGTGAGAAGATCTTGGACATGTCGAGGCTTATTCAGTTGGCTCGATGACGCACTCGCAGTTGACCATGTTTTATGTGGAATCGCCGAATAAATAGAGAGAGAGAACAGGCCAGACTATGCACATATCAATGTATAGTAGGTGATGCTGAACGATGGTTGATGTTCTAAGTCAGCTGGTAATGACTGCCTAATGCTGGAGTCAGGTGGCTGTTGACGGCTGGTGGAAGCGTCACCGGGCGTGTACATACCTAGAGCGTCCATTGTTGATCTAAGCGTGCAGGTCCCCAGATCTTAGCTCAAGGGAAGCTAGCTAGCTTTAGAAAGGTGGGGTCGCTGGACAACTGCCACCATGTGTTGTACTTTGTTCTACCACCGATACTTTGTTCTATTACCACTACCTACTTTTGTTCAATAATGGCTTAGATTATTTGTTCCAGTATCACTACTCTGTTCTGGTATCGCTACTATGTTCTAGTTTCGCTCCTTTGTTCTAGTTTCGCTACTTCGTTCTGGTATCGTTGCTGTTTCAGGTAGATCCGCCAAATGTGAGACACGGAATGCTGTATAGCCACTTCTCATAATAAAAGATTGTAGTTAATCTCTGAATGTGTTGAGGAAGAGAGGGAGAGATGGCCGCTTCCTCACCCAGCTTGAATGTGGCTTCTACCTATCTCACTTCGGTTCTCATAAGCCAAGAGTTTACGGATTAGATAGCAAATGCCACAAATTACATATTTAGGTCTACGAGATTCGGGTTAACATTTAAATGTAGAGATAGACAAGAATTATTTACTTCTATATTACCCTTTTGCATTTTATTCTATCTATTCATTATCTGATATGGACTGAGCCTTGAACAAGCTGTTCTCTTCTACCTACATTAGGTGTTTAGACTCAGCTTTCTTCTGGCAACGGGTGTTTGGGTTTTCTTTACATCTATTGAGAATCATAAACATTGCTTCTTTTGACTTTATTATTTATAAGTAATAATTATACAACCCTTGAAGAACTTGATTCTACAAATAGATTCAGTTTGACTCAGGCGTTCGTCTCCTTGGCAGCCCTGGGTATGCATACATGCTTCATTGCATCCCGTATCTATATTTTTTTTGGTTTTCTCACTACGCATGACCTATTGACTTGAGAGACCGTCCAACGCCAGACCTTCAATTGACTTCAGCCCCTCTCGATTCAAAAGGCCACACCGGCTTCACACCACAACGACCTCCCGACTTAGAAGTGGATGGCCTTGTCATAGGTGGCCATGGCAGCCTCCTTGAAAGCCTCGGCGAGCGTGGGGTGGGCGTGGCAGGTTCGGGCAATGTCCTCGCTGGATGCGCCGTACTCCAGGGCCAGGGTAGCCTCAGCAATCATCTCACCAGCGCCAGGTCCAACAATGTGGGCGCCGAGCAGGCGATCAGTCTCGGGATCGGCGAGGATCTTGACGAGACCCTCGGAGTCGAGGTTGGTCTTGGCTCGGGAGTTGGCGCTGAAGGGGAAAGTGCCGATCTTGTAGGGGATGTTCTGGGCCTTAAGGTCCTGCTCCGACTGGCCAACCCAAGCGACCTCAGGGTGGGTGTACATGACGGACGGGATGCATCCGTAGTTGACGTGGCCGTGGCCCTTTGCGATGTACTCGACGACGGCAACAGCCTCCTCCTCGGCCTTGTGGGCAAGCATGGGTCCAAAGGTAACGTCACCAATGCAGCGGATGTGGGGGATCTTGGTTCGGTACTCCGAGTCGATGATAACACGACCGCGCTCATCCGTCTCGAGGCCAATGTTCTCCAGGCCCAGACCCTGAGTGTAGGGTCTTCGTCCAATAGCGACCAAAACGACCTCAGAATCAATCTGCAATGACATATCAGTACCCAGCTGCCGGGGCTGTCTAGTTATTGTTGGGTTCACTACTTACGCTCTCAGGCTTGCCGCCCTTGGCAGCATCGACGTCGAGCTTGACGAGCTCGCTGCTGGTGTCGCCGCTGACGACCTTGGTGTTGAGCTTGAACTCGATGCCCTGCTTCTTGAGGATTCGCTGGGTGGCCTTGGAGATCTCGGTGTCCATACCGGGTCCACCGATCTGGCCGAGGAACTCGACAACGGTGACCTTGGCTCCCAGACGTGACCAAACGGAAGCCATCTCAAGACCAATGATACCACCACCGATGACGGTCATTGTCTCTGGGACCTTTTGCAGGGCAATAGCGCCGGTGCTGGTGACGACGCGCTGCTCGTCGATGGTGAGGCCGGGGAAGGGAGTAGCTTCAGAGCCGGTGGCGATGAGAATGTTCTTGCCGCGGATGACGGACTCGCCGCCGTCGTTGAGTTCGACCTTGATTTCGTTCTCGTTGATGAAGGAGCCAGTGCCCTTGATGTACTCGGCGCCGTTCTTCTTCAGGAGGAACTCAACACCCTTGGTCAGGCCGGTGACGGCGGTTTCCTTGGCCTTCATGAAAGTCTCGAGGTTGAGCTTGACCTCTCCGACCTCGATACCGCGGTTTTTTGAGTCATGGAGAATCTGGTGGTACAGGTGGGAGTTGTTGAGCAGAGATTTTGAGGGAATGCAGCCAACGTTCAAGCAGGTACCGCCGAGGGTTCCACGCTTCTCAATGCAGGCCACCTAGACACAGAACACAGTCAGATTCCGAATATCACCAGCCGAGCAAATTTGGCAATGCCTCACCTTCAGGCCCTCCTGTCCGGCCTTGATGGCGGCCACATATCCGGCAACACCACCACCGATGATGACCAGGTCCTTCTCCTCTATATCTCCGTGTTAGTACAGTATTCCGAGTCTGCCGTTTTTGGTTCTTTTTCGGGGCGACGAACCAGAAGCAGAGGCAAATCCTCGACTCCATCGTGACAGACTGAGCAGAGATGCGGGTTAGCCATGCGAGAGATTTTCCACTGCCAGAAACTGCAGCGGCGGGAGGGGAACTGGGCGCTCACGTCAATTGCCTGCTGGGCAGCGCGCGGATGGCACTTCGGGGTATCAGGCGGCTAGCAATCATGCTGGGCAGCCGTTGACAGGTGCTATGTGATGAATTGATGGGGGAAGAGAGTCGACGGTTGAAGGTCGAAAAGAAGTGTATCAGCTTTGAGCCTATAGCAAGGCCCGCCGGTTTTAGGGAAGCTCCATGCTTGATTATGTGAACACGACTTGTGCACCGGGCGGGTACTCGAGGGGTACTGGCGGGGTACCTTTTCAAACTTCTGTCTGTGCGACAAGTGCCAGATGTGGAGGGCTGCGCGACTTCGGCCTCTCGCTCTTTTTTGCCCCTCGACAGGTCGTCACGAAGTACCTCCAAGTACCCTCCGGTCTAACGGCGCAAATCGGCTGGACTGGGACATCTTCGCTTAGATGCGGGACGCCTCAGCTGTGCCTATAAAATTCCCAAGTTTGCAACAAGATGCTAACTATCTCTGTACAGTAAATCCGCCCAGCAAGAGACGAGGCTGTCACGAGGCATCAGTGGCCACCCGTGGACAGGCTGTCGGGTACTCGCATTTGATAATGATCATTTCCCAGGGGCGGATTGCCACTACGAGTACAAGAGGACGACACAGACGGGGCGAAATGATGACCAATTTAGTCGCGGACATTCGTTCCTAGTAGTTTTCGTTGAAGCATCATGGATCCTCGGCAATCGGGTCGCGCCCCTTTCGCCAGAGATTCTACGCCACCACTGCCTATAAAGATGTATGTATATGTATATATGTATGTATATCTACTTTTGCCCCTTTATTAAGAATCGACAAGAACAAAGACAAGGGGCGTAAAGATGTAAGACAGAAGGGTATCTCTCAAGATCCCCCCAACTAGCCCTCTCTCGCCGTCTGAGCTTGGACGACAGCCTCAGCCGTCGCTCGTGCCCTTTCCATCTTCTTCAACTCTTTCGATGTCAGCAGCTTGCTTTTCCGTAGCTTCTTCCGAAGAAACCAGTCCATGCCTGCTGCGAGCGTAGGTACCTCTGCTACCACGCCAAACGCCTTGGCTATCCTAACGCCCTCTTTGGCTTCGCTCCCCCGGCAGGCCTGCAGTAGACTAGCTATGAGCTGCTCGACAAATATGAGAGTCCACCGATTCAGCCTAGGTAGATTCAAAGGCTTCAAAATGTTGAGGTTCAAGGCGCCGTCGAATATCAAGGCCGCGTAGAAGCGGGCCACATGGCTAATACGGCGCTCATCCTTCATCTTTTCACTGTCGGCAGTTTCCTCGTCCTCTGCCTCTTCACCAAACATCAACTCGCCAAGACTCCGGAAGATTTTCCAGAGCCTATCTTGAAAGGCAAATCTGATTTTGTTGTTTGTGCAGGCTTGCTTGCCCACGAGTGCGTAGTATTCGTTGTAATTGGCCTCACTTCCGACGCACTGCACGAGCACGCGTGCAATCTCGGCCTGGTCATCCTTTCTCAGCTTGAGGTTGGCGTATTGGCGGTACCCATGTTCGTAGTCTGCCGCGGACATGATGGCAGTAAAAATGGCGATCTGTGCTGAAGTGTGAAAGCCTTGGCCGCGGGCTTTCTTGGGGAAATCGGGCAGTACAATATCCATGTCCTCGTTATCATCAGACATGTCGATATCGTTCTTCTTGTGCGCGGATTTCGATTCTTTTTCCGCATCTTGATAAGTTTCCTTTGCCGGAACACTTGCTCCTACAAGCCACCATTTGCCTCTTGTGTCTGCTTTCTCAATGTCCTGTAGACTCAATCCCATCGGCGCGAGGCCATCAAGTCTCCTGGACTGTGATTTGAGCTCACCAAGCTTCTTCCGAATTCGAAGAACGTGGTCTGATACAACGGCAGAATCCAATCCTCGAGCCTTGGGTTTGCTCTTGCCAAGATCGTTGATCGTCTCAACCATGAACTTTGTTCGTACAGACAAGTCGGAAGAATCAGCTTCGTTGACTGCCTTGTTTAGAATAGATATAACATGCTTCAGAGCATTTGGATCATCCCTCCGCATAAGACGACCTGCCATGCGGCAAATGCGAAGAAGAAGCTCAACGTTGAGTTCATTCAGGTCCGCGAGAAACCTCTCCATGTAATCAAACATGATTTTACAGCTCACAACCTCAAACAGGTATAGCTGTGTGAGGAATCCGAGTATGTTTGAGGACTCCTTTGGAATTTCCGAGAAGCTAACCCCTTCCTGTGAGGCATGCTTATAATACTCGCCAAAGTTGACCACCACCTGTTGTATGAGGTGGGACCCAAAGCTAGATCCGATCACTTTGTAGACTGCAGCAGAAAAGCCGCCTATAAGAACCAAAAATTGGTCTGGAACGCTTGAAGATTTGTACATCTGCGCCAGAATTGTATTTGTAAGAATTTCGGTAACGTCGCCACGGGCATTGTTTTGGTAAAGCTCCTCGATGGACTTGACAATACCCAGAATATTCGCTTCCGTCAGACGATTCACCAGACCTTGAATCTGTTTCTGCAGCCGCATCTTTGCTTCTGAATCCGAATTGGCAGCTCTTCGCAAAGACGGAGGTACATATTTGGCGACCACTGCCCCTGTGGCAGGTGCCACATAAGGATTTTCCTTGACTTTGGTCTTGGGCTGCTGCGATCCATCCTCTTCTTCGTCCAGATTTTCAAATTCTTCGTCTGAGAAGTCGAAAGCGTCCTCATCTTCCGAGCCATCTGATTCACCAAGGTCGCCCAGCGAGGCTGAGGCTGCCTCTGGCATTGCTTTCCTCCTCTTTGAAGCCAACCAGTCATCAAATTCATGTTTTCGCTTTGACGTCTCATCAGCTTGAATCGTCTCAGAATCTGATCCAACATCGCCAAGAATTTCGTCGAGCCCATCGTCCTTGAAGGCCTTCGGCAGTGAGGAGGCTCCTTTCTTTATACGCAGCTTCTTTTCAAATTCTTCAATTTCTTTATCGTCCTGGGCAAGCTTTTCGCGGACAGCACTGGAAAGGCCGTCGTATTTTGATGACCCTTTCTTCGATAACTGCGCCTCGTCGCTCTCGGAGTGACTGTCGTCCTCTAGATCGAAATCATCCGCGTCTTCAATGTCGTCGCTGTTGTCGGATTGCTCGAAGATATCCTCATCCTCCTCGTTCAGTGCCGCCGTGTGATCATCGGAATCACTCTGTTGGCCATCGCTGGAGGCCGACTCAACGGGGACAGCCGGTCGGCGTTGGGTGTTTCTTTCTGGGCGAGGGAACCTGGTCGCATCGACAACCTTTTTCGTAGGCGGGGGCTGCTTCGTGTGGCTCTGCCCCCTTTTCTGTGCTCTCTGGGCTTTTCGACGCGATACTTGGCTGAATGATTCTTTCGTCTGCTTGGTTGGGCGCCTTTGTGTCTGTCGTTTTTCCTCCGGCACATCCAAGCCCATGCGCTTGAAGAGCTTTTTTTGGAGCTCTAATGCACCTGTGGACGGCATCGCGGTGGGAGATAGATGCAATCCACTGAGAATAAAATGGGGATTTTTTATAAAAGCATTGCGTGGGAAAGGTTGGATTTGCGATGAAAAGTTTCAAATGTCAGACCAGCATCGTCTACCCGCGTCGCAAAATTTCTAAATGACGTACTAGTGGCGCAGGGGTCTCGACAGCTTTTAAGGAACAAAAATTACACACTCCAAACAGTTTCTAATTTGAGCTCAGAACGAGAATGTCGATTTCAATAAGATATTATTATATTTAACTCGCGAATTGACTTGTTTTGCCAAACGTTCTCAGCGACACCTTGTTATTACCGTTATTTTGTCTCTCTTTTTTTTTTTTAACTTTTTCCGCTGATAAGATAAGATAAGGCTGCGAAATCGATCTCGTGACTGCAGGTTGTTTGAGACCGATGACTAAGCCGGATGTAAGTCCAGCGTACCCTGTAATCGAGAGTACTGTTTTAATTTTCTGAGTAGATGAGAAGCGACGAGCTATTGGATTCGCAAATGGCTCTCATTTACGGAAGTAGCCTTTTTTCTATACGGCTACATCTGTGGATCAAATAATTGCCGACTTGCTTCGTGGTGTGGTTCTAATAGCCGGAAGATATGCCCGGTTTGGACATCGGAATATGGTGTTAGTGACAATCAGTTCAGAGGCGAGTTACCGAGCTGCCAATCCTATTAGACGAGCTAACCTTTATGCTGTAGGTAGGCGAGTACCACTTCGACATCGTGGAGGAACAACTACTCGTACAGGTTGTGGTGCCAGCGTTGTCCACATTCCCTTATCCTAAAAAATTCGAGACGATCGGCGATGACTCAACCCTGTCAGAAGTATCATTATTAATCCAAGAGCAGAGAGCACGAGGCTACGGCAGCTAATGGCGAGCGGCCGGGACCCTGGACTAGGATTTGCGGGCGATGGTTTAAAATCCGCGGGCCAGACTCCGCGCCTTTTCCTGCAGTTCTATGTACATATTACTTAACTCTTACACGGAAGGCGGCCAAGGCGGCATATCGGACGAGTGATTTTGCTTGGGGTCGGCTTTGTGGCCGTGGAACCTACCAGTAGCAAGAGCCGGGATGCATTCAAATGGATGGCCTAGTGGCTGGTACCCTGGATGAGGAGCACGCCAATCGTGGCTGCAGAGCAGTGGGGGAGGCTGGTCAACTATCATCGGACCAATCGATGCTGACATAGTTTTCCACGTTTGTTCGCGTCACGCCACCATCCCCGGCATTGGGTGATTCCAGCTGCAGTTATTGGAAAGAGCATTGTAAACAGAAGAATGACAAGGCCAGGTTCGGAGAAGAGAGATGAGGGGTTGGTTGGGGTTGATCTGGGCTTGAAGGAGGGGTTCTGAAGATGTCGGGGCGTCTTGGCTCGAGGGATGAGTGAAGGTGAATGAATCTCTGCTCTCTGGTTTTTGCTCTGATTTTTTCTCTGGTTTTTGCTTCGCTACCACCGGCTCTGAATAGAGGCCATCGAGAAAACAACACCAACGGAAAAGATCCCCGCCATCAGATGACCGATTCATGGGTCAGTTTAGTATAGGCAAAAGTTGTGAATCCATCACCTCTAGCGCGCCAAGATATCCAAGTGGGGAGCTCCAGCTCCCAAGCCATTTCGTCACAGCGCTTCGGTGGAGACACAGCCGATGGTTCGCCCTCCGATGTCCGATCCCAACTCCGGAATCACCGGGGGTCGGCTGCGAAAAAAAAAAAAAACGAACGACGATAAGTGCGGAGTCGTGATGAGTTAACAAGCAGGTACAGTACCCGGGCAGTACGGCCCCAAAGTATGACGAGCGGATGTGCGTGTTCTTATAGCTGGGTACTGTAACAGCTTATCTTCGCAATACGCAATACGCAAAAACACTTGGCGCGGCGCAATACGCAAAATGTTCGTACGCAATACGCCACAGATGATACGCGAAGAGTCTTGCGACAACGACGAGGCTGTAAATGTAAGTGAGGTCGCATTGGACACACTGCGCTGTGTGCATTCATGCCTGGCGGGGTCAGTTAGTTTGTCAATCACAACTCGGTAAAAGCTGGTGTTACCTGTTAGCTTATCAAGCCAAATGTGTCTTGCATGCAGCTGGCTGTATGTACTCTTACCAAGAAAGAATGTACTAAGCAAAGTATTGACCTTAGCAAATGCAGTACCAAGCGGCTAGATAGGTAGTACTCGTACCAGGTAGGTAGTAAGCAGCTTGAAAGCCGCCCGTCGTGTCATGGGCGTGGTAGTAGTTTGTCAGACATCCATTGATCCATCCATCCTGACAGCCGAGAAGCCGCAAGGCGTTTGCCGGGCACCGGCCAGGGTTCAAGGTTCTCCAGACGGCATGACAGTGCGTCATAGCACTGCGTTCGGCTGTACCCTGACTTGCGCCAGGGCTCAGAGCAGCTGTGCTATTGCCTATTTCCGCATCCTTCAAGCTCTGTTTGGCACCTTCAGCTTCAACATGTGACGGAGCGCCTCGCCCTACCAGTCGTCAATCCCGATGGGAGGAGGAGCCAAGACCTCCAAGAAGCTGGGCGGACACTCCTTCGGCAGGTCTAGTCGGCGATCCAGTGTAAGTACCAATCTACAGCCTTCCGGAGAACGGAGTACACGCTGCGGATTTAGAGATACCTGTCCCATTGGATCAATGCATGCGTGATTCCTTTAGGCGCGACCCGATTCCGTGCCATCCTCACCATCCCTTCCCGAAATCGCTGGAAGAGGAAACGAAGCCCCCCACCTGGCTCATCCATGCAGTGGAGATATGTGACTTTTTTTTTTCTCTCTCTTTTCCCACCTGGGCTTCTTCATTCTGGCTACTACCTACCTTGGCAAGCTTGGGTACACCTACCTAGTACTGACCGCATCTGAGGACTAACAGCGCGAGGCTCGGAAGCCTCGGAGCTCGACCTTCATCTTCCCTTCCAGCAACCCACAGGCAGCGTTCCTTGGCCTTGGATTCTCGCATGATTGATGTGATGACAATCGCAGCCCTGAAGTTTTGTGCCGCTCAGGTCCCGCCCGGCGGGATGTAGCGGCTTCTATAAGCTGCCGCCGTGAGCTGCTTCTTCCTTTTAAGACAGCCACCCACCCGCCTATGACTCTCGTAGAATGAAGCTTTAGTTTTCTTTTGCTCGCAGTAGATTGCGGATTCCTTTGGCCGGACACGCCTCTTCTTCTCCTCCCTCACTTCTCTCTCTCCCCCATCCCCCATCTCAAGGCGTCCCTGCATGTGTTATTTGCCGTCCTTGATTTGTCTCTAAACCTGCGCAACGTTGGCGAACGCCTCTCGGCCTCATTCTTTTTTTATTTGTGATTCTAAGCGCACAATCAACCGCGATGAAGTCAGCTGCGTTCGGCCGTAGCCTTGCCGGTATTGCGGTGCTTGGCTTGAGCTTGGCCCTGCCAGTTCTCGCAGACAATGCACGCCGTCATGGTGGTGAGATGGAAGGCATGGAGGGCATGGAGCACGCAGAACCAGATCAGCAGGATTCCGAATATCCCCCTACGTACTTTGCCCATCCCGAGCATACCCAGGTGCTGTATGCGCACATTGCGCTCATGACAGTGGCCTGGGTCATTTTCCTTCCAGTTGGTGAGTACCCAGCTTAGACGCGATGCGATGTAAGCCGAACAGCTTCAGTGCTAACAAGACCCCAAAAAAGCCGTCGTTTTGTCGCTGGCCAAGTCTCGCTATGTTCTCCCCTCGCAGTTCGTCTTTCTCGCAGCCAATGCGCTGGGCCTGATCCTCGGCACGGTTTACAACGCGCAGACGCCCGACCTGTATCCCAACAATGCGCACCACAAGATTGGCTGGATTGTGACTTGGGTCATTTCTGCGCAAGTGGTTGTCAGCCTGCTCCGGCACATTGGCGGGGCTTTCACGCCAAGTGCCGACCAGCTAGCGGAAGAACGCCGCTCCTTCATCCCACTTCCCACAAGCGCCCACTCCAACTACTTCGGCGACTACCGCTTCTCCAACGACAGCGGCCAGGGCTCCGAGCCCACGACGGAATCGCTTCGCGGAAACTCCATCTCCACGCTTGCGGAAAATGATCACCGTGAGGCTAATTTCGACAAGGAGCTGGAGGAGGAAGACGATGATGACCTCGACGGCCCCACTATGCCCATGCCCGTGCCGGAGCACCAGAGCAAGACGACGCTGATGGCTATCAAGGTCCTGTCTTCGAGAGTCTGGAAGTACATTGACTTTGGATACAAGACTGTTGATCGCATCATCCTGCCCTTTGGCTTCATTGCTTACATTACCGGCATTGCTACTCTTGGTCGCCTTTTTGTACGTGTCTATCCATCTCTCGGCATATAAAAGCGGGGATCATCGCTAACAACCTTTTTTTAGGAGGGATCTGCCATCTTCAGCGGACTTGCTCATTGGATCAAGGGCGGCATTTTCTTCTGGATGGGCCTCCTCACTCTTGGCCGCTGGTCTGGAAGCTTTTACGAGTCGGGTTGGGCTTGGAACTTGCGCCCTCAGAAGAAGGCCGGCCAGCGATGGACGCCATCCGCAGAGTGGGTCGAGAGCTTCCTCATCTTCTTCTATGGCTCGACCAACATCTTCTTGGAGCACTTGGGCAGCAGAGATGGTGTCTGGACTCCAAGCGATCTGGAGCACTTTTCCATCACCGTACTTTTCCTCGGAGGTGGCTCTGTAAGTCTCACGCAATTACTCTGATCTTTTTTTCCCTTCATTTCAAAACATGTACTGACTGTTGCTGCAATAGATTGGCATGCTCGTTGAATCTACGTGGGTGAGAGGCCTGCTCACCACTCTGATTACTAGCAGCAACCCCGACTCCGATGACGAGCGCGCGGCATTCGAACCCCCGGAATCGTACGAGTTCTCCATTAACCCCCTCCCCGCACTTATCATCTTCCTGCTCGGCATGATGATGGGTGGTCACTCGCAGGAAACCATGGTCGGAACCATGGTCCATAAGCAATGGGGCAACTTGCTACTCGGCGCCTCTCTGGCCAGAATGCTCACGTATGTCACAATGTACCTGAAACCGCCCAGGTCTATTCACCCATCTCGGCCACCGACCGAGCTCCTAGCAGCTTTTGGTCTTATCGCAGGTGGCATGATTTTCATGTACAGTGTGAGTACTCCAATATTTCCCATCTCAAGGAGCCCGAAACTAACGGCAACAGAGCGCCGATACCGTCAAGGGTATGATTCACTACGACTTGGAACCAATGTCCATCTACACAATTACTTTGGGTTTTACAGGCTTGTTCATGGCCTGGGAGCTCATCGTTTTGGCCCTCAAGGGATGGGCGGTGCGCAAGGAGCGCCGGTCCCAGGCTTCAGCCTTTGCTTAAACATGCTAAACATGTTTTCCCATGAAGTTTTCGACATTGACATGATGCTTACTTCGGATTGGCAAGCTCAACCCAAACTTGGAGTTTCAAAAAATTTCTTCTTCTATACGACCTTTACGCATGTTTTTCTTTCAAAGATACCCTTCATGATACACCGGGAGGCGGATTGGATATCCTAGCCTTTATGATACCACGTTCATTTTCTTTTTGCAGCAGAGATAGCAGTAGTAATAAGAGTAGTGTTAGGATAGGGTAATGGAGATAGCCATCCTGCAGAGGATGTAATAATATATTTGATGAGAACCGATTGACTATAATTCTACCACAAACTGGCGGCTTAAAGTCTACATGCCATGGCATACCACAAGGTGGCATTTCTTTAAGAAGCTTCTTAATGAGCGGCGCATTCTGAAGTCTTCGAGGTGCCGCATAGAGCAGCCTCATGTGGACGAAGAGTAGGTCAGTAAGGCCCAATTGCTGAAAGCAGCCTTGAGGCAGTATCAGGGACCCGGCCCGGTTGCCAGTGATTATGGTGAATGGTCTCTGTATTGCAAATTGCTTTAAAGGCCTAGATGTGTTGCCATGTCATGGCATAATTCCACTGAGGAGCTCTGAGACCCCTGTGTGGCGTCTTGTAGTTAGGAAGATGTCACTAGCCTCATGTGAGTTATCGCCCGATAAGAAATCATAGTGAAAGAAGAAAATTTACCAAGAAGCAGAGCGCGAAATTCAAGATTCACAGCCGGAGGGGAGCCAATTCAGCCCTGGCGGTTCTCTGAGGTCTTGAGGACGGCATTCTGCTGAGCAGGGGAAAACTGCTTGGCGCCCTGCTGCAGCGCGTGGACGAGGGACGGCACGGATTCGGCCTTGAAGTCGTCGGCGTTGCGGATCTTGTCGAGGTCCTCGGAGAGTTCTTGGGTGAGTTTTTGGAGGTAGAGGGCTGAGAAGGCGGATTGCTGGTCTTGCGGCATCTTGATTTTCTTTTTAAGTGAAGCGAGGTTGTTGTAAACCTAGAGAATGAAAATTTTTGGGTTGGGTTTATGGTCGGTTATGAAGCATTGAGTTGAGAATGGCTGGATGATGGGGACTCGTCCGATTTGGGTGGATGACCAATTCTGCAGAGGAAATGGCTGACATAACCATGGCCGGCAATCCTGGTCTAAATGCTCTTTGATATCTACGAGTATAGAAAAAAAGACACGGTAAATATAGTGGATTAGGTGCATCAAGGTGGGTATTGAAAGGAATATTCAAATCATGTACCATTCGAAAATTCAGTGAACATAAAGTAATTAAATATCCTTCTTTACTCCAGAAAGAAACTTGAATGAATAAAATATCTTGAGGCGTGTGACATATAGAGTACATTCAGCTGGGCATGTACATGGGCAATCGCTCAAGAATAGGCATGCATATCACATATGAGAAGTGTTATAAATACTAAATAATAAAAAAAAACGAAGAAATACATGCATGCGCACTCATTTCAAATATTCCTCACTGCGTCGTGCTTCCTTTCGAAGGCCTTGCTGAAGGTGCTGGGAGGTCACTGTTAGCCGCTTTTCCTAGCCGCTGCTAAGGCAAGGCACGCACTCTATAGCGCATCTGTGCGATCGGCGGATGCGCCATGCTAGTAGCAGCACTCCAGCCGAGTTAATGCGCGTGCCCAAACATCCGATATTCGATTACATACATCTTCTTAATGCCCATCGCCCGCAAGGCCGAATAACTTATCATCGCTCTACCAATCTCTTCCCACCATCTTCGCCGGGCGCCGCACAAAAAGGCCACAGACATCGACCGTCGATCCTTGCAAACGGCAATTCGGCCTTGGTTGAGAGGCGCGTCGAAAGTTGAAACTCGAGCGTCAATCGCATCACACACATTCCCACAGTCGCCATGTCCACTCGACCGACGACTCCCGCATCTCCCAAAAATGCCAAAATCAAATCCCCTTCGCCGGGATGTCCAGTATTCGGCTGCGGTGAGTCTACAAGCCAAAATAAAGTCTTCCAAGCATCACATTGCTGGCTTACTAACTCGCCTTCCAGAGCATGTTCAGCGTCTCCTGTCCCAGAGCCAAGAGGTCATGAATAGCTCGGTAGCGCACTACAAGATGATCCTCCGAGGCATCTTCGATACGAGTCCCATCGTTCCCCAGACTTCAACAAACACGGAAGGCCGCCCTGTCACTTCCCTTACCTCGAACTACCTGTGTCTACAATGCCCAGTTACGGTGTCCGAAGACGATCGGCTGGATCACGGCACCGAGAAACTGCATCGATTCTGTACGTAACAGCTCCGATACGGCCGATTGAATAATGCTATGCGGTTCATAGTTGCTTACAAATACAGATGTCGATTCTCGCAGCGGTGCACTTTATTGCCAGATATGCGACGACCTCGTTTGGGACCCCACGCTGGAGGAGCTCAGAGTGCGAAAGATTGGAACCGGGACGTTTTCAAGTATGCAAAACCCCAAATACCGCTTCACAATGTCTTGTTTCTCGTTCCCTGTGTTTGGAAGTGGTCAATTGGCCGTCTCTAGACGTTAGTGACCTAACCTGCTTCCTTTAGCGAACCGAAAACGAAAACACGACGAACTTTTTGCCGACTCGGCCAAAGAGGATCCTCGCCTCATCTCAGCCAACACAACCGTCGCATCGTGCCGAGCGAGTGGCCTTCGTGGCATCTACAATGCAGGTGCAACTTGCTATCAGAATGTCGTGCTTCAGAGCTTCCTTCACAACCCCCTCCTGCGCAACTTCTATCTGAGCGATGGCCACCAGAGCAGCGAATGTAGCATCTCTCACTGCTTGAGCTGTGCCATGGACGACATGTTCCAGGACTTTTACGCGCTGGAAAGTACTAATGGCTACACAGCCGCCAACATCCTGTCCGGATTTTGGATTTCAGAAAAGAAGGCGTTTGAAAATCTCGTGACGACCAAGGAGCAGGATGCCCATGAGTTTTTCCAGTTTTTGGCTGAAGAACTTCATGAGAGGAACGGCGATGGGAAGAAGCCGCAGGGTGGCAGCGAGCACACGTGCAACTGCATCATCCACCAGACATTTTACGGCAAAATGCAAACAGTCACAACCTGCCAGAACTGCGGCGGCATGACCCATGCGGTCCAATCTTTCCTGGATCTCAGTCTAGGTGTTGACACGCTGGCACAGAGACGAGCTAAGAAGACGGGTCAGAAGCTGCCTGCGCTTTCACTAAACGATTGCTTGGACGAGGAGTACGTCAAGTCGGATAAATGCGAGTATAGGTGCCACAACTGCGCATCAACACAGCAAGCACGGCGGTATACCAATATCAAACGTCTGCCTAACGTATTATCTATCCAGCTCAAGGTAAGTTGTTTGTCATTAAGACCTTGGGTCCGCTACTGACATGTCTCCCCCAGAGATTCGAGTTCAAACAGGGAAAACATGACCGGGCTGCGTCCAAGATTGATAACACCGTTCAATTCCCGCTGCAGCTCAACATGCTCCCCTACACCAACCGTGCTCGCAGCCGTGGCAGTCGGGAGGATATGGAACTGGAGAGGTCGTGTACCTATGACCTCTTGAGCGTCGTCGTTCACGTTGGCGAGATAGAGACTGGCCACTACGTGTCATATTGTCGAGTTGGGGATCAGGTATGGCTGGCACTCCTTACTCTCTCTGTCTGTTCCTTTTCACTAATAAACACAGTGGTTCAAGTTCAACGATCACAGGGTAGAGCTGGCCAAGACGTCGGATGTGCTTGGCGCCCAGGCGTATCTATTGTTCTATATCATCCGGTCTCTCGCCTAGGAGGCATCATTGTCTATGCTATAATCAAGGACACCATACCTACTATACCCACTATCCCTGGACCATGGGATGAATTAGCATACAATCCAGCATCCTATAGCTCGTCAATATGGCTATGTGTCTTATTTTAAAAAGGGCACCTGTCCTGTCATGGCTGTCTATACATCCAATTACCCGTCTACCTCCTATGTCAATATGGTCGTGCTTATGAGATACCCCAGTGGCATCCTCTTTTTTTTTCTCTACCGCCATTTCCAATTTGGGCACTCGAAATTGGCGTAGCAGTAAAACTCATTGCTGAGGCCTCTTGTATGCTTGGGCTCAAAGGCAGTTGTCTGCACTCCTAGTGCCTTGTATAGCTTGAGAATCAGGGACTCCATTCTTTCTCCGGTGCAGACAATGAGATTGGGTGATGGTCCGCCACTGCTTGGTTTGAGAAGCCAGCGCACGGTCAAGGCAGCTTACGGCCAGGATTAATTAGTTTATAGATCCAGAGGGGGGTATTGGATATCGAGGTGGGAATTTAGTACCTTTGGTCTGGCAGTCTTCGCTCAGAAATGGTGGATCAACGATAATTCTGTCCATGGATCCTTTGAGGTGACCTGCGTGCAGATGAGATTGTTATATAAGTATTAAGACTTGATGCAGATCTTAGGAGAAAGAAGAAAATTTGCAGAGACAATGATAATATATAGGGAAAAATTCGAGTTGACTCTCATACCTGGTAGTTTGACTGGCTGTTGGAAATCATAAAAGTAAAATTCGGGAAACACGCCAAACCGGTTGTCGTGTTCCAGAAGAACAAGCTTTGGCTTCTCATCATCGCTTCGATCTCGCTACAGCATGTAGAAAATGGGGAACATTAGCACTGCTTTCTCTCCTTCTCATACAGTTTGTATGATTCTGTAGTAACTCACCAGGAGATTCCTGAGCGCAACGAAAACACTTGGCGCAGAGACAACACCGATGGTCATGTCACTGGTCGCATCTCTAAGCAGCTCCGTAGCCAGAGTATTGGCAGTTTCTTCTGAATACTATAGACAAATCAGCATTTAGCCTTCACTTTCGCGGATATTTCTGTGAAAGAGCCAAACGTTTGTAAGACGTACCCAAAACTGAGACTCATTCCAGTCCTCTTGGAAAGTATCTATGGACAGCAGGCTGTTGCTCTCCGCCTCGTCCTTCAGTTTCTGGAACTTTGCCTGGTGCTCGTCTCTCTCTGCCTCGAATGACTTGAGCGCCGCGAGAGCATGTGCCGAGAGGGTGCTATATTCCATCAAAAGTCAGCCATTTCAATATATCCCACCCCTCCTCCATTGCTTTTTTTTGCAAATTCCGGAATTTCGACAAGAGTGAGAGAAAGGGGCTGTTTACATGGGCTCATCATCGCTGTCAGACATTTTTGTCTTTTTGTGCTTTTATAGGTGCTGCTTTGGAATGGAGACCTGGAAGTGCCTGTAATGTGTCCGAGTCAAATGGTAAAAAATGTTCGCGGCTTTGCGATGGTTTGGGGTGTGCTACTGTATCTACCAGTTTGCGATGGAAAAGGTACTTCCCAGAGAGTAGAGGTTTAAGTATAGACACTGCATAATTATGACTAGAGATACTTGAGGCTAAGGCGTCTACCAAGTATTTTTCATGATTACGTACAGGCTATGTGTTAGTACGGGATACAAGATCGCTGCGAGAAACCACCAAATATGAACTCTCAAGATATTCCAATCTTCTATATAAAAAAATTTTTGAAGCTTTCTTAATAGCTAACAGTAAAGCGGCCGAGATAAAATGCAAATTTCTACCGCACTATTTCTTTTTCTTTTCTCTCTCTTAACCTACCTGGATTTATTTCTTGTTCTCATACACACATATACTCTCTATCCAAGTGCAAGACTTTTATCTAGCAACATTCTATAGCATTCAGATAGCAAAATCTTTCGTCTTGGTAATGGTTTCCTGGCATTTTGAAAAGATGGCGGCTTGTCTGGCAACTTCTGCAAGCCTGCCAATGACCTGCCCATTGGCCGTTGTGAATCCATAGTACGCGTAAGGGATGTCGACTTCTTTGCAAAACTCAATGACAAGCTTCTGCGCGTCGCGGAAGTTGTGGCGCGGCAAGCGGGGAAATAGGTGATGGATGGCTTGGAACTGCAGGCCTCCGTGAACAAAGTCGAGCCAGCGAGGACAATCGACGTCCATTGTCGTTCTCAGCATCATCTGCGGGAAAGACTCCTGAGGGCCCAGGTCGGCGGTGCTCATGGCAAAGTGTGACAGCACAATCTGCACATGCAGAGGAGAGGCTGCAACGTGGCTCACCATCAAGAAGACAAAGCGCGACCAGTTATCGGGTATCGACTTGTACATAATTCCATAGCCGAACCAGATCCAGAAAAACACCTGCCCTGTTAGCTCGAGCCACCGCTGATATGCAGCCTGGCCTTTCCGAGGCCCCTTTCCGTTGATGATATAATCCCAAGACAGGACGTAGAGGTTGAAACGGCCAAGTGCCAAGAAAGGGTAGTACGTCCACGGCTGAATGCGCAGGAGGATTTTTGCAGCAGCATCATATGTCATAACTCGTTCATAAAAGGTAGACCTCAAGGATCCCAGTAAGCGGTGAGAAACGGCAAAGAGCGGCATGTGTTCGATGTCCGGATCGTGCTCAGGAGCATTTGTCACGATGTGGTGAACGTTGTGGTTGTGCTTCCACCAACCTAGGGAGAGGCCACCGACGAAATCGGCGATGAAGATGCCAATGGTCGTATCAATATAATAGTTGTGCGTAATGCCCATGTGGCCAGCATCATGGGCTGTGAAGACGAGCTGATGCCACAAGAAACCAAGGGATAGGGCACTGATGATATAGTAACCATAGGAAAGGGCAATCAGCATCGAAGCGAACAGAGAAAAATAACGAAGGCATTCCCAGGCGTATGCCGAATAGTTTGTCTTGTAGAGACCAGCATCGATAATTTTCTGATGCAGTTCGCGGTATTTGGCAACGATGTGAGCTTGCGTGGCCTCGTCAACAGCGGGATATTTTTCCAGGTCAAGCGAGATGTACTCGCGAGTGATAACGTCTAAATAAGACATGCCATCTAGCGGCGCCTTGTCCGTAGTTGACTCAGACGAGAAGGACCCCGACCTCGCTGCTTCGTGACCCGACGCATTCTTTCGATCACGCAGCGACTTTGGGTCAACGTCAAACACGGGCGAGGGTGCCCGTGAGCTTGCCGAGCTGATATCTTCTCCTGTCGATATGCCATAGATACCTTTGCTATGGTCCGCTTCAATTTCTTCCATTGTTCGAAAGATACCGCCCTGGATAGGCGGCCGGAAGTTCAGCCAGGAGCCCTCAATTCTGCCAATGCGGTACTTGGCCATTCTTTCCTTTGCGTCCTGTGAGTGTATGCTAAAGATTGAAACAAAGGAGCGTTAGCAATTCGTCCAGCACACGCGTCGTTGTCCCGATGAAACAGTCCACCTACACTTCGACCCAGTCCGTGGCATCTCTGCCCACCATATGCATGATGGCCTTGGGTCCTCCCGGGTGATATTGGAGCCAGCCATCAAGCCGCAAGACATATCCGCCGTGAATAATGATATGTTTTCCGCTGGCAATCATGGCCTCAATCTCATCGCGGGTCATGAGGGGTAGAACCCTCTTTCCGCCAGCATCCTGCGCCGGCTGGCGAGAAGAATCATCAATGGCCGGCATAGTGCTAATACATGACAATCGCAACGGGAGAAGATGGAAAAAGAGCAAAGAAAAATGTTAAGTAAGTTGTGTGGGAAAGAAAACAGCTGAGCCAGAAACCGACGTTGTTGAGAATTCACCGCTTGAAGCCACGGAAGCCGCACGTATCGAATGACTTTGGTAGAGGTACGGAACAGAATGAGGCGAGGTACAAGGACATATTTACGACAGACGCCGCCACCAAGGTCCCCATTAAACTGCGAGTAGTACTAACCCGCTATTTATGGCCCTTTCCGTATTAGCTAAGGGAAACACAGCCAAGGTGAATACTGAATTGATGCTAGTGGGGGGAAGCTAACAGCTAAAACCAAAGAGGCGTAATAGAGCTGCAAGTAGAGAAATACGCATACAAAAACCCCATACAAAATAATCGAATATTATAGACATTGAAGAGATGCGAATTGCAATTCAATTGTAGTGGCGTTTACAATGAAAAACATTTAAAGGATTATACGAGAAATGTGGAAAGAAAATATCGTGTTGGAATTACTCAGCCCAGATGAGAATTCGAGACGAAACATTGAACCCTTTTTCAACCATGATTGACTATCAAACTCAATATCATACATCACTTGCGACTGAAGAGACCAATTGGAATGGTAAACGTTTTAATGAAGTGCATTTGAAAAAAACCCTAATTGATTCATGATCATAGCCGTGGGGGATTAATGTACAACCCAGACGTACAAAAGCAACCGTAAACCTTATCCCTTGACCCCTTTATGACAACCAAAACGACCTCGAAAGAAAGCGCAAACGACCAACGGAAAAATTACAATTCTTGGCTAGAACCCTTGCCAGTCTTGCCAGTCGTCTTCTTGGGGAGGAGGTCTGTACAAAAGTCAGTAACCATTTACTTCTTGTTGTGGTTCTGGAAGTCTTACTCTGGTGGATGTTGGGCAGAACACCACCCTGTGCGATGGTGACGTGTCCCAGCAGCTTGTTCAACTCCTCATCGTTTCGGATGGCGAGCTGAAGGTGACGAGGGATGATACGGGTCTTCTTGTTGTCACGAGCGGCGTTACCAGCCAACTCGAGGATTTCGGCAGCGAGGTACTCGAGAACGGCAGCGAGGTAGACGGGAGCACCGGCACCGACACGCTGAGCGTAGTTGCCCTTTCGGAGAAGACGGTGGACACGACCAACGGGGAACGCAAGACCCGCCTTGGAGGATCGGCTGGAATGGAGTCAGGTTTGCGTGTTCAAGCGGATGGATTGTTTTGATCTTTGTTTGGATCAGAACGCGTGGATCGCGTCAAGTGAACTTACGATTGAGCGTTCTTGGAGCCAGAGGCCTTGCCGCCAGATTTGCCGCCGCCAGTCATTTTGAAGTTGGTTTTTGGATTAACGAAAAATTACTCGAAAGTAGATGCAAGGTGCGAGATGCGGCAAATGTCGGAATGGTAAACGTGCAGCGTGGATAGTTGAGAGACAGTGTAAATGGAGAGGTTTGAGTTCGGCGGGGGGAATCTACGTTAAGTAGTTTTTGGTGCTCAGCGCGCGAGATCACCAATCACCCTCCCTCTGAAGCTACAAATGCGCTAGTCCGATTTGGGAAAATAGACGTGTCCCAAGGAAAACAATGCGACAATCAACTGGAACTGCGGGGGGGGGTGTACAAAGTACATCGAGTACTGCCAAACTGGGTCCAGGCAGAGATGCAGCTAATGTCTGGCTCCAGGTACCTAGGCGGTACATGGCTTGGTATCCCGGCACTGAGCATTCTCTCCTCGCGATCTCTGCCCCATCTCAGAGCTGGCTCGTGTTGTGTGAGCCGCAAATGCGGTGTTCATGATGGCTGGGTAATCTATTCTCATCATGCTGATGCTATCACTCTATATTATTAACAGTGCACTCTTACACACGTAGGGAGTGTATGAGGCTTCAATTACTCTTTCTGTGTACTTTTATGCGTGAAATATTGGTACAGCGCGTCGATTCGCAGCATTTCCTACTCGAAAAATGCACCACAGCAAAACGATGGATACCGCTCGCTCTGGATTAAATCGTAGCCCGCTTATTGGACAAAAAATGATGGATGATCCTGGGCGGTACTTGTGAATTTTGCTCCAAGGCTTCGTTAATCGTGCCGCTATAATTCGCGTACCCAGTCGTTTTGCCTCGGGTCCATTTCTGTGTATGCAGATACAAGCATTGCAGTATCTATAGGGACATGATTTTGCTTACATGCTCCTTGCTTTTGATGTGGCTGTTTAATATTGGCTAGAACAAATGGCCTTTGCTTAGCATGATGCTAAACACGTATGTGGTCTACTATGAAACATTTGATGATTGTTGGGTTGTAATGGTGTTGCCTCGAGATTGCTTTGTTACTGCTGTGCGGAAACTTGATTATGGGGATTTGTGAGCGTCTCATCACCTCACTCCGCCTTATGGCTTTCATCATATGCGCACATGCACATCATCTAGAAGCAACCACTGAAAAATACATGCACGAGCAACAATAATTGAATACATAGTGGTGCAATCGCTGGAATCATTACGCTTACAGGGTAGGCAGGGCTGAGGCAAAAGTGAGGCTATCCAGGCCCTCGTGCTAAGAGGCGGCGGTATGTACCAGGGCGCGTTCAGGCAGAACACTCCAGCGCGCAAGGCAAAGGCGGGAGGTACATGCGCCGGTGAGATCACAAGAAAAAAGGTACATCCGTCCTCAGCTGGAAGGGGGGGCTGGTGGAGAGACAAGCTGCATCGATAAAAAAGGCTGGGACTAGCCAATCACATGCAGCTGAGCAAAGAAATGGCAGCAGAAAAAAAAAAGAAAAACAACAAAAAAGACGCGACTAGACGTTATGGAGCGAGCAAGGCAATCGCATCTTGGTGCAGGGACTCCGAGCCCCGTTGAGAAATGCGTGATAATCAAAGTGCGCCATGCCGAGAAATGCCTAGTGTCGCATAACTGGAGCACAAGCAGTGACTTGTGAATACATGGTACTTGTAGTAGCGAACCTTTTTTTTTTTTCGGGCCTACCAGAGCCTGGCACCCTTTTTTGCAGCCCAGCAGTTTTACCGCACTTTTGCAGCTACGAGGGCGTGCACGCGCCTTCGCTCGCGCCACCCCTACTTGCTTCCCCCAAGCAAATCAGTAATCCACTTGCACCAACGCGTCCAGCTACAAAAGCCCAGCTCATCCCCAAACGTCTTTCCCGCACCATTCACTTTCATCATCACCCGCTGCCAGCCCGCCCTTTTGCCATTTTGATTATCAACACTTGAAATCTACATCGATTGCATCAACTTAATCCAAAATGCCTCCCAAAGCTGCCGACAAGAAGCCCGCCGCCAAGGCCCCCTCAACCGCCAGCAAGGCTCCCGAGAAGAAGGACGCTGGCAAGAAGACCGCCGCCTCTGGCGAGAAGAAGAAGCGGTCAAAGACTCGCAAGGAGACCTACAGCTCCTACATCTACAAGGGTTGGTCAACACTGGATTTTTTCCACTCTTTTCTGATTTTGCATTTGATTCTAACTTGGTACACAGTCCTCAAGCAGGTCCACCCTGACACCGGTATTTCCAACCGTGCCATGTCCATCCTCAACTCGTTCGTCAACGGTAAGCTTTTCTCGCATTCATTTTCCTTTTTTGATCCATTTCAATCATACTGACTTGAGTAGATATCTTCGAGCGCGTTGCCACCGAGGCTTCCAAGCTGGCTGCCTACAACAAGAAGTCCACAATCTCTTCCCGAGAGATCCAGACATCTGTCCGATTGATCCTGCCGGGTGAATTGGCCAAGCACGCCGTCTCTGAGGGCACCAAGGCCGTCACCAAGTACTCTTCATCCACGAAATAAAGGGTCAAGATGGCTGGTTCTGATTTCAAATCTGAAAACTTGGGTTTTTGTTTGCGTGACTTTAGTGTCTTTACTCGAGACGATGGGTGACTGTGTTTCGCCTTTGGGATCTCTTAATGCGTTACGGATGGTTTGCTTTATGGGGGCAATGTCTTCACGGTCAATGGGGTTCGCGGTTGTACAATAGCTATCGAGGATATCTCGAAGCAATGGTTTCTGCACATTATGCTATTTTATTTTCCTCTGCATCAACAATTACAGAATCTCCTAAATTGTCCATGTTTTCTACCCCTGCCCAAGGCCCGCTCGGGTTCTTTTCATTGTTTGACTCACAGGATGCAGTATACCTTGATTATCACTAGCGCCCAAAGGTGTTCCGGTACTCCATCCCATTTTCTCAAGCATATTTCGACCCCGGTTTCCACTTCCCAATTCTGGCGCAGACGCACCGATGACCTCACCATCCCGGTAGCTAGTTCCGGCATCATTTCGTCCTGACGGCTTCTGTCGACTTTGTTTGGACGGTTGAGAGGGCCGTGAATATTGCCGTTTAATTCGTGTGACGGCCTGCTCAAAAGCGGCTTCCCTATATGTCGTCTTTTTCGTTCGATAAAGGACTGGTCTACGCTGCTCGCCAGCCCCAATCGACTTGGATTTAATATCGAATTTGTTTGCTAAATCGTGTACCATTTTTCTTGTTCGTTTATCCATTGGTGGCAGATTCAGGCTAGGAAACAGTCAGTAAGATGAACACTTTGAAAGTGCTATGGTATACGTGCGTTTCTTGAGATCCAAGGAGGAACGTTTTCACTTCCTCTGCAACTTGACTCATGGTTATGCCTGTTGAGTATTTCGCTCGCAGGTCAACCTGGCCCTTCTTGCCAAGCAATCCCATAGCTCGCAACTCCTCCCTCTCCTTTTTCCTCTGGGCCTTTTTGAGCCGATCATTGTTGAACGCAGATTGAAGTTGCTCCTCAAGGTCAGAATCTATGTCATCCCCGAGCAACTGCAGGCGCCTCCCCTTGCCCTTTTTACGTCGCAGGCTCGGCCGTTCCCAGTCCATGAAATCGAAACCGGCCTGCTCTTCAACGTCATCAAGATCGGGAATATCTTCGAGGTCGGGAATATCTTCTGATTCTGAATCAATTTCAACTTCCTTGGCGTTCTCTGGACCTGAAGGTGCCGATGGAGGAACTTCAGCGTCACCATCTGTTGATCCACTATCTGAATCGTCATCGTCATCAATTCCCATACCCTCAAACATTTCGCCATTCTCGCGCATGTTGGCGATGTAATCGGCGATCCAAGCGTCTTCTTCGTCCTTCTCCCGATTCCGTCGGCTGCGTGCTTTGCCTCGTTTTTTTGTTGGCCATAGCAGATCGTCGGAATCGTCATCTTCTAGTGTAGTACGGAGTTGAGGTCCCCTAACTGCAACTGAGATCTGTTTCTCCACTGCACGAATCTCGGTTGTCATAGACGTAAGTGTGATGCTGGGAGCCTGCTCTTTCGGCTTCATGGCGTTTCGGCCTTTAAAGACAATGACTTCATCGCTAGAGGTGTCGTCTTGAGATGCTGGATCCCCATTAATCTCTTCTTCGGTTGCCTTGTGTGGAGACATTGCTTCTTCGGGTGCTGGTTCTTCGGGCGCTTTCTCTTCAGACGTCTTCTCTTTAGGTGCTATCTCTGCAGATATCGTTTCTTCAATTATCGGTTCTTTAGGTGCTGTTCCTTCAAGTATTGGTTCTTCAGGTGTTATTTCTTCAGACATTGCTTCTTCGGGTATTTTTTCTTCAAGTATATTCTCTTCAGTTGCTGCTTCGACATGGATTGTTTGTACAAGTGATGGTTCTTCATCTATCGTTTCAGATATTGCTTCTACAGGAGCTTCTTGTTGGAGTGTAGTTTCTTTGACTATCGAGTCTTCGGGCGTTGCAGTGCTCTGAGGACCATCCTTTGTAGTCTCTGTTTCTCTCTGGAGATCGAGCAAAGGGTCGTGAGTGCCCGAACTGACGAAGGTGACGGGTCTCTTCCGAAGCTGCGTGTTACTGCTCCAGAACGAGTTGTCATGATGAGAGGACTGTCGGGCTTCGTCGAGTAGTGTAAAGGCAACTGTTATAAGGACGTCAGTTAGTTATGTTGCCCAATGCCCTAATCAGACGTCTCGAAGGAAGCTACCGTTCTGTGCTGGAGTCGCAACATCATAGTTGGCGAAGTTGCCTCTTTGACGAGGAGACTGATTCCAACCACCCCTCTGTTTCCCACCACGACCACGGCCACGCCCCCCCCTCATATTGACTGGTATCTGTGTTGTGAAGGCCGGTGCCAACAATTTGCGTGGCACAATGACCAAAAGCGATTCTGGACGTCTGTTGAAACCATACCCTGGTAGAGAGATACCTAGGCTAAAGTGCAGCTGTGGAAGAGGAATCGCGCTGCCTTCTGAGGCTAGTGTGACTCTTTTTCGAGGTGGGGCACTTTTTACATAATCTGTTTCGTCCAATAGTCTGCAATGTAATTGACTTTTGTGCCTTAATTATCAGTGGCATCTAGCCCATTGTTTTTTCCTTATGAGAATCGAAAGGGCCGACAATGGATGATTTTTCAGATATTGGAATTAAAAACACTCGATTTTATCTTAGAGGACACTTCAATGAAATGATAATCTGCTGTTATTTTGAATGCACTTCCCCTGTGAAGCCATATGATTGTATCGACCTTTAATCTGCATATTGCCATATCTGGATTAGACTGAAATACTAGCGTGGTGCTCCTCGCAACTTATTTCGACTTGCTTGCTGACTTGTATGATCTTGGTGGGAGGGTCAATAGACAGCGTCAACAACAATCCCGAATTGGCCAGCTCAAAGTCTTCACCAGCTGCTCCCTGCTGCTAATTCGGCCAACATGGTGCTCGCTCTATTCTCGCGGGGAGCTCTCCGCAGTTCCGTCGCCGCCGGCGTCAGCAGCAAGCGATCCCTATCCGATGTAGCAATCACACGCACTGGCAAAACTATTCTACGGACAGAGGGAGGCCGGTAAGCAACGCACGCAACTGATATGGAGACAAGTCAATTAACATCATCTTCCAGGTCTTCTCTCGGAGGTACGATCGCAATATTCGACGCTGGAGGTTCGAGGTTAGGGGGCTAACAGCCTGGATAGGACATACCGCGACAGTCTTCGGTGCGACGGGTCAATTGGGTCGGTACATTGTGAACCGCCTCGGTATGTTCAACGAATTGAAGCGCATGAATATCTGCTACGGCTCTAACTCTTCATATCTAGCCCGTCAGGGATGCACCGTTGTCGTCCCTTTCCGCGAAGAAATGACAAAGCGACACCTGAAACTGACTGGTGACCTCGGCCGCGTTATTTTTGTTGTATGGCTGTCACAGACGAATTGGATAAATTGAACAAGTTAATTCTGATGCACTCGCAGGAGTACGATCTTCGCAACACTGCTTCCATCGAAGCAAGTGTGAGGCACTCGGATGTCGTGTACAACCTTGTTGGCCGGGACTATCCTACCAAGTACGAATGACCAAGACCAACACTTCGATTTCGACGACATACTAAGTTGTGATAGGAACTTTACCCTTGAGGATGTGCATGTGGAAGGAACAGAGCGTATTGCTGAGGCCGTCGCAAAGTACGACGTTGATCGTTACATTCACGTCTCGTCTCACAATGCCGATGTCAACTCACCCTCTGAATTCTTCAGAACAAAGGTATGCGCGATCATTTCACTGTGAAAGTATAGAACTAACTTGCGCAACAATAGGGACGTGGAGAGATTGTTGCCAGAAACATCTTCCCTGAGGCCACCATTGTGCGACCGGCGCCCGTCTTCGGATTTGAGGATAACCTTCTGCTGAAGCTTGCTTCCGTACTGAACCTATTCACAGCCAACAACATGCAGGAGAAATTCTGGCCAGTCCACGTAGGTATCTGCAGATAGAATTGTTTAACAGCCGCGCTGACATATTCACAGTCCATCGACGTGGGTGCTGCTCTGGAGAAGATGCTGTATGATGACTCAACGGCCGGCAAGACTTTCGAGCTCTATGGGCCCAAGCAGTACAGCTTGGCAGAGATTGCAGCTTTGGTGGACAAGGAAATCTTCAAGAAGCGACGACACATCAATGTGCCCAAGGCCATCCTAAAACCAGCTGCCAAGGTCCTGAACGACGTTCTGTGGTGGCACACCATCTCTGCGGATGAAGTGGAGCGAGAATTCATTGACCAAGTCATTGACCCTGAAGCTAGCACATTCAAAGATCTTGGTATCGAGCCAGGTGACATCGCCAACTTTACCTACCACTATCTGGTAAGTGATGCGTACTCTGAAGCTTGTTACGTGGCCGGTCAGCCGTCTAATTTCCTCTACAGCAAGGATTCCGAAGCTCTAATTACTACGACCTCCCCCCTGCTACGGAGAAGGAAAAGAAGGAGGACAAGAAGTACATCCATGTTTTGGATGAGCTATAAACACATCGCATTTGTATATCTACGAGGGATAGTACGGTATATAATACTATTAGAACCAAGAAAAACAGATGCTCTGGACGTGCCTATTCGGCATTCTTTGTTTGCAAAAGATAGTATTTACATAATTCAAAAAACAAAAAACAAAACAGTTTACCATACAAATCAATATGACCCTGGATAGCCTGGTTGGAGCTGACTTAAAAAACTAGTATAAGCATATGCTAAATTTACCTAATCCGACCTACCTGGCTGTTTCAAATACGTAGTGCCGCCTTACTCTATTACTCTATTATTCTCCGCATTGAAGTCGATCCCTCCATACGACATTCTTTTCCGCCGTGGGAGCCGGCTCATTCGTTCATCCCGCATCCAAACTGCGCCCGACTCTCCGAATTGCAAATTGCACTGCACATGAGGCCTCCAACAAGGCAGTGCTTGAGCTTGGAAGTGAACATTTCCAGAGCATCGCGGTTTTTCGCACTAGTATCGCCTGGGTCTCGGACATTCCCCACGTTAACCAGATCGACTTCCGTCTCGTCCATTTCAATCGGCTCTCGCGCCTTCAGATCGCAAGCACGTGAGGTCAATAAGCAAGTGACCACAAACACTTACGTCTGCGACCATCCAACTCCGGCATCTTCGCTCGACGGACATTTCAGAGCCCAGCGTAGCATCTTATATTCGCCTCTGCGCAAGCCGATCCGGACCAGCCGCGATCTCGATCTTCGCAGCAGCGTCACATACACCACCGGCGCCGCAATCGTTCTCGCCGTCGTCACCATCTCTTACCTTGCGACAGCCAACTTGCGCGAGCACCCAGCAACTACTGCGACTCCGGAAGACATTGCGATCGCTTCCCCGCCATCTAACAGCATGCCGGACCAAATCGCACCGGGGCACGTGGGCAACCTCACCCCAGAGCAGGAAGAGAAGCTGCGCCAATTGTGGCAGGCCTTCTTCCAGCTCTGTGGCGTCCTTGAGGACAATGCTTCTGCCAGTACGAATACGGCAGCTCAGGGAAAAGCGGAACCGGCAGAAGCAGAGAAGAAGAGGCGATTTGGCGTCTTTAAGAGGAAGGGAAACGAAAAGGCCACCACCGCGAGCGAGGCTGCCGAAGACGACAAGTATGGCCAGACCAAACACTTCCAAGAGGTTCTTGCGACCAACAGCCCGGAGGCAATTCGGGAGACTTTCTGGAGCATGGTGAAGCATGACCACCCGGATGCCCTCGCGCTGCGCTTCCTTCGAGCTCGCAAGTGGGATGTGGACAAGGCCCTGGTCATGTTGGTGTCTACCATGAGCTGGCGACACAGCGACATGAAGGTGGACCTTGACATCATGGCGAATGGCGAGGAGGGAGCTGTTGTCAATGCGCGGGAGGGCGAGAAAGATGCCAAGAAGGTTGGCGAAGACTTCTTGGCGCAGCTTCGTATGGGTAAAAGCTTCTTGCATGGTGTGGATAAGCAGGGCCGACCAATTTGTGTGGTCAGAGTCCGTCTCCATCGTCAAGGAGAGCAGTGCGAAGAGAGTCTGGAGAGATACACCGTTTTCCTAATTGAAACGGCGAGAATGGTGTTGAGACCACCTGTTGATACAGCAGTATGTTACCTTGGATTGGGATTTTCCACTCGAGGTTGCGGATGTTACTAACCAAACTATTAGACCATCATCTTCGATATGACTGGATTTTCCATGGCAAACATGGACTACACTCCTGTCAAGTTTATGATCAAGTGCTTCGAAGCCAACTATCCCGAATCTCTTGGAGCTGTTCTTGTTCACAACGCACCGTGGATCTTCCAAGGTAAGAAGAAAAGACTACTTATTTAAGAGGGAGAACGACTACTGACGCTGGCGTTAGGAATCTGGAAGATCATCCGCGGCTGGCTGGATCCGGTGGTGGCGGCCAAGGTTCATTTCACGAATAACAAGGGTGACTTGCAGGAATTCATCGAACCCTCGCACATCCTCAAGGAGCTTGGAGGTGACGAAGACTGGGAATTCAAATATGTGGAGCCTGTCGCTGGCGAAAATGACTTGATGAAGGATGTTGAAACCAAGGCAAAGCTTCTCGCGGGCAGGGAAAAGCTTGTCAAGGAGTACGAGGACGCGACTCTACAGTGGATACACAAGGAGGGCGAAAGCAAAGAAGTCCTGGCTAAGAGGGACGAACTGGCAACACAGCTCAAGGAAGACTATTGGAGACTCGACCCATATCTGCGCGCGCGCTGTCTCTACGACAGACAGGGAATATTACAGGGCGGTGCTGCGGCGAACTGGTATGAACCCTCAAGGGCAGCGACTGCTGATGGGAATGGGAATCTAGACACGTCAATCAACGATGTAGATTAAAGAAACGGCCAAGCACCAGGAAAACTTTGGATAGACTGGGGTCCTGCGGGTTCTATGGAGGATAGACATATATATAATATTTTCATTGTCTGCGTACCTCGCGTAAATCATACCATCCTAATAGCGCTGGTCGGCAGACCTGTGATATCACAAGGCGAAACTTACATCTTGGCCTTGATATCCTCACACAGAGCTTTAAGCTTCTCCATATCACCGCTAGTAGCGGGCCAGGAGATGCCCAGGCCTTCAGTCTCATTGGGCTTCGGAATCTAATCCGAGGGCATTAGTTAGAGTCAAAGGCTGGCGCATTGAACTGATCGAGGGTAGTAGTGGTCATACCATGTGGAAGTGGACCTGTGGCAGTCAATGTCAGCTTGTCATTCACTCAGCATTTCGCAGTCACAATATAGTTGAGGCTTACATGATGCACTTGCTGGTGGGCAATGGTTCCGTTGTTTTGGAGGATGTTGTAATCCGTGGCTCCAGTAGCCGTCACCAGCTTCTTGAGAGTAGGCTGAATGAAGCAAACATATGGTTAGCACGTGAAGAAGTAGATGAAGCAATTAACGGATGTGTTACCAGAATCTCGGAGAGCTGATCATCGGGAATATCAGCCAGCTTTGCGCCATGATACTTTGGGATGACAAGCTACATTAGTGGCACAGGGTTAGTAGTCTGCCGGTGACCTTGATGGGTAGGAGGAGATTTACAGCATGGCCCTTGCTTAGCGGCCCGATGTCGAGGAAAGCAAGCGTCTTTTCGCTCTCAAAGAGCTTCAGAGCCGGGATCTCGCCTGGTGCAAGATGCTGTTAGTTCTGTTGTAAGAGCGGGAGGGGTAGCTTGTCTTGGTAGTGGCGTTTTGACATTTTCGTTTTGCTAAACTCACCCTTGATAATGCGGCAGAATATACAAGACATGGTTACTTTTATGTGGGTGAGGACTGGTGATGAAGAGGTCAAGTTATAAGTTGGGTATTGAAGATGAGCCTGACGGTGGCAGAAAGTAGTGGAGAGGACTGACTTGAGGGAAGTGAGTGACAAGATATTACTAGATGAAGAGGGGCTTGTGTACGTATTACATCACCTGCGACAATGGGATTATATAGCGGGTAATGCAAAATAAATTGAAAATAAATTAAATATCGAATAAAAATCGCTACTATTACTACAATTCACTACATTGATATCATCGATGCAATTTTTTGGGTGTAGGCGGTAGAACTTATTCCTCCAACCATTCTTATGTCTCTTATATGAATCAAGTAGCTCACCTATACTAGACATGCACTTGGATTACCTACCCCAGATTACATACGCATGGCGATTGGATGAAAATAGGCGTGATTGCTAGAATGAATGCATTATTTTTTACTATATACCCATGATCTAATTTTGGCGCAAGCAAAGTCCTCAATGCCCATTCGCGTGGTGTGGGGGAGCTATCAAATATTAGCAGTCGAAACAAGCGCAGGGTGTGCATTCGCTCACGGTCTAAGATCGGAGATGGTAGGTTTCGCTCAAATTTGGATCCTGCTCAATTAGCTTCTGTTTTATTTCGTATGCGCGATTGTATGTGTCGTCTCACCTCCTGGTGCGGTTGGCGGAACGTATGGGTCGGGGTGTTTCCAGCTTTCGAGTAACTTTTCTGTCTCCGCTAACAGGGCCTGCAAGAGAATTAATGGCGGTCCTCCATTGAAGCGCGGGTAATGTTGACTGACTCTCTGTTGCCGGGGATCTGTGACCTTCTTGTTGGCCTCAAACAGGGACCGAATATAGAGCGCCTGGCCTCGCCATAGGTGACGATGGACAGCCCAGTCCAGCGCAAGCTTCAATGAGCGACGGTATAGTGACCTAGAAATTGGACATTATCGGTTAGAATCGAGTACGTCGACGGTCGCAGGCTTGATTGATGTATGTACTGACAGAGCAGCTTGTCGCGTCGTCATGTTGGCTAGATGGTGGTCCTGGCGAAAAGACCGTGGTTTGAATTGGCAGTAGATCTCTCGGAGGTTGACGGTTGGTACACAGAAGTAGAATTGTCTGCCTTACGCCGGACTCACATTCTAAGGCAACAACACGACCGTTAGCCGGCCATGCTTTTAACGTCTTGCTAAAATACCTATGTAGTGTTAATCCCGTTAGGGAAGTTTTTTTTAGTGCTATACAATGACAAAAAATCTTTAAAAATTCAGTTTAAAATTCAATTAAACTATATAAATACATTATTTAATTATTTTTCTTTAGAAAAATACCATGAAGTATTAAAAAAATCGTTATACTAAGTATTGTTATGAATCATTATTTCTAATAAAAATTAATTTAGCTTATAATAAATTGTAAAAACATTGAATTTATTTTAGCTTATAGAAGTTATCTTATGTAATTTTTTTTATTCACTTGTTGCTTACATTGCGCTTCTTGCGTCGAGTCGCCCTGGACCGCCGCGATTTAGTGCATTGAGATTTACCTGATCTCTGTCTTGGTACCTACCACCTACTAAACTCCCTAGGTGCAGTAGCTGTGCAGTCTACCAAGTGCCGGATACTTGGGGGACTGATTCGACTGGCGCACGAGCAGCGATGCCGAGTATCCAAGGCTTCAATACCTTGAGGGCAAGATCATACATCTTTCGCTTACCTTTATTTACCCGTGCTATCCTACTGGCGATAATATGTTTCTGGCTGGCTAGCTTGCCGGGCTACTGGGATGTGAGGCTCTGGGGCTCTCTGATCCCGGACAAGATGTCCTTTGCAGCAGGTAATCAATGTGCTCTGAAATCTGGGTTGGCTGTGAATGATCTGACTTGGCCTTAGGATACCGGTTGAATACATTCCCTCTTATCCATCTCAACTTCCTCCATGCAGTTCTCAATGTTGTTGCGTTGACGCCATTGATGGAACGATTCGAAAGCGAATATGGAACTCTGACTACATTGGCACTTTTCTTTGGACGTAGGGATATATCCTCAACCCAATCTTTATGCCATTGGTCTAACGGAAGCAGCTCTGACAACGATTCCTGCCGTTCTGTATCTCTTCATTGAGATTGCCATACTCCGTGCCAACCATGCCGTCATGGGCGCCAGGTAAAACTACCTCAACAATGCTCAGGAGTAACGAGAGGGATTGGTTATACTAACTTGGTCTCGGTAGTATCTGGGTGTTTTTGCTGTTGGGCATGGAAGCGATCCGAACGTATAAATCGAACCCATATCTGGTCATTGGGACATATCAACTCCCTACCTGGACCACGCCCCTACTTATGATAGTGGTTGTTGCCGCGCTGCTGCCAAGCACTAGTTTGTTGGGCCATCTTTGTGGCGTTGGCGTTGGTTATATCGGTATGGTCTCCAACTTTGCACATGAGCCGTGGATCTTACAACTAACAACCGTTTTGTAGCTGGCCTTGGCTACGTAAAGTTGCTCGCACCTCCAGAGTGGGCACTTCGATGGATCGAATCTCGCCTGAACCTCCTTGCCATATTGCCGCACTATGTCAGCGTTGACCAAAAGACATATGGTAGATTTGGTGTTTTGCCCTCCACCAATCGCCCTGTTGGAGGCGCGTCGACAGAGTTAGTAGGAGTGGGTGCTTAAATATATGAGCGGCTTCATATGACGCAGCCATTTGGATGCATATTACGCGGTGTTGACATTCGATTGCTTTGCGAAGCTGATCGTTAGTCAGAACAAAATGGAGTGTTGTTATGGGTAAATCGTGGGAATGACAGGTTACTCGCGGCTCAGACGTTGATTATACATATGAGTTCGTTATCAAGGATAACCTGAAGCCATAGCGAACATACAATGTCTGATAAGAAATAGAAGGCATCATTCAATTGCTCCCATAAGCGTTCGGTGAATCGATTCAATGAGCCACATTGTAATGCGTCAGTTCAGGTGGGGCCATGCCTGCGTTACGTGTAAAGCGGTACCAAGAACTCCGTACTGTAAAACTAAAAAAAGACGGGCTTGGAAGGGAAAGGGAAGACCCATCAAATAATTCCGGGACGTACCTGTCGCATGTCACTTTATTTTCATGCACATGGTCTACTTGCAAGATCCAAGTCCTGATTGCTCTGTTTCTGCGATTTAGACGTCACCACACTACGAAGAGGACACCCGCCTTGAAATCGACTCGCTGCCCATCTGGGACTTTGGCCCTGCTTCTATGCAATGCTCAGCAACAGAGATAGCACCGCCCTTCAGAAAACCTATGATTCAAGTTACCTCAGTTGTTCAACGGCTGTGTATTATGAAGGCCAGGTAAGGCGATGATGGGTGGCCTCATCTCGTTCTAATATGCTGTTCTCAACTACTTGCCCAGGCTGACACTTCGTTTTCCCTTTAGGGCGATGAGAGCGAGGCTACTCGACATTGGAAGGCCGCACTTCGACGCATAAATGAATACTACGCGTCGACAAGCGCACCAAGAGTCGCCGGGACATACACCGATACGGATGCTGCCTTGATAGACGCGGTGAAAGAGCTGGAGCTACAATGCAAAGAAAGAATTGACCTCTTGGAAGCGCTGAAGCTGTCCCGGCAAGAGGGCGTTGCTTCGACGTATCGTGACAATACCGCACAAGCCACTGGCAGCTCCAGCCAGGTATCGGGGACCATAGGGCAAGGCTCTATCCCTGCGGTAACATATTCCGAACTTTCACGTCCTTCGTTCTCGACGAGGAATTCACTTGAGGCAATGACGTCATCTGAAGAAGCGATTAGGAGGATCCATAGCACCCCTGCCGATTCAACTCAACGAGTTGCCTACTCGCTTCCCACTTCGAGAACCCCAGATTTGCCTGACATGCGAAGCGACAAGGCGGCCCGGGCTCCAAGCCCCGAGAAGCGCACTATGAGGACTACACTGCGATCCAAGAAGACCAGTGATCGATCATCTACTCCTCGTAAATTGAACAGGCCTGCAGCGGACGGGCCAAGCAAGGCCGCGACCATTGCGTGGAGCACTTCCGGATCTCGAGACAACTTCTTAAATCCCTTCTCTACTGAAGGACGGCCATCAAAATCAAGCCCTACTCCGCGTCAGTCCCTGGATCGCAACACCCCCGGTTCGCAGAAATCAACGATATCATATGACTCAAGGTCTCAGCGTACATCGCCTCAAAAATGGAACATGGTTCCTTTGTCTGATGAATCTCGTCTTCCACAACCTTCAGTTCTGTCTATTAGCGCAGCGTCAAGTGCTCTGACATCTTCGTCCAGCCAAGAAGCCTCCGCGTCATTTCAAACTCCAAGTAAACCAGAGCAATATGCAACCCCCCGAAAGCCCCCTGTCTTTGAAGACGTGTCAGTTCAAAGTAAGAGACCAAGTGCTAAGGCTGGCACTCCGGAAATGTCTGGAGGACAAAGGGAATCCAGTACCTCCAGGAGTAAGAGGATAGTTATGGACAGTCCGCTTTTATACAAATACGACACAGAACGAGGGGATCGGTACCGGGACGATGCAAGACGACCATCCTCCGAGTTTGCCACTCTGAATCAAGTTGACAGTCGCTCAAGTGAAGAGGCTGCCGAGGGTACAGCATGGGGAGCTAAAAACGATAAAACACCAAAGAAAATGACAAAGGCAGCCATTCTCAAGAATCTGCCGCCTGGGATAGACGAGAGCGCTGCGAAGCAAATCTTTAACGATATTGTTGTACAAGGAGACGAAGTTCACTGGAGCGATATTGCGGGCCTGGAGGTTGCGAAGAATTCTTTGCGGGAGACTGTAGTATATCCATTCCTACGCCCCGACCTGTTTATGGGCCTACGCGAGCCGGCTCGCGGAATGCTCCTATTTGGACCGCCGGGAACTGGAAAGACGATGCTGGCTCGCGCAGTAGCGACAGAATCCAAATCCACCTTCTTCTCCATATCTGCCAGCAGTCTAACAAGCAAATATCTGGGAGAATCAGAGAAACTAGTGAGAGCGCTCTTCGGTCTCGCTAAAGCGCTTGCTCCTAGTATCATATTCGTCGATGAAATCGATTCACTGCTATCTCATCGATCGGATGCTGGCGAGCATGAGGCGACTAGGAGGATCAAGACCGAATTCCTCATTCAGTGGAGTGAGCTCCAACGAGCGGCAGCCGGCCGAGAGGCGGATAGCAAAATGAGCACGCGGAATGATGCCCAAAGAGTCTTGGTATTGGCCGCAACGAATTTACCATGGGCAATTGATGAGGCCGCTCGGCGACGATTTGTGCGCCGACAGTATATTCCATTACCGGAGCCCAAGACGCGGGAGACACAACTGAGAACATTACTACGACAACAAAACCACAGCCTGTCAGACGAAGATGTAGAGCAACTTGTACAATTAACGACTGGTAAGCACGCTTTCCCCTTGCCGCCCGAGTACATTAACAGTCACTAAACTGCCTGGTAGGATTTTCGGGATCCGACATTACGGCTCTTGCCAAAGATGCAGCCATGGGGCCACTTAGGTCTCTAGGCGAGGCCCTTTTGTATATGACAAAGGAGCAAATCCGGCCCATGGATCTCTCAGATTTTGAGCAAAGCTTAAAATCTATTCGGCCGAGCGTAGACCAACAAGGTCTACGAGAGTACGAAGAATGGGCTGAGAAGTTCGGCGAGCGTGGCGGTTAAAGCTGAACTGAGCTGAATTGCCTACCTGCGTCCAGATACAGCATCCCTTCCGCTCAAGGCAAGGTTAGCATGTACGCAAACTACGGCAATACGCGATCGAAATATCAAGTGGCAGCTGTAGTGTGTGTTGCGAGTTCTGTCAGATCGATTACGACCGACGTCCGCGAGTTCATTAAGAGGCGCTATATTGCTAAACTCTTATTCGGTTGTTGCTGGAAGCAAAATATGAGCATCCCTTTGCCAATAATCTCACACAGGTGTAGCCCTGGAGTGATGCTACCCGATCTATTCATACAGCCATGTTGCGCCATGCCAACTGGAATTTGTGATATTCAATGTCCTCTGTCCTTTGTCGTGTGCCCTCCTCATCATTCCTTCTGTTCCTCCTTGTTCTGTATTCTTCGTTCAGCCTTGACAGCTCGCTTGGCTTCTCGTTCGGCGATACGCTCCTCTCGTGAGGGAATCGGCGGCCGTTCCTCGACTGGAGTGCCATAGGGCGCAATGATGTTTTTGATAACGTGACGCTTGTGTTTGGAGGTCGGCCAGCCGGGAACGATGGAGACGACGTCGCCAGTACGAAGAGAGGAGTTGGGATCGTGCACGAGGTAGTGCTTTGGCTCTGCAAACCACTTTGGACTCGTTAGCGGAAGGGGATGAAGCGTGGCAATCGCATGTTCACACACCTTGTTGATGACTTTATTCCATTTTTGACCACCGACTCGAACCTTGACGGTTTTTTGCATCAGACCAGCAGATACAACAATGCCATGAAGCTCATGAGTCACGCGCCGGGCGGCTTTTGCAACTTGTGAAGACATTTTGATATATATCTCTTAGTTTAGGTGAACAATGGTTAAACAATGCCAAACGATCATTGCTCCGAAGTCATTGCTCTGTGGACCAGACTGCAGACAACCATCATCCCACTAAAAGTTTGCGACTAGCTGGAGCGTATACACTCCAAGCCTTTTTGGGGGTTTATCGGCACGCACTAGCTGTATTGCCATTGGATGGAGGAGAGGCTGCCGAAGTTGACCCGGCATGTTAAGGTGCGTCTTATCGATTAGAGTGAGAGGCATAATATACCAGGATTTTGTTGCCTTCTATTAGTCTGCGACAGGGAAACATGGTTTTAGGAATATGTTTATAAGAGCTCATCAAATATTACTAGATTGTTATTCTATGAATCCAGTAGTATATACGTTTCTTTTTGGCTTAGAGTTTGTCGTAGATTTATAACTGAGATGAAGCAGAAAAGAGAGACGGCGCTGTTCTCTTTTGAAACAAAGTGAACCAATCATTAACTCGTAAAAGGCCTGTCCACCGAACTTGCATTAATGGCTCTTGGACTCGCCAAAAAGCCCCCAGTCTTTGATGACAAAAGTTTCCCAGATGCGAGCCGCAATCTCAACAGCGTCTCCAATAAGCTTGCCCTGCTTGCCCAGCTCCAGATCAACCTCCTCGGCGTCGTACTCTCCTCTGATGTGAGGCACGTTGATGGTGATGAGAATATCTGTGTCCTGCTCTTCGAGGCGCAGCAGAGTCAAGGTGAGGGCCGTGAAGTCTGGAGCGGAGCTTTGGTCGCTGGAGTGGCTGGCGTTGGGGGTCTGCGTTGCGATGAGGGTGTATGCGGGGTGTTTCAACCTGTTTTCCCCCCTGCTTGTTAGTGAAGCTGGGATGGCGCACAACGGGCGTGGGAAAATAAAGAGGGCGACGTTACTCTTGCATGCGCGAGAATTCAGTTTCGGCCGTGTTCCAGATCTTGACCGTGTTGATGTCCGAGCCGACCATGTCTTCCAGATGTGTGGTCATGGCGCGGCCGTCAATCTCGGGGCCGGATCCGGGGCCTCCCACGCGCTCTGTGATCTCGAAGATGATGCTCGTGAAGCCATCCTTGTCGATCCAGACTTCTTGGTTGTCGGGGACTTGTCGCAGTTTGCTGCAGAGAGGAACATGAAGTTGCAAGTTAGTTAAAGTTATATTTCTAGAATGCGCGCGACAATGAGGCGCAAGGTTTTTGCTGACCTGACATCTGCAAAGTGTTTCGGCAAGTCGCAGGTGATGGCGCCGCCGTAGAGGGGAGTGCTTCGGTATTTTGATGACATGGTGGTTATCGGTATCGGTATCGGTATCGGGTTATCAGAAGGAAATTATAATGATATTTCGTCGTCTTTTGTCATGAAGAGTTTTGCAGGAGAATGAGAATGCGATATTCCAGAAGCTTGTTCGCGCGCAGTTAGAGATTTGGCAGGACGAGTGCTAAGCTTAATACCACAGTGGGGTAATTAGATGACATCACAAGACGCTCCGCCGTCCATGCGCGTAATGCAGCGGTTCAGCCTCAGAGAGTGCCTTGTTATTTATTCTAGCACTGAGCGAAATCGGGGCTAATGCACTCTGTAATCCAGGTACTTGAACGCCATACCATGACAATATATTTCATTATCTTGGTGTTAATATTTGGATTATATTGTCATCTATAAAATGAAGTAATATTTAATATTTCTATAAGAGCATCTGAATGATTTATTTGAAAAGTGGGCAGCAAGGGTAGTGTGAATCTAATGACTCATTTCATAGAGTCAATTATCTTGTTTATTCTGCTCTTACTCCAAGCCGGTATACGGAGCATTTTATAGACCTAGCTAAATAATTTTGCCCAATGCCAACCTACCAACTTACAGTTCCAATCTACTTGAACCTATAAACTTCAAACATTGATACCAGCTAAGCTTTTTCTATTTTGGAATTGGCCAAGTAAAATAAGAAGGTATTCATCATTTCCGCAATGCCCATAATTTCACTCGGAGAGTCTATACCTCCAGACACTGCTCATGTAAGTTGTCTCTCGGCCTGCAACAAATATAAACATTGATGACAGCCTTGACTCACTCATGCAATCTGCAATCGAAATTACAGGCAGTCAGTGTCTCATTGCCAACTTGGCAGGCCAATGTCGGTTATGAAGAAGGCGATGCTCAAGTTGTGAGCCGTATGGTCACTGGCTACCCTCGGTGAGTGAGATGAGATGCATCAAACTGTCCGTGTCGCGTGTAGCCTTTGCTTATTTCCCTGGACAATTAGATTTTTCATTCACAAGAGCATTCAGGCCTTTGCTCAGGACATTCTGACCGCCTATGGACGTGCTGGTCAAAAGGCAATGCTGTTTGCCACGGCTGCCGCTGGTCAAAGATGTCTAGAGTTTATGCGTCAGCGAGTGACTCCGCAAATCTCCAAACAGATCTTTGTCGTTAATCTTGCTCTGGATACGTCCAAGGATCTTTCTCCGTTGCTGAAACAGCTGGCGCCTACCATTTCTGGCGTCATCTTCCCAGAGGAATCATTCCCAGTGGCCAAAGAGTACTGGCAACATACCGGCGATGGAGTCTCGAGTCGACGGGCCGAATTCTCCCATGAACTTTTTAAACTTGGCCAGTTGATTCCAATTAATGAGCAACAGTACCACCACGCTGTCCTAGAGAAACCTGTGCGTGGCCCAAAGCGATATTCACGAGCCAATTCCACTGGGGGTCCCAATGCAGGTGGTTCCGAGAATAAGGCTCCTTCAACTTCCGAGAATCCGGATGAGGCTCGTGAAAGTTTCCATTTCCTGGAAGAGCGGTTTGGAAGAAATCTAAATCTTACCCAAGTAGCCCGAGCAAAATCGGCTATTCGCAGAAGAATCGCAGGTTCTCTCGCTGGCGATGCCGACATGAATGATGAGGCAGAGACCAATGGCGAAGCTAATACCCGTGGCATTGAATCTCTCGATGAGACTGATGTCTTGCTTTATCCTTGTGGCATGAACGCCATCTTCAACGCCCACCGCGCTCTCGTGGCTGCTCTGGGTTCACACAAGAGCATCAACTTTGGATTTCCCTACGTCGATACGCTCAAGATTTTGGAGAAATTTGGACCGGGCTGTATCCTTTATGGCTATGCCTCGTCGGACGAACTTGATGACCTTGAGCGCCGCCTTAAAGATGGAGAGCGCTTCCTTGCCCTTTTTTGTGAATTCCCGGGAAATCCGCTCCTCGCCTGTCCGGATCTCAAACGAATTCGCAAGTTGGCAGACGAGCACAACTTTGCCGTCGTCATCGATGAGACCATTGGCACATTTGCAAACGTTAATGTCCTCCACTACGCCGACATTGTCGTCAGCAGTCTGACCAAGATATTCTCGGGAGATTCGAATGTCATGGGCGGCTGCACGGTCCTGAATCCGGAGGGAAAACACTACAGTCTGCTCAAAAAAGTCTTTGAAGAACAAATCTACGAAAACACGTATTGGACAGAGGATATCCTCTTCATGGAGAGAAACAGCCGCGACTTCTCCAGCAGAGTGAAGCGCATCAACGTCAACGCGGAAACAATTTGCGACATATTGCGGGATGACCCTCTTGTCAAGACTGTGCATTATCCCAAGTACAACCCTTCAAAACCCAACTACGAGGCTTGCCGCCTTCCTGATGGCGGATATGGAGGCTTGCTCTCCGTCGTCTTCCATCACCCCGAGCACGCCCAAGTTTTCTTCAACAACCTCGACACTGCAAAGGGACCAAGTCTGGGAAGCAACTTCACGCTCTGCTCTCCTTATGTCCTTCTGGCCCATTATCGGGAATTAGATTGGGCTGCCAAGTATGGTGTAGACCCGGACCTGGTTCGTGTTAGTGTAGGATTAGAGGAGCCTGAAGAGCTACAGCTTCTCTTCCGAAAAGCTCTCGAGGCCGCAAAAGAAGTACGCATTGAGTGATGGCAACGAAATCAGACATTAGGATGAAAAATACGGCAGGAATCATGGTGTAAAATTTGTAGATAGCCTGAAACCAACGAAGTAGCATCGTACAGACGATGCTGTGAACGAATGCTCAACGCATCCGGTCACTGTGCTCAATTTGTTTCTTCCTCAACAAGATCACATATATAGTTTTATAATAGTTAGCAGGCACTGAGTAACCAAAACGCACCCCGGATTCTTAGAAAATATATAACACGCCATAGAAAGGGGTATTATCAGTTATTATTATCTTTCTGGCATCGTAATAAACATTAACGTTTCATAAACAGCGTTCTAAAGAGCACACATGCTTGTCGTTCAGTACCTCACATGATGGTACATTCAGACCGTGTATAGCCTTCTCCAAACTCCTCTACCCCCCGTTCTAGGTCATTAGCTCGTTGCTTCTCCTTTACTTCTGGGAGGAAGTATTTTCTCATAAATTTCTCTAATTCAGCATCAATGTTATCTACATGATGTTAGAGTGCCATTCTCGTCGTACAGAGTGTTCCACAGCATCAGCGGGGGTTACTTACCAACGGAAGCATCCATGACTACATGAGCTCGGCACAAGGGACAGCACTCCTCTTTGCGTCGCTGTATTTTGATGATGCACCGAATGCAAAAAAGGTGTTGACAGCCCAGACGAACTGGTTGATATGCAATCGAATAGCATATCGGGCAAAGATAGTCATTAATTTGGGGTATAATAGAAACCAGCTCGTTGGAAATTCTGGCGCACACTTCCTTGGCAATATCGCCCGACAAGAGCTTTCGCGAGTTGACTGCGCTCGGGAAGGCACGCGAAACGCCCAACGCAGTGCGTTTATCAAATTCTATGTCTCTCATTAGCTGATACTCTACCTAACTAATGGACAACGTGTCATCTTACTCTTCAATATTTTTGAGATTGCCAACATGTTAAGTTCCTGAAATTGTAGATGTTTCAAGAGGGTAGCATTCAGCTCAAGAAATTTCGAAAAGGCAGACCGACTTTCCGCCAACTTGAAAGACTTGACAAGCTGTTGCTTGTGGACCTGGTTCTGAAACCACTGCAACTGCTGGAGAGCTTTCTGACTGGAGCGAGCTCCGTGTTCCTGCTCGTGCGTCGCAAAGAACACTTCCGCATCCAGATACAGCTCAAATATGTGCCTCCAGCGGTCGAGGTCGCTCTTAGAAAACCGCGCCGGCCGGGACACTTGTGAAACTTGTTTCCCTATCTCTTTAACCTCTTGTTTCAGCTGATCCTTCTCTGTGGCCTGCAGAGCATCCAAGCCGCCTAGATCGCTCTGGAGAATGTCAAAAAAGACACCGTCAGATCTCAGGGGCACCTCTATGACATCGTAACTGTCATGGCCTGCGTGGCTTCCGTCTGCGAGAGGTTGTGGTGTTGCACGCGCCACTTCGTCGCTTGTCTCGGTGTTTGAGGTATTGGCTGGTTTGGTTTCCCTATCGCTTTCAGAGGAGTCGACAGCACGCCCGGAGGTGATTTTCTCGAAGAAATGGCGCGTGGTTGGCGCAAGCGATGCATCGATAATGTTGCCCTCGTGCAAATGGATTTGTACTGTTAATTTGGGTCGCACAAGTTTAGAGCTTGAAGATGCTGTGTATTTCCATAATGTTAGCGACATCGGTCAAAGACATCCCTGTTCAAGAAAAGGAGACAGGTAGAATGATCTTTCTAGAGGTAGACATACGGTTGAGACTGTAATTCAAGGCGACTGGAGAATCCGTGTTGGCGTGGAGAAGTTCGCGCAAGGTTTCGGCGTCAAGCCCCAGCTCTTGAAGCTCTCGTTGAACTTTCTTGAGACATTTCTTTAGCTGGCCATATGGGATCGCATGGGCAACCCAGTGAGGCGGGAAGCCTGAAGTATCATGGTGAGCAACTGGAAGACACTTGAGGCGCAGCTGGAGCTACTCTCAGCTAAACCAAAGGAGAGGAAAAGGGTTTACCTTGACTAGCCAGCGACTGCTTAAGTTCATGGGCGAATTTCATGGCATCTGTCAATCATGTTATGAGCTTGTCACTTCTAAGTTCCATGCCAAAAGCTGCCACCCCTACCCTTCTCAAGTAATAGACCATAGACATGGTTGTAATAGTAATAGTCTGTATGATATTGTCGCAACCCCAAGTGGAGAAGGCGACAGCCATAGAATCAGCCCTATCTGTTCCTGTTCACCGATAAAAGCCGGCCGGTATTTTAGGCAAACAACGGGGGATGGAAGTGAAAGTCGAATAAATTTCGTAATGGGCTAATAGGAGACAAGAAATGAGTGTGTATGGTAATTTAGATATATATTTTTTCTCACGTGAAAGATAACTGTTTTCGTCGAGATTTCCCAAGTAAGTAATAATAATTAATGCAAACAAATGATTTTTTCTTTAATTCCTCGTGGATTTGCCGATCCTCCTCCGATCTGCTCTTCGATTTTTTTCCCTCCAGCGCTAGTGGGTGACATTTGATTTCCATGTTCTTGGCCAGTGTGTCACTGCCCCACTCCATCCTCCCAACTCGGTTGCTCGGCATCCACCTATGTCGAAAGTAAACAAATGCTCTATCGCAAGCATCGCATAAGCAGCTCTTTATGTCCACAGCTGTATCGTATCATGTTATGACATTATGACAATGAAGAGTACTCAGGAAGACGACCCCTTCTACGGTAGTGATGACGAACTTCCATCATTGGATGCGCTCCTAACGCGTGTTCCCGGCCGCATACAACAGCAGCTCTCGCAACCAAAGCCTATTTCGAAGCCCATCCCGAAAAATGTCATCTTTATTGAGTTGGAAGATGATGAGAGTAGCGTGGAGGATCAGACTACCGACAAAGAAAATTTTATCTACGACCTGAGCGATGCAGAACCCGAGAAGGCCATGCCGGCCTTGGTAAAGGGAGAAGTACGGAAGAGATGGCAGTCGTCGTCGGAGAGGTTTGGTGATGATGATGTAGGGGGGACAGAGAGAAGGCCCTCTCGGCCTCTAGGCCAATCTACAAGCACCCAGAAATCCAAACTGCACGAGGTCGATATTCGATCGCGCATGACTCCTAAAACCAAGAACAATATACCCTCGAAAATCGAGTCGCAGGCGTCACTAAAGCAGCCTCAAGGCCCTTCGGAAACAAGCAATGGTGTCCCCAAAAACACAATCTCGAATGCCAGTGGCTCAGCATCGAGATTGCCTCAGTCACAGGCTAGCACATCCGAACGATCTCGTTACAATGGCCAAGAGGGACCATTAACACAATATCCCGGTAGCGTATCACCAAGCCGGAGTCGAATCACAAAATCGAGTCGTCAGTCGCAGCTTCCTAAGCACCAAGAGGGCAAAGATATAGTCTGGCCATTGTCAGAGCTTCTACTTGATATCCAGGATGGGCTGGGTGCTAATACTCTGCGTTTCCCCATCATGCCCCCCAAAGAGAGCAAGCAAAAGAAGCTGGTCTCTTCCCGTAGAGAAATTCATGCTAAAGAAGCATCTCAGGAGCCAGCTATTGATACTGGTCGACTCCAGGACTCTGATAATGAATGGGATGAACCAGAAATGGATCACAAAACCAAGTCTTCTACTCGATCAACAGTTCCAAAATCGCCATCAAAAAGACAGACGAAGAAGTCGTTTGACGCCAAAAAATCTCAGCTGGCAATAGACTTCCTCCAGCAGCTCGATACTCAAATCACACACGGCAAGGTTGGAGAATTGACTCAGTCCACCGGGGGAGTCAAGATTGTGTGGAGCAATACTCTCAAGACAACCGCCGGTCGAGCAAACTGGAAGCGAGAAACTATCATCTCCAAACATACAGGTGACAGTGCCAAGGCGGACGTGAAGCAATATCGACATCATTCTTCCATTGAGCTTTCCGAAAAGGTCATTGACGATGAGCTGCGCTTATTGAATGTCATAGCACATGAATTCTGCCACTTGGCAAACTTCATGATCAATGGTATTACGGACAATCCTCATGGGAAAGAATTCAAAGTATGGGCAGCGAAGTGCACCCAATTGTTTGGTTCACAAGGCATCAAAGTCACCACGAAACATTCGTACGAGATCGACTTCAAATACGTGTGGACCTGCACAGCATGTGGCTGCGAGTATAAACGTCACTCTAAAAGCATTGATCCCAAGAGGCATCGATGCGGCGCTTGTAAGGCTTCACTTGAGCAGACGAAACCAACACCACGCCAGACGCCAACGGGTCAATTAAGCGAGTACCAATTGTTTGTCAAAGAACAAATGAAGGTTGTTAAACACGAGAATCCGAATAGCCCGCAGAAAGAAATTATGGGGATAATCGCAGAGAGATGGACCAAGGTGAAGAGCAAAGATGTATAGAGCAGCTATTTCGTGAATGCTGAGATACCAGCCCAATGAATAATACCCGATTTATTACGTACTTAATTAACAAATAGAACCGATTTAGATGATTATGTATATCCATCTATACCATATGAATGTTGCACCTTGCCAGTCTTTTTTCCCGCTCTTTTTGATGAAAAATAGTAACGGCGATACGTGGCATGCATGCATAAGGCACCACGCATGGGCAAAGTAGCTTGAGCTGCTTGGTTGGGCTTTCAACTCCATCTCAACCACATTCAGACGTCCAAAGCCAAGCACACAAGAAAGCACTGCTCAAATAACCATCCAGGGCCATGGCTCATCGGCTAAATGAAAACTCAGCGGCCATCTTCTCGCCATCCGTCGCTCGCATCGCCGCATCCACCGCCCGAGACTGGTCTTATGTCGATGCCTGGCTTGCGTCTAAATCCCCTGCATGGAAGAACTCGCTGCCGTCCTTTGAGCGAAACCAGGACACGCTCAAGGCGCTGCTGGCCCTCGTGTCGCTAAACGAAGCAGCCGATGACCAGCGCCGCCTCCTTGCCCGGGTCGATGCCACGGCTCTCCAGGCGCTGAGCGCCCACGACAAGGCCGAGGCGGGCATTACGGCCAATGGCATCACTCTCACCAAAGGCCATTTGCTCGATGCCATAGAGCACAGCCTGCCAAAGGATGGCGTGAACGCTCTGGATGTTCTCACTGCCGTGGCCTCTGAAGCGGCCACCGCAAGCGCGGATCCTGATCACCTTGGCAGCCTGATGCTTCGTCTTCAGGGCACGGTATACGGGGCTGAACAGACAGCAGCCCGTGTCGATGCCTTTGACCGTCAGATTCAGAGAGAGGCCGAGGCGGCTGAGGAGCTGCTTCACACGCTGCAGAGCGAGTGCTATAAACCACCTTCTGACCTGGCAAAGCAGAACCTGGATGTGCAGCGCCGAATCAAGACCGTTTCTGCCCAACTCCCTGATCTCCATGACCGTGTCACCGCTCTTGGTGCATCCATTGCGACGCCGTATATGGCGATTGGCGATGTCATTGAGCTTGAACAGCGCTATCAAGCCTTGCTTTTTCATGTGAGGGATCTCAGCGAGCAGATTGCCGCTCTTTCACAGGAGTAGGTCTGGTGTGCCTCATCTCCCCCTATTATTGTGCCAACATGTTAATGATTTTACCAGCACTCGTGATCATTGATACTGGAATCTTCGCGATAAACGCCATTAGCATCTTATAGTGGGGACAATCATGCTGCAGTCAAGGGCGTCGGCTTCAACTTCGCACAGATATAGATCGCTGTTTGCATCCACTATTTATTTCCCAGTCTTCACTACTCTGGTATCTACTGATTTCGACGGTTCTTCCCCGAAACGGCACCTCCTAATCTCCCAAACTGCCTTCCAAGTCCCGACCTTTTCACTGGCGGTGAAACCACTGGTGGTGCCTGGTCTTTCAAAGGTACAGGCGGGCCAGCAGCACCTCCTCGCATACCGTCTCTATTTTTGCTCTCCGGCGATGCCTCTCCTATACGGAATTCGCTCACTCCAGCTGAAAGAGTATCCTCTATCTCAATGTTGGGTCGTTGGCTTCTTCTTGCTCTGTCCTGCACACTGCGAAATTTCTCCAAAAGCTCAACCCATCGTATGGCACCATCTTCTCGCCCCTTCAACCTATTTGGTCGGTCATAATTTGAAGAGGCCGGCGTTGCTCCCATGCTATGTCCATCACCACCAGTTAGCACTGAAGGAAAAGGAAAGGAAGAATATTGGAGAGCTTTTATTCCTAGTTTGAGAATCCAGGATGTCGGCCAATCTTACCTTCGTGGAACAACTTGCAAGAACCCGATGGAGCTTACGCTGTTGAGTCGGTTCTTCAATGCAGCAAAGGCAGAGGACTGCGGCAGAAGCATAAGAATTCCGTACATGCACTTGTACAAGTACGGATATTTCTCAGGTTCTAGCAGTTGCAAGCGCAAATCTTGTTTTCTACAAGTTAGTGTATGTGTGGTTACGCATACTGATTTTCTTCAACGGCTCAGGCACTTACATGTGAAGACGGGCGATTCAATTAGCTGGACTAGCTTGTCGACTTGGATCAGCATATTGACTGTCATGTCCAATTCACCACTATTCAATTATTAGCGCTATGTTATAGAGACTTCCTGTGGATAGAACTCACAAAATTTGTAATAGATGATACGCCTGTTCATAGGCTTGGGAAAGTAAACATAGGGAGAATGTCGCAACTGCATTGTAGCACCACGACCTGAACAGAGCCACAAACAAAGTCTGACCATCCTACACGTTGTGTTAATCGAAATGCTCTCAGTTGTAAGATTTAAAGATGGAAAAGGTCGGGGGCAGGCTCATAATAGACATAGTTTTATACCTTCGTTTCAAGATTTCTCAACCGCTTGCGTACCTCCGCGAGCTGAGGTGCCGTAATCAAGTTGTTATTCAGATTTTGCACCATGATGCTAGCAAATTCTACGTCTTCCTCCTTTTCAATACAATCGGCCAACGTTCGGTATATGCGCTCTGGACTGAGGCTGATACAAAGTTGCCGGATGATGAGATTACCTCTGGTTTCGAGCAGCTTGCGATCTGTAGAAAAAAGTTGTAGCAGGTTTACCATGAAGCTGGCAAAGTAATCGTCCTCGCTGTTTCGCGAAATTTGAGACAGCAGTTGCAGGTCTCTGGTAACAACAGCATCAGAAGGATCCGAAAGAGTCTTGAGAAGGGCCGGAAAGGTGCCGTCGTTGAAGGCCAACACCTTGCGCGGCGCTTTCCTGTGCAGCATGATAAGCCAAGTTAGAGCAGCTACACGGGTAGCTTCGTGGTCATTTAGGAACAGTAGAGTAAGTGAATTAACAGCAGCGGTATAATCGAGGTTCGCTTGGATTTGTGTGGCGTCGGGTGTGGCGATCGCAGCGGAAGACATTCGACCGCTGCCTGGTGTTACGCTACGTATCTCGTTGTCTCTAGAGTTTGATATCGATACCCGACCGAGGCTGCTATTATCTTGCTTGTCTTGTGATAACGAGAGTCGGTGATTCATTGAGACTGCCCCTTGGCTTGCGTTGACATCAGATTCATCAGACAGAGATACCACGTAGTCCATGAGACAACTGTTCACTCTGGTCGCAGCGAGACGAATTGTCTCTTTGGTGCTAGCCATTGCAGGGAGCATATGCGCAAGGATCTTGGGCGTAAAAGGCAATACTTCCTCGGGGCAAATATCGAGAAATTCAACAATCCATCTGAGCGATTCAAGGAGACAATCTTCCTCTTTAGCATTGTCAGCATCAAGTCATTAGATGGCAAGTATAGTAACCAGATGGGATGCAAAACGAACCTAGTGGAGAATCAAGCGTAGCAGTAAGGATGTCCAGTATCTCTTTATAATTGATTTCAACATCCTGACCGGGGATCCAGTCCTCTTCCATGCTATCCTCATCGTCGTCGTTCAAGGCGTCGGAATCAAGCTCGTCCCCCTCTTCCAAATTAGGGCGGCCGCCAGCGCTGTCGATGGATTCTTGTCTCTTCCGCTTCCCCCCTTCTTTGAACTTCTTGTTCTCAACTAGTCCTCTTTTCACTTGGGAGATTCTTTTGATTTCGTTTAGAAATTTGTCAAGGCAAGTTTGTGTGGCCACTCTAACGTCAACATTTTGATCGCTGAGAAACTTGAGTATCCCACCAAGAAATTCCGGTAGGTAGGTGACCAATTCTAAGTCTGGGATCGAGTCTAGAAGTGTAATCCAACCGACAAGGAACTGTCGAGTGAAAGGATTGATGACATGGATGCGTTCTTTGAGCAGTGGGATGAAGCGCTGCAATGAGAAAGCTGTAGGAAGATTTTGCGGCTCTCCGCCAGTGCCATTATCATCGTCGAGGCTAGAGGTTTCCAAGACCGAAATGTAAGAAGCCGCTGACTCAGAGACGATGTCTTTTATGAGTCGATCCAGGAGTTCAGCTCCATTCTTGACTGACAGTTCAGAGTCCGCTCCAAGCTAAAAAGGCAGTGTTTTCGTTAACAAGCCAGTCATTTCGGACTCTTACACTCCCTCACCAGCAGACTAGGTGAATCAACAAGCATACCTTGCATAGCTGATCAAATATACTGTTGAAATAGGCCAAGATCTCTCCCTTGGCTACCTTGGCTATATTGTACATAGCCTCGCAGGCATAGTATCGAACTCTCGCATCCTGATCAGTGAAGCAAGCAAGTACAGGAGGCACGATATTTACAAGATAGCGAGGTAACTCCTGCAGCAAGTGTCAGTGATGACACGATCGAGCGTAGAAGCCTTTACAATGTGCAAGAGGGATATGATTCAACGGAGTATGACACAGTGGAAACATGGTACAGCAGGCAAGACGAGACAACAGCAGATGTCGTTTAAAGATCGCTTGTAAGGTCGGCAATCGAGCTATGCAGAAAGTTGAACATACCGTACCGAGCGCAATCGCCGCGGCGGCCAAACCAATCAAGCCTCCATTGCGAGCATGTGGCTGATGAACAGCGTAGGCATAGTCATTACACAGCTGTTCCAGAATCTCTTCAACGCGCTGGAACGCGCCAGAGGCAACAAGATCTCGTATTATCTTCTCAAGTCTAGCATACAACAAAGGTAAGCACATATATGTCAATGCATCAACAGCTGGGCAAGGCCTATGCCGTACTCAAGTGCCCCAACCTTGCGCTTATCGTAGAGCTTGTCATTCAGCGCTCGCTGGATGTTGGTATCCATATTTCTAAATATCTCATGCTTGGTTCGGTCGGAGAAGACGAGCAATAATCGAGGTTGCGAGCGATGACGATGGTCGATATGTAAGAGCGGGCGTTCTCTGGGACGTGTGTATGTATTGCGTACTATTTACATAAGGCACATACGCTACGAGGGGTTGCTACAGCGCGCCACTAGCATCATGTGGTTCGCAATTCAAAATATGGAATTAGGCGTACAGCTAAGAGCACCTAAAACAAAACGACGTCAACAAATTGAAAACGATGGGTTCAATACCATATACCAGTAATAATAAGCCATTTTGTTTTGATTTTAATTTATTATTATTATATATAAACAGCCTAGAGAGCTCCAAAATATAGTTTTATAATACGTGTGATTCAGCATGTTCTGCACGCATACATGACCTCTTTTGTTTTTTTAATTGATTTTTTTTATTTTTTTGCCCTTTATTATATATACTAAACATGGAAATCACGAGTTACATACAGAGTACACGTAAAAGCACATTATGACTCCCAACGCATCTGAGGCCGACAGACTACCTCGACGGGTATTTTCCTCGCTTTTGGCTGATCACGAGATTGTGGGCCTCCAAAAACACCGCCTTTCGTTTTCTTCAAAAGGTCTTTTCTCTCTCTTTAGTTCTTGGACTTCTTGGCCATGGTGTTCAAGGCGCTTCCGTTCTTGAACCACTCAATCTGGGCCTCGTTGAAGGTCTGCAGCAGCTCGACCTCAAAGGGGCTGCCCTCCTTAGGGTGGACAACCATGGTAAGGGGCTTTCCAACGGCGAGCTCGGTGCAAGGAATGTCAACCTGCAACACGCATTAGCATTCACAATTTTATTTTACGCTGGCTATCAAGGGCGGAGAGAGCTTACCTTGTCATCGGGCTTGATCTTGTCATAGTCGGCGGGGTTAGCGAAAGTCAGAGGAAGCATACCCTGCTTCTTCAAGTTGGTTTCGTGGATACGGGCAAAGCTTCGGGTGATGATGGCCAGGCCTCCCAGGTGACGAGGCTCCAAAGCAGCGTGCTCACGAGAGCTACCCTCGCCGTAGTTCCAGTCACCAATGACAACCCACTTGATACCCTTCTTCTTGTAGTCACGGGCAACAGCGGGGACGGCATCCCATTCGCCGGTGGTGAAGTTCTTGATCTTGTTGGCCTCGTCGTTGGCCTCGTTGATGGCACCAATCAACATGTTGTTGGAGATGTTGTCAAGGTGGCCACGGTACTTCAGCCAGGGTCCAGCCATGGAGATGTGATCAGTGGTGGTCTTGCCCTTGGCCTTGATCAGGATAGGGACATCCTTGGCGTCCTTACCATCCCAGGGAGTGAAGGGCTCCAGGATCTGGAGACGATCAGAGGTGGGGCTGACCTGGACGTTGACGCTAGCACGCTCCTTGGGGGGTGCCTGGTAGGTGTTGCGACCGGCGTCATAGCCCTTGACAGGGAGACCATCGCCGGTAGGAGGCTTAAGCTTAAACTCCTTGCCATCCTTGCCAACAAGCGAGTCGGTAAGGGGGTTGAAGTGCAGAGAGCCAGCAATGGAGAGAGCAACAACCAGGTCGGGAGAGGTGACGAAAGAGTGGGTGGCGGGGTTGCCGTCGTTGCGTCCAGTGAAGTTTCGGTTGTATGAGGAGAGGATGGAGTTGGCGTCACCCTTCTTCACATCCTGGCGATCCCACTGACCAATGCAAGGGCCGCAAGCATTGGCAAGGACAATGCCGCCAAACTCCTCAAAGGTCTGGAGCTGGCCATCACGCTCAATGGTAGCGCGGATCTGCTCAGAGCCAGGAGTAACAGTGAAAACAGCCTTGGACTTGAGACCGTGGTCGAGGGCGTCGCGAGCAATAGAGGCAGCGCGAGACATGTCCTCATAGGAGGAGTTGGTGCAAGAGCCGATCAAACCGACCTTGAGCTCCTCGGGCCAGTTGTTGTCCTTGACGGCCTGGCTGAACTTGGAGATGGGAGTGGCCAGATCGGGAGTGAAGGGGCCGTTGATGTGGGGCTCGAGCTCAGACAGGTTGATCTCGATAAGCTGATCATACTCGGCACCCTGGTCCTCGCGAAGTTCAGTAGCGTAAGCACGAGCGAAATCTCCGATATCCTTTCGCTTGGTAGCGGCAAGGTAATCGTACATGCGGTCGTTGAATGGGAAAAGAGAAGTAGTGGCACCAATCTCGGCACCCATGTTGCAGATGGTACCCATACCGGTGGCAGAGATGCCCTCAACACCAGGGCCGTGGTACTCAACAATGGAGCCAGTGCCACCCTTGACAGTCAGGATATCAGCGACCTTGAGGATGATGTCTACAGGTTGCAACGTTAGTAAGGATGAAAACCAAAAAAAAAAAGCTCAGAAGTGTATCGACATACCCTTGGGCGCAGTCCAGCCAGACAGCTGACCAGTGAGCTTGACACCGAGGATCTTGGGGGCCTTCAGCTCCCAAGGCAGGTTAGCCATGACGTCGACAGCGTCAGCACCACCAACACCAATGGCGGCCATACCAAGACCACCACCGTTGGGGGTGTGAGAGTCAGTACCAATAAGGAGACCACCGGGGAAAGCATAGTTTTCAAGGAGAATCTGGTGGATGATACCAGAGCCAGGGCGCCAGAAACCAATGTTGTACTTGGCACAAGCAGAAGACAGGAAATCGTAGACCTCCTTGTTGATACCAATGGCGCGCTCAAGATCCTTGGCGCCGCCGACTTGGGCCTCAATCAGATGGTCACAGTGGACAGTGGTAGGGTTCGCGACAGAGTCCATGCCAGCGGACATGAACTGAAGAATGGCCATCTGGGCAGTGGCATCCTGGCAAGCCACACGATCAGGGCGCAGCTTGAGGTAAGACTTGCCTCGCTCGAGCTCCTGGTTGTGAGGGTCGTCCAAGTGAGAGTACAGGATCTTCTCGGCAAAGGTCAAGGGTCGGTTGAGCCGGCTGCGGACAATGGAGAGGTTCTCAGACATCTTCTTGTAGTTGATGAAGTTGTTCTCCTCCCAGTTGTTCTGGCGGACCTGCACGTGGGAAAAGCGTCAGCGCGGAGCCCCGGGCAGACAGAGTCGACGAGGTATGTAGTAGAACGGCCTACCTTTCGGTCGAGAGCAGAATCAGAGACGGTAGCCAGACGGCGAACGCTGCTGGCCGCGCCACCGACGGCGCGGCCCCGAGCAATACTGCCCAGAACCTGTCTGGAAGCAAGCATGGTGGCCAATTGAGCGAGGGTCTACAGACTGCAGTCAATTGGAGAAATCAGTCAACATCAGAACGAAGAAAAAGGCCTTGGAGGGGGGGGGTTGTTATAAAGCGACGAGAGTGGAGAGTTGGTTTTGCCTGGGTGGGGGAGAGGTGTTTTTCGGCTGCTTCTGGGGCCAGTCGCCGTCCTCAGAGAGGTAAAAGATGGAGCCCCACGGCCGGGATAGCAGGATATGACAGAATGTGCGGCTTAGAGCTGGCATGGCCCTAGGCAATCTGGCCACTCACAGGCTGTCTAAACATAATCCCTTGGCCCGCGTCGTCGCTTGTGCCGAGCTAGACCTCCCCTCCTCCAGCCGAGAGCTCAGGTTGTAATTTTTTTTTTCTCTCCCTCTCATTTAGCCTCCTGCTCAGTACGGGCTGCCCCGTATTTTCTCGGGCGCTTTGACGTTACAGCGTAACAGGGCGAACCTTGCTGATCTGTACGGGGAGGCATGAAGCAATAAATACGGAGTGCGGAGTATCTTATGATAGTGTTATAAAGTTGAGGATATCCCATGCTAGGAGGCATGTAAGTCGTAGTACAAAAGACAGCAACCACTGGATACCATGGTGAATGTTTTTGCGTACGGAATAGAGCCTGACGTATTGCAATTATCATCATCCATCCCAAAGCTGCGCGTTTTCAGTGTGCCCTCCATGTTGAAGCGCTAATTTGCAAGTGTGCAAGCACATCATTACAACATGCATCAGATGCCACCTCCCCCGGCCTGCTGAATATGCGCAGTGTGGTAAGCATGTGACGTCGCAGAATATACTCGTGCCAGCGCCATCGAGTGGCTAGGAATCGGCCGTCCCTGAATCGTCTCCTCGAGGTTCATTACAGCAAGGCAAGGCTAGAGCGGCAATTGCCGTGCAGTCAAAATACTCCGTGTTCGCAGCGTGTTCGCAGGCAGGATAATGAAGTAGCCGTGTCTTGCCTCGGCATGGAGCAGCCGAATCATCGGTCGCCGCTCCAGAGGCTCGCTTTTGCGAAGCTCTCGGCCATACTACTCGGAGCCCGACGTGGCGTTAGACGGAGCTCCGTTGCTAGTGCCGCAGCAACGGAGATGTTCTCGTACACAATCTGGCCCGTGCCTTGAACTGATGTTAGTCTGCCCAGTACTCCGTAGAGCTATCACTTCTAGTGCTATCGCAAAATTTGATATTCGCTTATGGTAGACTATATCTCGGTGGTAGTATTTGATTGAATCGAAATCTAGCTGAATCTAGTCTAGTCTAATGGGATATGTATTGAAATACAGCTGAAACCTCACTTCCGGCGTATTCCTGCCGAAGCAACAAATCTTGAATGGGCTGTAACCCAGAGTTGACAAAGTGGTTCCAAGTGCTTGTATCGCCATATAACATGGCGGGGGCCTTGATGAATTGTCGACCGTCGGGCTTGCATCTTTTGCACTTGAATGTATCGTGGGTGTCGCTGGTGGTTTCAGGACGATACTGAAAGAGTTCTCTAAGACTATCGAGGGAGAAATGACGCTCCACGTCTTCAGCAGAATCTACCACGCACGACGATAAGCTTTGCTTATGAGACTGTCTCTGGAAGATTTTCTCCTCGATGGTGCCAGTGGCAATGAAGCGGTAAACGAAGCAATCCTTCTTCTGGCCGTCTCGCCAGACTCGCGCCAGGGCTTGTTGGTCGGCAGCGGGATTCCAATCCGGATCAAAAAGGACAAGGCGGTTTGCTCCAATGAGATTGATTCCACAGCCTCCTGCCTTGCTGCTCAATAAGAAGATGAATTCATCCCCATTTGGGTCGTTGAAGCGGTCAACCAGTTTTTGGCGTTTGTTCACATTCATAGTTCCGTCGAGACGTAGGCATCCATATTGGCGTTCTCTGCAGAGACGTTCAAAGAGGTCCAACGTAGACGTGTAGTTGCTAATAAGGACAATTTTGTCGTTTGTGTCTTCTCGAATCTTGGCAAGCATTCGATCGAGGACCAGCATCTTTCCTGAATACCAGGGTTTGATATCACGATCTCTTCCACGAGCCTCCCTAGGAACGTAGTCCTCTGGGAAGCATTTTTCTGAGCCAGGCAGGTCATCTGAAATATTCAGGAGGTCGGGGTGGTTGCAGAGCTTTTTGAGAATGTTGATGGCTTTGAGGGGCTGACTACCCTTGCCACGAAGAAGAGCTTGAATATCTGGACTGGTGATAAAATAATTGTAGAGATCGATCTGGAATGGAGCGAGATTGCAAAAGACCACATGCTCATATTTTACCGGAAGGTATTTGGAGAGGATGTCGTTTGTCCGTCGAATCAAAAATTTGTTAACAATACCGAGTAATTCTCCAGTGCATTCGTCTCCGCGCTGGCGATCATGCTCTGAGGCGTCCGCATCTCGTCCACGCAAAATAGGTATCTCAAAGCGCTTTCGGAACTCCAATCGAGATCCAAGTAGATCTGGATTGGCGAAACTGGTCAAGGCAAAATATTCCGTAAGATCATTTTGAATAGGTGTACCGGTGAGGATCACCCGTCTAGTAACATTCAAATCGTTTAGAGCATTGAATGTATTGCTGTCTGCATTTTTCAAACGATGGCCCTCATCGCAAAACAGAAGTCCGATCTTGGTGTGTTTGAGCTCTTCAACGTTGAGGCGCAGAGTCTCATACGAGACAATGATGACTGGACGAGTGATGGATCGGCCAGAGGCGATGGCCCACTGACGAAGTTGTCGTTTCAATTCTTCCTTTGGTGCCTTGCCATCAATGGCAAATGGATTGATAGCATTAGGACCAAGCCATTTTGTCAGCTCGTTTGCCCAGTTTTTCACCAGACTTGCGGGGCACACCACGATAGCCTTTTGTATTGTCGATTTCCCACCAGTAGGAGACTGCTTCAGAAGCGTCCACATGAGTGTAATGCACTGGAGTGTCTTTCCCAGTCCCATCTCGTCAGCCATGATGCATCCGTGAGCTTTTTCATCGACCAGCCCTGTAACACATTTATACATGAATTTGACTCCTTCAATCTGATGAGGGCGGAGACATTTAGCAATCTTAGGATCAATGACAACCGGCACTTTTGGATGATCTTGTTCCACTTCCTTCTTGATGCCAAGGATCTCAGCAAGGCTTTTATGCACAATCGGGCTGTCGATTTTCGAGGGCTCCGCCTCTTTCTGCACCACGTTTTCCGGAATTGCATCAGGCTTCGCATCAACTGTTGGGTCATAAAGAACAATGGCAAATTCGCCGGATGGATCATGTAGGGGCTTGGGGACAAACACGACCCCACGTCGCAGACCAAGTGTTGGCGGTGGTCTTGATGCGTCGAATGCCACCTGGGATTTGTCCTTCAGAGGAATAGAGAAGGCTTTTCGAAAAACAACATTCTTATCTTTGGCTTGGAAGACTGGGAACTTGGGCGATGCCACTACTTGGCGACCAGCAGCATCATATGCCGTATCGATGCTCGTTGGTCCGTTTTCATCGGCTCCTCTATAATCGACCTTTCTTTTTTTCCTGGCCGGGCGATCCGACGCGGATACTGCAGTAGCCGCCGACGGACATTTGAACGGTTTCCGAAGTTTGTCAAGATTCTGAGGCCTGGGAACCTGGTGATTCAGCTTGCTAGGGGGCTTGTCCTTCAGCGCTGAGATTGATGGCGCACTAAATTTGTCAATAAAGGTAATGCCTCATATTATCTGTTGCAGAGAATCACATACGAAGCCGACATGGTAAATGAGGGTAATCTTGACAAGCTTGTGCACGAAAACAAAACAAAACACCGGCGCTTCTAAGCAAATTCATACATAGGAAGTGAGTAAGATGACGCGTTTCCTTGAGCTGTGTCGCGCGTAGTTTGACACACGAGACTTTGACGCGATATCACGTGACTAATATAAACATTCTGGGAGACCTGCTTAGACACGGCATGCTGTGGAACACATCTCGTAGGATTTTCGATGATACGATGCAGGGAGGCGGGTATGCATGATGCATTCAGTTTGATTGCAATATGAGTTAATATTTCTAATTTGTGACTTTGCTCTTCTCTATCACCAAGAATGTTCCGCCAAGGCATTCTCAATCCATGACAAAACAAGCGGATGTGCGACTGCCAAATCCTGATGTACCTAACCAGTAAAGATGAAACCCGCTGAATGCCCTCTAATTAAGCCTCCGCGAGCATTTTCATTTGATCTTTATTGCCTATATTTACTTCATTCATGATCCACTCGTATACAGCCCATTGAAAGGCATTCACCACGAAGGCTCTGACACTGCAGATTGATAGGCCTCGGAAAAAGGGACGGATTCCGCCCTCTCGGTAAGTATCCCTCATCACCTGCCATGCTCCATACCGCCTGTTACTCTTGCTCGCCGTGCTCGTTCTGTCGTGCCTCAGAAACGGCGTCTCATCTGTCGTTGGCCGGTAGGAATATTGCCGTGTCTGTAGGCGCGACTTGATGACGTCGAGAGGAAACACACTGGCCCAAGTGGCAATTCCTGCAATCCCACCACAAACCAATACCTTTGACGTATCTCGTCGCCCGGACGCAACGTTGTCCTGCTCTTGAGCAGCAGGCCAGTGGCGATGAGCCAATTCGTATGTCCAAAAGTAAAAGCCATAGCCGATGCTATCCCGAAGCGCTGTGACAACCCCGCCATAGTAGAGGCCCTTCACACCCTCTCTCCTCCATATCTGCTTCAAAATCGCCCAGCTCGATGTGGCTGGCGTGGACATTTGTGCCCGGCATTTGATTAACTCGGTTGGAGCGCTGACTATCCATACTCCCAGGCCGCTCACTGCTCCGGCTGTCCATGTAACCCACCCGGCATCCGGGGTCGATGCCACCTTTTTCAGAATTGCTTCGGACCGGTTGTATGAGTAGAACAGCAGCGCATTCAGAGCCCCGTACCCGAATATGGGAGCGGCAGTGCCTTTCATAAAGGCCACCGAGCTCTGGCTATATAATTTCCGGGCAACATTGCTTCTCGTTTGTTGGTGTACTTTTTCAATGTCGAGAGGGTTGCCTACTACAATGCCGACTATTCCGCTGAGATAGCCAGCCCAGAAATCAGCCGACATGGTGAGGATCTTGGAGTTTTTGTTTATCGACAAGTGCTAGATTGTAAGTTGGATGAAATATAAGCGACATATTACCTAGTGGTTGTAAGAAACTATCACATGCAAACTTAGGTTCGACACTAAGTCTATTCTTATCTCTATTCTTCACCTTTCTCACACATGCGATAAAATTGTCCGTATAAGTCTGTGTCTGCTACATAATTACATGTAGCTCAACGAGCTCAATCCTCGAGAGGTATGAAGCATTATGTGTATATTCTATTGATATGCCAACGTGGAGCAGATAGCAATTAAATTACACTCTTAACATCATCCAGCTGCCACCCGTCTTTGGTTTGTTTAACCTTCCTCTCCTGCTCTAATTTAGCAAGCATCTGTAAAACCCCACCACAAGCTGCCATGTGTAAATCCTCACGCACATCCTTATAAACTGTTTTAACTATGTCCATTGCCGTCCAGATTCTGCTATTGTCCTGGTTGCTGGCTCTCATTACTTGCAGAACCTCTTCCTCTCGCTGGCGGCGGTGCTCGATATATTCGCTAATCTTTCCCGGTCCATCCTCAACCACAGGCCCATGGCCTGGATATATTTGCCCAGAAAAGAGTGTCTTCATTTTGCTCAGACTCTGGAGATATGTAAACAGATCCTCAAACACAGCAGTGCCCTGTCCAAGTACATTGTCACCGGCAAACATTGCATCTTCTTCGGTAAGCACAAACACCATGTGGTCTTTTGCGTGACCGGGAGTGTGCCAGGCCGTTAAAGTCGCATCTTCGACTTGAAAATTATCGCCGCTCTGAATCGGCAACTGCCCATCATCGGGGCTGTTTTTGAAAACCTGTACTTGGGGGAAAGCGTTGACAAGATCCGTAATGCCGCCGGTGTGGTCATGATGCCAATGTGATATCAGAGCCAACTTCACTGTCGCATTTTCTTGGTCAAGCGTTTCCTTGAGTGTTTGTATCCAAACTGGACGTCCTTCTCCTGTATCAATTAAAATACGAAAGCGGCCAGTACCAAGCAAGTAGGTGTTAGTGCCCTGCAGCGAAAATTTGCCTGGGTTGCCGCCAAGGATCCGGATACAGCGTGGGCTCAGGCGCTGCACCGCAGGAAGGGTTACAAGAGAAGCTGCCATGGTTCGGGTTGTCCTTTCTTTCAGTCACTTTCAAGTGGTAGAGACAAGTGCAATTTCATATATCATAATGGCAAAGCGATGAGAGGGTAGGTACTGAGGTTTAATTCGCAGGCTTGTATATGCATGTCACCGAGGTTGGGGGCTTGTTACATTAGTAACGCGGGCCGAGGTTCTAGATCTACAGGTAGGTACAAGGTAGGCACCTCGAAGTGCATACACATAACAAATTTGAAACTTCAGGTCTTTGCTATGTAAAAACCATAAAGAACCTCCCTTTTTATCTTTTTTCTTTTCTCTCTTATTTCTATTGCTGACGAAAAAGAAGGATACACTACAGCCATGTCCTATCTTATATCGTGCCAACTACCAGGTTGTACCAAGGTATCCTTGTTCAAGGTTTATCGATAAGCACTGGGAAGGAACCTCCCCTGCTCGTTCCGTCATTGACGAGAGACCTCCCACTGTAATAGCAAGGCTGCCAATGTGTGCGCTAGGCAGCTAGCTGCCACGTTATTCGCCAGAAGGACCCATGAAGTAAGGCTGCATTGCATGTACGCTATCACCACCACCTTGAGCCACCTTGAACCGCCTCTGAACCACTTCAGATCTGAAAGAGTTGCATCCCTCAATACCTCATTTCGAACGGTAGCAATACGTCACCGCGCTACACACTCCACCGCTTGTCAATCGCTCAACCAAGGTTGACAATCCAAGCTCCAAGCTGCGGTTGACCACCGTTGGTTGCTACATCTCCAATATGAACACCGACAGCATCTCCGATTTCCTTGCGGAGCAACGAGACGCAGCTCCAGAAGAGCTCCAGCCTCTTATCCTCAACTTTGAGGACTACTGGGAGCGCAAGCTATGGCACCAACTCACAGACGCCCTCGTCGAATTCTTCAACGATGAGGGCAGCGCCGGCCAGCGCTTGGCCTTCTACAATGTCTTCATCCTCAAGTTTGCCGATAAAATCAATAAATTGAAGCTGGTGATGCTAGCCCTCAAAGCCGCAACACAGTGCAAAGGTTTGTTCCCAGCCTCCTTGAACCCAAAGCCATCCGCGGGCCCTACTGACAATATGTGGAAGATGACCGTGAACGTTTGGCTTTCCTGCAGTCCGTAGTTAAGAAGGTGGACACAGAGGATTCCCAAGATGCGCTTGTATTTGCTTCTGTTGCAGTGGCCAGGGTGAAACTAAGCCTTGGCGAGCTGGAGGATGCGAAACAAGATCTAGATGTCGCAGAGAAAATACTAGACTCATTCGACTCCGTTGAGGCAGTCGTACATGCAGCGTTTTACGACGCCAGCGCCAACTACTATCAGGTGAGTCTTCTCATTACGGTTTCAAATACCACCACTAATCCTGCGATTTAATAGCGAAAGATGGACTTTGCAAACTACTACCGAACTGCCCTCCTCTATCTTGCCTGTATCGACCTGTCATCGCTCTCTGACGAGGAACGACATCGAAGAGCCTACTACCTAAGCGTTGCGGCTCTAGTATCTACTAGTATCTATAATTTCGGCGAGCTTCTACTCCACCCCATTCTGGACACCCTGGGTCGGAGTGAGGATGATGCTTGGTTGCGTGACCTCCTCTTCGCCTACAACCGGGGAGACCTTGCTGCCTACGATCTTCTTTCAGATAACATTGCGTCCAACAAGCTGTTAAACGACAACTCGGACAGCCTCAGACAGAAGATTTACTTGGCAGCTTTGACGGAAGCTGTCTTTCGCAGACCACCGCATGACAGAACCATGACCTTTGCTACTATTTCTCAAGAGACCAAAGTTCAACCCCAAGAGATTGAGCATTTGGTGATGAAAGCTTTGAGCCTGGGCCTTTTGCGTGGAACAATCGACCAAGTAGGTCAGATTGCACACATTACTTGGGTGCAACCGAAGGTACTCGACATGAAGCAGATCGAGAGTATGCGTCAACGACTCCTCGAGTGGGATTCAAACGTCAACCAGCTAGGGAACTGGATTGAAGCGGCCGGCCATGATGTTTGGGCAGCATAAGCATCACCACGATGAGATGCTAGTCAGTGGAGTTTGCAAATGCTCTTAGAGAGGTTGTATAGTATACCACAGATACGCATTGCAATTCCATTGAACTCTTGATAAGTGTACACTCCTTGGTCAAACAAGGATTATTAGTGATTTATACAAAACGCATTCCAACAAAGAAGAGAGATCCATCCCTGTTATCGCCAGGTCTATTATATATTTCTGAAAGTCATAGCTATAGTCTTCGCGGAAAACGCAGGCACCCTTCAATTCTTAAAAGTAGAACTAAGAGTGTTTGTTGTGCCGATGAGCCATGCAGGCCACCAAACGCACCAAATAATAATTGGTGTGTACATCCCCCACACATTCCACCCCAAACTCGCAGCTTTCAGCACTTCAGACATAGTAACACCACTGGTCCATGCTGCGGATGATATAACAACAGGCGGTGAAGTTAGTATCAATAGGATTACAAGGAACAACCTAGTGGCCAGGTTTTTGGTCGGTTGGATGAAAGTAAGAGGGCTTGCCAGAAGTCCAACTAGAAAAGCGAGTGAGAAATTGAGCGTGCTGAGCGTGGCAAGAGATACGCCTAGGATCAGCAGTGAGAAGGACTTTGTAAGTTGAAAGAACTGCGCAGTAGGCTTCTGAACCGAGGCAATAACGAAAGAGAAGATTGCAGGAAGAGCAGTGGACGAGACGGAAAATAGCAAAAAGGCCAATGGTAACGTCTAGTCATAGCAAAATAGGTCAGCACTCAGAATTCAAGATCTACTATAGCCATAAGTTTGGTGTTTCAGCGTACCTTAATACCAAGATGGTTGAAAATGAATAGAGGAATGGCAGAAATGGAATGGCATGTCGCAACGAGAGCAAGCGGCGAGAGAAGGTTACGCTCAACTGTTGGAGGAGATGAAGGCGTCGTTGTCAAAACTCCTTTGTCTTCTGAAATGTCACCCTTTGCCTTGTCGGTGGCTTCTCTCTTTGCGATGGGTTGCCCACTCTTCACCCAAAGAAAGATGGCCATAATAGTGAAGTTGGCAGCAACCAACATGGCACTGGGTAGATATGTGCCTATGCTAACAAAGCGATTCTTCTGCATGAGAAGGTAGAAAAAGAAGCTCTGATGCAAATGCTCCAACAGGTTGTTGAGACTCCTGAAAGATCCTTCTACAACTCTGCCCATTGCCATCTCATCGTGCCATCCTTCGCCAGCGGGCTGTAAGGTTATAGCGTCCACATGATACGGAATGAAGCTGCTATGGGGTCCCGTTGGATATCCAAGGCCTTGATAAAGCATACCTCGGAGCATCGTTTGAAGTCGATCCTGGTAGCTGTCCGTATGGCCAGCCATTTGCTGGACGGTAGTTTCAATGCCCATCTGGCCGCCTGCAATGTTTACAATCGAATTGATGAGGTCGAGATTAGGCAACTGACCATTCGTACCGTCGTAAATGATGTGGAGTTCATGATACCGGTGCTCAAAAGGGTAGTCAATCGCAAGAGCTCCCTGCAGCGCACCAGACTTGAGAGGTAACGGCGCAATATACTTTGAATCATGGGCATCATGATAGGCATCAACCCAAGCTTGCGTACCCGTTGTGCTATCTGGAGGTAGAAGAAGAATGATATCCTTGGACCATAAAGACCAACCTAGGTATTGTTAGCTGGATTGGGATGTGTAAAGCTCAAGCTTCACTGGCGACTAACGTTTGAAATAGCGAGCCAACGTGAGGACGAGCGCAACACCATTACGATTGAGCTGCTCATCTATACTTTTCCATGCAGCCACCAGAACGATGGCTTCGGTTGCGTCCCCTCGCGGAGCTTGCAAAATACCGTACACATTCTCCCCACTGTATATCTCTCCCGCAGAGTGATAGGTATAATTTTGTCGACCAACCTTGACTCCAAAGCCAGTCAGGATGGATTCCAGCTTGTCATTGACCCTAGTTTCCGTGTTAGCCTTCTGTATGCCGCAGAAATCGTCCCTCCAGCTGGGAAAGGCCACTGACTCGAAGTTGTTCTTGCTAGCAAGCAAGTCTACCTCATGCCTGAATGCTCTGAAAATGGATTGTTCACTACCACCGAAGTATGTATGCACCTGGCCAGGCAAGAGAGCATTCTCTGATACGTAGGTTCGTCTCGAGTAATCGTCCAGGGGCAGTAGGAGGAGCCAAACAACACCAATGGCAATGCAGAAGGCAGATATGTATGGAGGTATTTTGAGCAGTCGAGGGTCGCGACGCAATGACAGCGCTGTAGCTACACAGACAAGAAAGTTAGCGCATTGGCTACGTTGCAGATGTAAGAAACACATACAGAGCAGTCGTGGCATCTCAGTTGCAAATCGCGCCAAGAGTAAATTTACCACTAATTGCTCGATCGAAATTGAAGGGCGAGTGCTGGCCTTGAAATTCGGAGAGAGAAGAGCGCATGAGGAATGGGTAAAATCAATCCATAGCTTGGCCCAGCACTGGACACTAGCTAAGATGTATCTCCAGGGTCCAAGCTGAAGACATTCCCGAGGTGGACCTGCGTTTTAGATTGATTATATAACCCCCGAAAAACAAACACGTAAATTCGTACGAATTATCATTCAACCGACAGCTTTATATAGCAGCTTATAATTCTGTTACAACTGGTATTTCTCATTACATCTGAGGAAAAGAGATTTATTAATATTACTATGTAATTATAATTATAACTGTTTATGAGATTTCTCTATGTCATATCACTTCCGTCCCCGAGGAAATAGAAAGAGGAACGTCTAAAGGGTGGGTTCGGAAGAGTCGTAAGTTAGATAGTCTTGTTCGCTGATTTTCGAGTCATTATCTTCGTAATGGCATGTCGAATTGTGATTCCTGCCTTTTCAATGTCCTTTTTGGACAGCGCAGAAGTGACGCACACTTTGAGGCTTGGCTGGAGTGTCCAATCTCCATCCTTCGCCCCCATGGCATTCGCATAAGGCCTTGTCTTCAGTCGTGTGATCATAACACCGTTCGCGAGAGACTATTGGTTGCTAGCTATCAGTATCGTGCAGCAAGTGAAAGGGTGTATAGGGAAAGGGGAGCATATATACCTCTTCGACGCACTCCATCAGGATTTTCTCTTGATCATCCACGGTCAATCTCTTTGCCTTGATGACTTCGGGTTTGAGTGCCAGGAGCAAGATAGGATTGTCCAGCGAGCTGGTGCACACAACCCAATCGCTACGCGGGTCAAGCTGCGCTCTCAAAGCTCGGATATTCTCTCTGCACTGAACAAGCACGTCGGGATTTGACTGCAGTAGTTTCACAGATTCGCTTGCTGTCATGGCCAACATGGCTGGTAAGGCAGCAGAGTAGGTGTAAGCAGAGGAAGTGATACGCTGGTGCACAATGACATCTTTGGATCCAGCACAGAACCCGCCTCCTGCGCACAAGGGGCCGGAGAGTGATCCAATAATCATGTCCACCTGTTGCGGATCGACGTTTTGTGCTTCAGTGAGGCCGCGACCAGTTCGCCCCAACACTCCGAATGACCAGGTTTCATCCAAAATAATTCGAAACTTGTACTTTTCCTTCAGCTCAACCAATCGGGGCAGGTCAGTCACATCACCGGTCGTCTCAAATAAGCCTTCCGTAACAACGAATCGACGCGTCAGTTTACCCGATTTTGCCTGCTCATTTACAACAGATTTCATCACTTTCTCCAGATCACCCATGTCTCCGTGTTTGAACCATCTGATGTTGCTCCTTGAGATCTGTAGGCCTTTGCGGATGGAATAATTGGCAGCAGCATCGGCAATAATCACATCTCCGCGCTTGCAAAAAGATGGAATGACACTTGATACAGTCGAGAAGGTTTGTGCATAAACAATGCAGGCTTCCGTGCCGAGAAATGAAGAAATGTCGGCCTCGGCTTTCTCGTGAACGTCCTGAGTGCCATAGAATTGAGGAGGTCCACAAGGGCCAACTCCATATGTCCGCAGGGTTTGGATTGCCTTCTCTTTGATTTGGTCGTTGGCATTAAAGTTATAGAAGTTATAGGATGCCAGGTTAATAGCAGTGCGTCCATTGGATAATTTGACTTTGGGGCCCGTCGGTCTGAGTCGTGGATCAATATACCGCAGCATCATTATTAGACGGCATGAACGTACCCTACGATAACCGGAAGTTTTTCATTCTCGATCTCTTCAATGAGACTTTGGTCTGCTACAAGCGGTTCGGGAGTCCATTCGTCAATCAATTCCTCGATTTCCTGAAGCCATAGATAGTCAGTAATAGGTACCATTGGCGAATTCACCGGAGACTTACGCCTTCCCGCAGCTTGACAAAATTCTGCTTGTGAGTAGAGTATGAAGGAGACATCAGGTACCGTATAAAGAACAAAACGAGTATCAATTCAATGGCAGATCGAACGGGGTCATTTTGGTAGCTGGATTGGATGTATCGGGCCAGCATAGCCGAGCCGGGAAGTTTCTGGAAATTAGACGATACCACATGGGCAATTTCGCCAAAGCGAACCTGGAGAGTATCGAACTCCATTGTGATTAGCCCGCCGGTCGTGAGCAGACGATCTTGGTTGACTCTGGAGTGCCAGGAAAGATGTAAATGGTCAAAGGCCGAGCTTGAACAGCAAAAGGATAAATAGTGCAAGACGCATTGCTTAGTCATAGTTGCCGTACATATAATGGAATACAAATCGCAACTAGCAAATATCATCATATTACTAGGTAGCTAACGTTAAAGCATCATTACTTTGCAAATTATACGTTATTAATCTGTTTACTTCAACATAACACTCAATATGCAAATATTTAACACATTTTTGTTGATCTATATATAGATGCATATATCCTAAATATAGATTTCCAAGTACTCGTATTGGCACTACTCCCTCTCTTCGTATATCTACCACTCTAGCACTCCCTAAAGCCAGGCACGTATTCTTCTAGTGCGCACCTAGCATTCTTCTTCACAACCTTATTTCTTTCCTCTAATGTAGAATGGCCCTTTTAAGAAAGCTGTCACGGCCACTCTTTCTTCCACCTGTATTGCATAGCCGACCGCTGCAGAATATCATTCTAATTGCTTCTTGTCTTATCTTATTAATATTCTTTCTGTATAGTCTCAGAGAACCAGAGCCAACCCAATTACTACCGTATCAAATTTATCCACAGACCGACGACTCCATACATCATACGGTGACGGAGTTTCTTCCCGCCTCTGTAGAAACCGGAAAGGATTCGACTCGAGAACTTTGCGATTCGTTCCCTAAACATGTGTTATCAAGAATACAGCCAGTTCTCAAGACCGGCCATGGCGATAACAAGGAAAAACTGAACGCGCAGATGGACAGCACCAGCGCTTGCTTTACGCCCGATGAATTGATCATCTTTTCTGATCTCGATGAGAAAATCCGGGATCATCATGCTATCGACATTTTGGCCCATCTGCCTAGCGCCCATTATAATGCTACGACATTCAAGATGTGGGAGGAATATCTAGCCCAAAAAGAAATGCAAGCGAACGGTGTATTGGACACTGCAGCACAGGTAAAGCACATAAATGGATGGGCGCTGGACAAGTTCAAATTCTTACCTATGATGGAAAGAGCTTGGGCCATGAAGCCGAATAGAGACTTCTACGTCTTTTACGAAACAGACACGTAAGTACACTCTCGTATTGATTGGCCTGCTGTCTCATTGACGTCGTCTCTCCTAGTTATATTTTCTGGGACAACCTCTTCCGATTTCTTCAAACGTACAACCCAGATGCAAACGTTTACATTGGCTCACCATCTCCTGGACGCCGTGATCCCAAACGGAGAGACCAAGGCACCCTCTTCGCTAACGGGGGCCCTGGATATGTGATCAGTCGAGGCGCTATGAAGACCTTGTTACAGCGCACTACTGGTCCATATGGACAGTATACTGACGACCCGCTGTCCGTAAAATTCAGTTATCTAAATCATGATGATGAGTGTTGTGGCGATAGCGTTCTGGGGTGGGTGTTATGGGAGCTTGGTATTCCTATGCATGGACACTGGCCTATGTTCAGCGATTACGGCCTTCATGATATTCCCTTCAATGATCAGCATTGGTGCCAGCCGCTCATCACTCTACACAAAACATCACCAAAAGATATGGTTGATTTGTTCAGCTGGGAGTTTAGCCAACGGAAATCCCAGGTCAGTAGCGTTCCATACATGTTTCATACAACTATTTGCTCCTTCTTCTACCGAGTACGGGCAAGTAATGTTGATCTGCTTCATAGCTAACAAACCGACAGCGCCCATTGCTATATTCAGATGTATGGGAATTTCATAAACCAGGCACTGTTCCATCGCGTGAGAACTGGGATGGTGGCCGCTTTGATGCGTTCGAACCACCCGCTGAGGTTGTGATTGAATCATCCGAGCAGTGTAGCCGTGCTTGTAGCGATGATGTGGGATGTTTGCAATGGAAATGGGAGGGGAGAGACCGGAAAAAGTGTACTCTCTTAAGATCATTACAGCACGGAAGGGCACGAAAGGCAGAGAAGGGTGATGGGGATGAAGAAGCCTGGGTCGATTACACCTCGGGGTGGGTAGAGGAGCATATAAGGGAATGGAGAAAAAAACAAGATTGTGGTATAGTTAAATGGGTTGGGGCAAGTGTAGAAAGGAAATTCTAAAATAAATTAAAATTTAAAGAATAAATAAACTAAAAAAAAAAGTTTTACTACTTAAGTAATATATTTTCACTATTAGAGTAATAATAATTAAAGTATATTAAAAAAAAATTATATTTTGAATATTAAAAAACTTTCTTATATAAAATAAATTAATATTATAAATAATCTCTCTTAGGTATAAAAAATAAATTACCTAAAAGAAATTAATTGCAAAAGAACCTTTATATATATACTTTTAATAAATTAATTAATGTAAGTACTTATATATATATAACTATATATATTTTACTAATTTTTTTAAGTTACTTTATTAACTTTTGTTAATAATTTTCTTAATACTTTTACTTAGCTTAAGGTTTTTAATATTTTTTAGTTAATTTAGCTTATACTTTACTTTACTTAGCTTTAATTTTTTTAAATTTTTAAATTTTTAATTATAAATTTATAATTTTATTAATTATAAATTTAATTATTAATTTAATTATTATTTAAGTTATAATTATTATAATATATTATTTTATAATATAATTTTTTATATTATATATATAATTTATTTTTAAATAAAATTATTATTATTTTTTATAATTTAATAAAAAAATTAAATTTATTTAATTTAATTAAATTATTAAATTATAAATTATAAAACTTAAAGTATAATAATTATATTATACTTAAACTTTATTATTTAAGTTTTATATATATATATTAATTATAAAGATTATATTTATTATTAAAAAAGTTAGTAAAATTATAATAATTTAATTAAAGAAAAATTATATTTTAATTTTTAATTTAAAATCTAAAATTAATTTATAATTTAATTTAATTAATTATAATTAATTAAAATTAATTTTAAAAATTTAAATTATAAAATATAATTAATTAAAGTTTAAAATTAAATTTGAAATATATATATAAAATAACTAAAATAATAAAGTTTAAGTATAATATAATTAACTTTAATATTTATAATTTATAATTTATAATTTAATAATTTAATTAAACTAAATAAACTTAAATTTTTTATTAATATAAATTTTAATAATAAAATAAATAAATACTTAAATATTATTTTTTATTTTTATTATTAATATATTAATTTTTTAATTATTTTTAATATAATAATTTAATTATTTAACTAAATTAAATAAATTTATTATATTTTTTAATTAAGTTATAAAAAGTAATAATAAATTTTAAAAATAAATTATATATATAATATTTTTAAAAATGTATTTAATAAAATAATATATTATAAAAATAATAATTTTTTAATAATATAAATAATTATAATAATTAAAAATAATAAAAAATTAATTATAATTATAACTAAAATAATTATTATTATTATAAAAACTTATAATAAAAATATTATTAATATTATAAAAACTTATAATAAAAATATTATTAATATTATAAAATTCTTTTATTAAAGTTTAAAAAATAAAAAAAAATAAAAAAAAGTAATTTAAATTAATTATAAAAATATATATATATATTAATTAAATTATTATTAAGTAAAAAAATTAATAAAATATTAATTAATAATTATTAAATAAAAGTTTAATAATAATTTATTATTTTAATTTTAATTAAATAATTTATTTTTTATACTTAAGAAAATTATTTTTTTTATAAATTTAAATTATAATATTAATAAATATAAAATATACTTAATATATTATTAAATTTATTTAGTATTTTACTTATATAATTATATATTAATATTTATATAAATTCTTTTTTTAGTTTTTTATAAAAAATAATTTTTTTTAATTTAATTTTAGCTTATATTTAATAATTAATTTTATTATAATTTAAGTTAAAGTTATTATAATTATTATTATAATTAACTTTATTTTTAATTATATTTATATTATTATTATTAATTTTATTTTTTTTTATTATTTTAATAATTAAAGTAAATATTTTTTTAATAAATTTATATTAAATTTAAATTTAAAATTATTTATTATTTATTATTTTTTTATTATTTTAATTATTATTATTAAAATATAATTATATTAAATTTTATTTATTTATTATTATTATTATTCTATTTTATTATTTTCTAATTAAATTTATTTATTTATTAATATTTTTTTTATAATTAAATAAATAATTTTTATAAAATTTTATAAATTTATTTATAATTAATTTAATAATAATTTATTATTATATTATATATATTTTTAATTTTTTTTTTAATTTATTTAATATTTATATATTTTATAAATTATAAAGTAATTTTTATTTTAATATATTATAATTAATTTACTTTATAAATATTTTTTTAAAAAAAGAAATATTTTTTATTTTTTACTTAAAGAATTTTTTTTAATTTCATATTTTAAAAATAAAAGTTATATTTATTATTAAAAAAATTAATAAAGTTATAATAACTAAATTAAAGGAACTATTAAATACTTTAAGTATAAAGGTTATATTTAATATTAAAAAAATTAATAAAGTTATAATAATTAAATTAAAAAAAAATTATATTTTAATTTTTAATTTAAAATTTAATATTAATATATAATTTAATTTAATTAATTATAATTAAGTTAAATTTTAAAAATTTAATTATAAAATATAATTATTATATTAAAGTTTAAAATTAAATTTAAAAAATATATATAAAATAACTTAAATAATAAAATTTAAATATAATATAATTAATATATAAAAAAGCTTAAATAATAAAGTTTAAATATAATATAAACTTTAAGTTTATAATTTATAATTTAATAACTTAATTAAATTAATTATATATTTTTTTATTAAATTATATTTTATTAAATTATAAAAAATAATAATAATTTTTTTAAAAAATAAATTATATATATTATATTTTTAAAATTAAAAAATTACATAATAAAATAATATATTATAAAAATAATTTTTCTTAAATATAAAAAATAAATTACTTAATTAAAATTAAAATAATAAATTATTATTAAACTTTATTTAGTAACTATTAGTTAATATTTTATTAATTTTTTTATTTAATAATAACTTAGTTAATTTATATTTTTTTTTATAATTAATTTAAATTATTTATTTTTATTTTTTTTTATTTTTTAAACTTTAATAAATTTCTTTTATAATATTAGTAATATTTTTATTATAATTCTTTATAATAATAATTATTATTTTAGTTATAATTATAATTAACTTTTTATTATTTTTAATTATTAAAATTATTTATATTATTAAAAAAATTTATTATTTTTATAATATATTATTTTATTAAGCAGTTTTTTAATTTTAAAAATATTATATATATAATTTATTTTTAAAAATTATTATTATTTTTTATAATTTAATAAAAAAATACTTATTTAATTTAATTAAATTATTAAATTATAAATTATAAAACTTAAAGTTTATATTATATTTAAATTTTATTATTTAAGTTATTTTATATACTTTAAGTTTAGTTTTAAACCTTAATATAATAATAGTAATATTTTATAATTTAAATTTTTAAAATTTAATTTAATTAATTATAATTAATTAAGTTAAATTATAAATTAATTTTAAATCTTAAACTTAAGACTAAGGTATATTTTTTTTTAGTTTAGCTATTATAATTTTATTAATATTTTTAAAAATAAATATAATTTTTATATTAAAATAATTTAATTTTAATTATATAAAAATTTTATATAAGTTTAAATTAATTAATATATATACTTTAATAATATAATTTTATTTTATATTAAAAATATTTATTTATTAATTAATTTTTACTTTAATTAATTTATATTTAGTTTTTTTAAAATATAATAAATTATATAATAATTATTATATAATTAATTATTAAAAATATTCATTAATTAAAATTAATAATAAAAATTAAAAATTATATTTATTATTAAAAAAGTTAATAAAACTATAATAATTAAATTAAATAAAAATTATACTTTAGTTTTTAATTTAAAATTTAATATTAATTTATAACTTAATTTAATTATAATTAACTAGGTTAAGTTTTAAAAATTTAAATTATAAAATATAATTATAATATTAAAATTTAAAATTAAATTTAAAATATAAATATAAAATAACTTAAATAATAAAATTTAAATATAATATAAATATATATATATATATATATATAAACTTAAATAATAAAGTTTAAGTAAATTATAAATTTTAAGTTTTATAATTTATAATTTAATAATTTAATTAAAATAAATAAATATTTTTTTATTAAATTATTAAAAGTAATAGTAATTTTTAAATAAATTAAATATAATAATTAATTTATTAAAAATAAAATAATAAATTAAAAATATTATAAAATTATAAATTTATTATTATAATATTTTAATATATTATATAATTTATATTTAAATTATAAATAAATAAATAAAAATTATATAAATTTATTTTAATAAAGAAAATAAATTAAAAAAATATAATAATATATATAAATTAATTATATAAAAAATAAAACAATTATAAATTATAAAATAATTAAAAAATAATTTAATAAAAAATTAAAAATTAAATATAATATAAAAGCTATATTTATTATTAAAAAAATTAATAAAATTATAATAATTAAATTAAAGAAAAATTATATTTTAGTTTTTAATTTAAAATTTAAAATTAATTTATAATTTAATTTAATTAATTATAATTAATTAAATTAAATTTTAAGTATTTAAATTATAAAGTATAATTATTATTATATTAAAGTTTAAAATTAAATTTAAAATATATATATAAAATAATTTAAATAATAAAATTTAAATATAATATAAATATATATATAAAAAAACTTAAATAATAAAATTTAAATATAATATAAATTTTAAATTTATAATTTATAATTTAATAATTTAATTAAACTAAATATATTTATATTTTTTATTAAGTTTTAAAAAATAATAATAATTTTTAAAAATAAATTATATATATAATATAAAAAACTATTTAATAAAATAATATATTATAAAAATAATAAACTTTTTTAATAATTAAAAATAAATGAATAATTAGTATATATTTAATATTATTATAAATAATTAAAATAATTATAAAAATTAAAAATAATAAAAAAATAATTATAATTATAATTAAAATAATAATTACTATTATAAAACTTTATAATAAAAATATTATTAATATTATAAAGGTTATATTTATTATTAAAAAAATTAATAAAATTACAATAATTAAGTTAAAAAAAATTATACTTTAGTTTTTAATTTAAAGTTTAAAATTAATTTATAATTTAACTTAATTAACTATAATTAATTAAATTAAACTTTAAAAATTTAAATTATAAAATATAATTATTAATTAAGGTTTAAGATTAAATTTAAACTATATATATAAAATAACTTAAATAATAAAATCTAAATATAATATAATTATACTTTAAGCTTTATAATTTAATAATTTAATTAAATTAAATAAATATTTTTATTAAATTATAAAAAATAATAATAATCCTTAAAAATAAATTATATATATAATATAAAAAACTATATAATAAAATAATATACTTTAATTATTTTTTCTTAATTAAAAAAAATTATTATAATAATTATAACTTAATTATAACTTAATTATAACTTAATTATAACTTAAGTAAAATAACTAAAGAAATAATTAAATTTATAATTAATAAAATTATAAATTTATAATTAAAAACTTTTAAAAAAAATTAAAGTTAAATAAAGTAAAATATAAAATAAATTAATTAAAAAATATTAAAAATCTTAAGCTAAGTAAAAATATTAAAAAAATTATTAAAAAAGTTAATAAAGTAATTTAAAATAATTAATAAAATATATATAATTATATATATATATAAATACTTAAATTAATTAATTTATTAAAGGCTATTATTATATATAAAGGTTTTTTTATAATTAGTTTTTTTTAAGTAATTTATTTTCTATACTTAGGAAAATTATATTTTATTTTAAAATATTAAAAAATAATTATTATAATTTTAAATTAATTTAAATATTTTATTTTATAAATTTATTATAAATATAATTTTTTTTAAAAAAAAAATATTAAATAAAATATTTATATTATATTATATAAAAATTATATTTATTATTAAAAAAATAATAAAATTATAATAATTAAATTTAAAAAAAATATATATTAATTTTTAATTTTTAATTTAAAATTAATTTATAATTTAATTTTATTAATTATAATCAATTAAATTATACTTTAAATATTTAAATTATAAAATATAATTATAATATTAAAATTTAAAATTAAATTTAATATATATATATATATATAAACTTAAATAATAAAATTGAAATATAATATAAATATATAATAAAACTTAAATAATAAAGTTTAAATATAATATAATATATTTTAAACTTTATAATTTATAATTTAATAATTTAATTAAATTAAATAAATTTAATTTTTTTATTAAATTATAAATAATAATAATAATAATAATAATAATAATAATAATAATAATAATAATAATAATAATAATAATAATAATAATAATAATAATAATAATAATAATAATAATAATAATAATAATAATATTACTTTAAATACTTATATAAATAATTATTTTTAATTTCTTAATATATTTCTTTATATAAGAAAAATTTTTAAAAAAAAAAAAAAACTTATATATTATATTTTTATTTTAAAAATAACTTAAGGTTACCTTAAATTTATTATTTAAAAAAAAATATATTATTATATAAAATTTATTTTTTTTGAATTCTTAAGGTTTTTATATTTATAAATAAAACTTTTTTTTATTTATTTTTTTTAATTTTATTTTTAATTTAAGTATAAATAATAAAATAATTATAAATATTTTTTTATTAAAAAAAATACATTTTTATTTTTAATTTTATTTTTAATTTATTTTTTTTTAACTTTAGCTTTATTTATTTTTTTATTATTTAATAATTTAATATTTTTTTATTTTATTTTTTATATATTTATAATTTATTTTTAAAATAAGTTTTATTTATATTTATTTTAAAAATTTACTAAAGTAAATTATTTACTTTTATAAATAATTTTTTTAACTTTAAGAAATTATTTACTTTTACTTTAAATTACTTTATATAACTTAAGTATTTAATTTTAATTATATTAAAGCTTTTTTTTTTAATATAATATTACTTTATTATTTAAACTAAAGTAAATATATTTTAATATTTAAATAAATTTTATTAAATTAACTTAATTATTTTTCTTTAATTAATTTTTAATATTATAATTTCTTTAAAATAATTTTTTCTTTAATATATATTTATTTTATTTTTAATTTAAAATTAATTTTAATTTAATTTATAAAAGTATTTTATTAATAATAATAATAATAATAATAACTAAGTTATTTAAAAAAAAAATAAAAGTAATTATAAAATTAATTTATTATAATAAATTAAGTTTTTATAAAGTTAATATAAAAGGGATTCTTAAAGAATAAACTTTATATTAGATTTATATTAATAAATAAATTAAATTAAATTAATAAATAATTAACAAAAAAAAAGTTTATTTATATAATTAATAAATAATATTTTTATAAATATAATTAAATATTATTTTATATTTATAATTAATTATTTAAATTATTTTAAAGAAATATTATAAAATAAATATATAATAAAAAGTTTACTTAAGTTTATTTATTTTAAAGTAAATTAATTTTTTAAATAAAAAATAATTTACTTTAGTTTATTTATTATTATATAAGCTTTTATATAATTAATTTTTTAATTTATTATAATTCTAAAGGTATTTACTTTATAAATTAATAATTATAATTATAAATATATTAATTTATAATATAATATTTTTTTTATTAATTTTATTTTTAAAACCTAAGTTATATTTTATATAAATATTATAATTTTTTTTATAATTTAAGTAAGTATTTTTTTTATAATTATTATTATATTTAATTATATAAATAAGCTTAAGTTTAAGTTTTTAAAAAAATATTATTTTTATATAATTTTTATTTATTTTTTTAAATTTAAAATATTATTTTACTTTTATTATTTAAATAAGTAATTTTATTTAATTATTAAAAATAATAATTTATATATATATTATTATTACCTTAGTTATTTATATAATAATTTATTTATTTTTATATTTTTTTATAAATATAATAATTCTTTTTTTTATTTTATTAATATTTTTTTTCTTAATTAATTATATTATAAAAAAACTTAAATAATTAAAGTATTAAAAGAAATTTATTAAAAAAGTATTAATTACTTAATATAAGTATTATAAAAAGTTTTTTATTTAGTAAAAAACTAAGTATAATAAAACTTTAGTTTATTTTATAAAATTATAAAAGCTATATTATTTATTTTATATTTATAAAATAAAAATAATAAATTATAAATTAAGTATTTAAAAAATAAAAAATAATTAATTATTATAAAAAAAATATTAAACTAAATTAACTTATATATAATATAAAAAAATATAGTTTTTTTATAATATATATTTTATAAATAAAATTAAGTAGTTTTTCTTAAATATTAATTTAATATTCTTAAGTTTAAATTTTTTTATTTTATTAAAAAATATTATTTTATTATTTTTTTAAGTTTTATAAAATATTTTATTTTTTTTAATATTAGTTTTTATTATATTTATAATTATTTATAAAATTTATTTTAAAAAGTTTTTAAAATAGTATTAATATATTTAAAATTATTTTTTGATTTTTAATTATTTATATTTTTATTATATTTTTTTTATTTTACTAAGTATTAAAATTCTTTAATTATTTTATTTATTTTTAATAATATTATTTTATTAATTTTATATTTAAATTTTTTATTTTTAATAAATTTTCTTATATTTTTTTTATTAATATTTTTTTTAATAATAAAATATAAATAATTAAATATATTAGTTTTTTTTATTTATTTAATTATTTAAATAAATTTAATTTATAATTAATTTTATTAATTTTTTTTAAAAATTTTATAAAGCTTAACTTTTTTATAATTTAGTTTATTATTTAGTTTATTAATTTTAATATTAATTTATTTTTCTTTTTAAATATATTAAAATAAATAAATTATATTTTTTTTAAAAAAAATTAAATTTTTAAGTTTTTTTTTTATTTATATATTTTTTATATATATTTTTATATAAGTTTAAATTATATATATAATTTCTAATATAGTTTTTTAAATTTAATATTAAATTATTATAAGATTTTTTTATATTTAGTAAATATTTAATTTAATTATTTTAGTTATAATTAATATAATTTTATAAATATACTTTATTAATTTAATTAATATATTTTATTTATTTATTTATTTATTTAAAAATAATAAATAATATCAATTTTATTATAATATTTTATTAATATTTAAGTATAAATATTAATTTTTTATTAAAAATAATATTTATAAATAATTTATATTTTAAAATAATATATTTTTATATTATATATTTTAATTATTTTATATTATTATTTTTTTTATATAAAATAAAAATATTTTATTTTATTAATTTATTAATAATATTTAAAAATACTATTATATATTATATTTATTATAAATTGTTTTAAAAATAGTAATTTAATAATATAATTAAATAAAATAAAGTTTTAAAAATATTTAAAAATTAATAATAATTATAATTTATTATAAAGTTTTTATTAATTAAATTTTATTTATATATATAAAATATATAATTAAATAATATTTTTAATAATTTTCTTTATATTTATAAAAATATAATATTATTAAATTTATTATAATATTTTAATAATTCTTTTATATTTATATAATAAAAATTTATAAATTATTTTTATTATTTTTTACTATAATAAATTTACTATTTAAATTTTTTTATTTTAATATAAAAATATTTTTATAAAAATTATATTTTTAAAAAATTAATTTAATATTTAATTATTAATTTTATTTTTAATTTTATTAAAAATAAAGTTTTTATTTTTAATTATAAAAAAAATATTAATAATTATTAATTTATAATTTTTTTTTTATTATTTTTTAAAGTATTAATAAAGTAAATTTTAATATTAATTTAAAATAGTTTTTTTTATAATTAAAAATATTTATATAATTATTTTTTAATTTTTTATAAAATATAATTTTAAAATTATATTTAATTATTTAATTTAAAGTATTTATTTTAATAATAATTAGTTTTTTAAAATTATATATTTATAATATTAATATATTAATAATAGTTTTTTAAAGTATTTTAAAAGTTTTTAAAGTTTTCTTTATATATTAAGTTAATTAAGTTTTTTTAAATTTTATTATTTAGGTTTTTCTTAATAAAATTAATTAGTAATATAGTAATTTTACTATAGTTTTAAATAAATTATTAATAATAATTAATTTATTTAAAAAAGCTTTATATTTCCTTAATTATTTTAAAAACTTATTATATTTTAACTTTTATAATTATAATAATAAATCTATAAAGTAAGTATTATTAAATTAATTATTAATTAATTAACTAATAGTAGTATATTTATTTAACTTTTTTAATAAATTATATTAGTAGTATTTTATTTAGTTTATTTAATAAACTTTATAAATCTAAAATTAATTAAGTATATAAGTTTACTTTATATTATTTATTAAAATACTTAAATAGTTAATTATTATTATTTTATAATAATTAAATTAAATATTTAAATATTTTACTTTATAAATAATAATAAAATTACTTATTTATTAATTTAAATACTTTACTAATATAAATTTAAAACTATAGGTTTATTTTTTAAAAATAATTATATATATTAATTTATAAATATTAATTTATTATATAATAATAACTTTTATTTAAATAATTACCTTAAATTTATGAATAATAAAAAACTTTTAAAAAATATAAATATTAATATTTAATATATTTAATAATAATATTAACTATAAAAATTAAACTTTAAATAATTACTTAAATAATAATATTAAGTTTAAAAATATATTAATTTAAAATATAATTTTTTAAGTTAATTATAATTAAATAAAAACTAAGTTTAAAGTTTTTAAAACTTAATTTTAAAATTTATAAAATAATAAAAAAATAAAGTTTTTAAATTTAAAAAACCTAAACTTTTTAATAAAAACTTTTAAAAAATAAATAAATTTTTTATAAAATTTTTAATTTACTTTAAGTATTTTTATAAACTTTAAAAAATAACTTAAATTAAATTATTTTTATATAAAATTATTTTATAAAAAATACTAAATTATAATTTTAATTTATTAAATAAAATTATAATAAAAACTAAAATAATAAATTTAAATTTAAATTATAAATTAAGGAAATATATATTAATTATAAAAAATTTAAAAAATAACTTTAAAACTTCTTTAATATAATAAATAAATAATAAAAAATTAAATAAAAACTTTATTTTATTAAATAAAAAAAATTACTAAGTAAATATATATTTACTTTTTTATATTTAATATTTAAAATTAATTAAATTAAAAAAATTAAAAAGAATATATATTATTATAATATAAAAAATAATATTAAAAATAAACTTTTTAAATTAAAATAATATTTAATTTCTTTTATTAAATTTATATAAATAATAATTAAAATAAATAATTATTAGTAAAAATAAATTTAAAAAAAAATTAAATAAAATTAAAAACTTTTAAATTTAACTTAAATAAAATTAAGTTAATTAAAGAAAAAAATAAAATAATTATATTATTTATTTAAATAATAAATAATTAAGTTTTATAAACTTTAATATTATTAAAGTATAATAAAAAAATATTAAGTATTATAATTATAAAAAAAATATATATATAAAAATATTATTAAATATTTAAAAAAAAAAAAAAAAATAATAATAAATTTATATTATTTTTAAGCCTAAAGAAAATTAAATTATTAATATTATAAAACCTTAAGTAAAATATAATATATTATATTTTTTAATATATTATAATAATAATTATTAAATTTATTATAATAATAAATAAAGTTTTAAATAATACCTTAAGGAGTATATATAAACTTTAAATATACTTAAGAAAATTACTAAATAAAATTACTTAAGAAAATATAATAGAAATTAAATAATAATATATTAAATTTATAAAATTTAAAAAATAAATAAAAAAAAATAAAAAAAAAATAACTTATATAATATTTTAAATATTTTTTTAAAAACTTATTAAATATTTAATAAAATATTTATTATAATAATATATTATTTATAAAATAATAAAATTATAAAATAAAAAAATTCCTTTAATTTTAAAAATAAAAAAATAATAATTTATAAATAAAAATAAAATAAAATTATATATTAATATAATAATAACTTTTAAAATACTATATTAAAAAATTATAATATAAAATATATAAACTTTAATATTATTAAATTATATAAAAACTATAAATTATAAAAACCTAATATAATTTAATTTAAGATAAAATATATTAAGAATATACTATAGAAAAATACTTTACCTAAAGAATTAATTAATATAAAAGTAATAAATTTATTATAAATTACCTTAAATAAATTATTTATAAATAAATAATTTTATACTTAAGCTTATAATTTTAAAAGTAAATTATTAAAAATAATTAAATATATAAAATTTAATTTTTTATATTTTTTAAATAATTTAAATAAATAATTATTAATAAAGTATTAAAATTAAATATAAATTAAATTTTTATTATATTTTATTTACTTTATAATTATATTTACTTAAAATTACTTTTTATTTTTTTACTAATATAAATTAATTAATTTTAATTTATTACTTTAAAAACTTACTTTATATTATTAAAGTATTAAGTTAAAATATTATATATTAATAATTTTTATTTAAAAAAATATTAAATATCTTTAAATAATATTTATTATTATATTTAAATTTAATTTAAATTTTTATATTTTAATTACTAAACTTAATATATTTATAATTAATATAAATAAAAATATTATTCTAAAAAACTTATTTAATATTTTATTATTTAAAAATAAAAAACTTTTAATATTTATTTAAAATATATATTAACTTAATAAAGTTTTAATTAAAAAACTTAATAAAGAAAAATTTAAAATAATTAAAATTAGAATTTTTATTAAATATTAATTATTTTTTATATTTAAAGAAAATATTAAAAAACTTTAATTATATTTAATTTAATTTAAAATATATTTTAAAAACTTTAAAAATATTTTTAATATTATAAAAAAAAAATTATTTTATTACTTTATTTATTAAAAATATTATTTTAAAATAATTTAAATTTATTTTAAATAATTACTTAAAAAGTTTAATTAAAAAAGTAAAAAAATAAACTTAATAAATCTTTAATAATTATAATAAATATATTTTTAAATTAAAAAAAATATTTAAAAATATTAATAAAAATAAAATAATTAAAAATACTTTAATTATAAAATATAAAAAGAAAATATTTAAGTTATATTATAAAATTCTAAAATATTATTATATATTTTAAATAAATTAAATTTATATTTATTAAATAATTTTATAATAATTTTAAATAAAAAATTTAAAAAAAAATATATAATATTAATTAATTAATTTATACTTTAATTTTATTTATAAATATTTATATTTAAATTAATAATCTACTATATAAATTTAAAATTAATATTAGTTAATAGTATTAGTAAAATAAATATTAAGTTAACTAAGGTAAAAAATAAAATAAAAAAATTATTAAAAATAATAATAATAAATTTAAAAAAATAAATTTAAATATTTTATAATATAAAAAAAAATTTAAATATTATAATTATAAAAAACTTAATTATATAATAAAGAACTACTAAGTACTTAAGAAAAATTATAAAAATAAAATTTTAAAATTAAAAAAAAAATTTATATTATAAATAAAAATAAATAATTTTTTAACTTATTATAATAAAAAATAAAAATTACTTATAAAATAAAAAAAAATTTAAAATAAAAAAAACTAATAATTTTATTTATAAATAATTTTATTAAGCTTTTTAATAATAAAATAAAAATTTAGTAAAATTATAAAATATTATTATATAAAAAATAAATTAAAAATATTCTTAATTTTATTAAAAATAAATCTAAGGAAATTAATAAATTTATTAAATTTTAATAATAAATTAATATTTATAATTTAAAATAAAATATTAAGTTTTTTATTTATTTAAATTTTTTTAAAATAAATTAATATAATAATAATTATATAATAATAGATAATAAATTATTATAAGTTTAAATATTAATAAAATATAAAATTTATAAAAAGAATTATTAATAAATACTTTAAAATTACTTTTTAATTAATTTTATAAATAATAAATATTATTAAATTTATTAAATAAATTATATTATTTATTAATATATATATTATTTAAAATAAAAAGTAAAATATAATATTTTTTTATAATAAAACTTAATAATTTTTATTACAATATTATATTATAAAAAATAATATAATAAATAAAAAATTATTTATAAATTTTAAAAATTATAAATTATAATACTAAAATTATACTTAATTATATTATATAAATATAAAAACTATAAAAAAAATAAAAAATTACTTAAGTCTTTAGTATATTATATATTAATTTTCTAAAGTTATTTAATAATATAATTAAAATAAAAATACTAAAATTATATTTTTAAATAATATTAATAATATAATAAATTAAAATATAATAAATATAAGTAATATAAATTAAAAAATTAATATAACTTAATTATATAAAATAATAATAAAAAAATATAATAATTAATAAAATAATTATATTAAATAAACTTTAATTTTAAAATTTATATTAAAATATTTAAGGAATTACTTAAATATTATTATAAATTTTAAAAGATTTTTAATAATTTATAAAATAATATTATAATTTATAAAATATATATTTAATAAATAAAATTATAATATAAAGTAATAAAATAAATTAATTATAAAAACCTATATTATAAATTATATATATTATATAAAATTAAAAGCTAATATTTAAAAAACTAAAATAATTTTTAAATAAAAAATATTATAAAATTAATAAAAAATTTATATTCTTTAAAAAAAATATAAATATAATAATAATAAAAAATTAAAAGTTTTTAAAAGAAAAATTATTTTTATAATAATTTAAAATAAAAAATTAGTAAAAGTTTTAGTAAATTTTAAAATAAATAAAAATTATATATTAATTATAATAATAATATATTTATAATTATTATAAATATAAAAAAAAACTATATTAATTTTTTTATAAAAAAAACATAATTTAATTATAATAATAAATAAGTAAAAAAATAAATTAATTATTTATATTTTAAAATATTTAATTAAATTACTTTAGTAATATATAATATTATTAATACTTTAAAATATAATATTATATTATATATATTATAATTATATTAATATAAACTTTTAATAATATAAAGTAAAAGTTTAATTTATTAATAAAATAATAAAAAAACTTTAATTTAAAAAAAATAAAAAAAATAAAAAAAATTAAAAACTTTAATTTTTTAAATTTAAAAAAATTCCTATATAATAATAATAAAAGTAATTTAAAATTATAAAAGCTTAATTTTTAAAAAAATCTATTAAAGGGAAATAAAATTTATATAAATTTAATTAATTTTTAAAAATCATAAAAAAAAAATAAATATAAAAAAAAATTTATAAATTTAATAATTAATATTTTAAAATAATATTAAAAATTTAAGGTTTTTTTTTTAAAGAAAACTTTAAAAAATCTTAATAAAAATATATAAATATTACTTTATACTAAATAAAATTATATAATAAAATTAAAAAAAAAAATTAAAATATTTTTTACTATATAATTTTAATTAATTAAAATTTAATACCTATAATAAATAAATATAAAAATAAAAAAAAAATATATTAAAATCTTTAATTCTTTTATATATTATTTTATTATTTTTATTTTTAAAAAAAATTAAAAAGTTATAATTAATTATTAATTATAAATAATTAAATAATATTATAATTAAAAACTAATTTTTTTTATTATTAATATTTAAAATAAAAAATTAATTATAAAACACTATAATATACTTTTAGTTAAATTTTATTTATATTTATAAATTAATTAAAATAAAATAAAAATATAAATAAATATTAGTTAAAGAATTTAAATTATTTAATTTAGTAAAGTATTATTAAATAAAGTATTTTAAAATAGTTTATAATAAATAATTTAAAAAAAAATAAATTATTATTTTATTATTTTATTATTTTATTATTTTATTATTTTATTATTTTATTATTTTATTATTTTATTATTTTATTATTTTATTATTTTATTATTTTATTATTTTATTATTTTATTATTTTATTATTTTATTATTTTATTATTTTATTATTTTATTATTTTATTATTTTATTATTATTGTTTAGAAATAATAAATAAATTATAAATTATATTATAAAATAATAATTATTAATTTATATTTAATATATAAGCTTTAAAAATATTTAATTCTTAATTTAATTTATTAATAATTAAAAAGCTATATTTAATATATAATATAATTTAATTTATAAATAATTAAAAAACTCTATAAAAATTTTACTAATTTATTATTTTTTATATTTAAAATTTAAAATAATTTCTTTAATATAAAATATATTATTTATATTAAATACCTAAAATAAATAACTAGGGATAATTATTAATTTAATTATTAAATTAAATAAAAAAAAAGCTATAAATAAAATATTAATTTTCTTAATTAAAAATAATATTTTTTTTAATATAATTTCTTTAAGTTTATTTAATAATTTATTATTTTATTATAATAAGTAAATTATTTAATTTATTATATTTAATTTATTATATTATATTTATTATATTATATTTATTATATTATATTTATTATATTATATTTATTATATTATATTTATTATATTATATTTATTTTATTATATTTATTTTATTACTTTATTATTTAATAATTAACTTAATTACTAAGGGATTATATTATAATTAATTAAAATAATATTAAAGTAATATTATTAAATAATTATAATAAAGCTTTATTAAATTTAAATTTATATTTAAAAATAAATATTAAAATTTATAATACTTTTTTTAATAATATTTAATATTAAAATTTTTAATAATTAAACTTTTTATTTAAGATATATTATTATATATATTAATTTAAAATTTAAATTAAGATATAAACTAATAAATATTTTATTTTATTATTATTTTATTATTATTTTATTATTATTTTATTATTATTTTATTATTATTTTATTATTATTTTATTATTATTTTATTTATTTATTTATTTAGATTTAATTTATTAATTATAATTATATAGGATTTTAAAAGTTATTAAAAAACTATATAAGCTTTTATATATATTAGGAATTCTTTTAGATTTTAAAAGTTTATTTATATATATTAAAAATAAATAATATATTTAAGTATTTATTTTTTTTTTATTTATAAATTTTTTATATTTATTTTTTAATTATTTATTTTATTAATTAATTTATTTTAATTTAGTATTATAAAAAATAATATTATAAATAATAATATATTTATAAATACTTTTAAAAAAATTTATAAAAAAACTTTTAATAAAGAATTTATAAATAATATTAAATATATAATATATATTATTAATTTAATTATATAATATATATTATTAATTTAATTATATAAAATATATTAAAAAATTATATTTTTTTTTATTTTTTTTAATTTATTATTATTAAATTATATAAATAATAATTTTAATAATAAAGAAAAAAAAAATTGTTTTTAATAATAAGTTTTATTTATTAATTATATTTATTTATTTTATTTAATTAATTTTAATATAAATTTAATAAATTAAATATAGTAAATTATTTTATTAATTAAATATATATAAAAGCTTAATAACTTATTAAGTAAAAAAATATTAAAAACTAAAATATTATAAACTAATATATTTATAATTATAATAATAGACTTATAAAGTAAATATTACTTAGAACTATCATAAATTAATAAATTAATTATAATTAAGTTTATATAATAATAAATAAACTAAAGTAAATTACTTTTTATTTAAGGAGCTAGTTTATTTTAAAGTAAATAAACTTAAATAAACTTTATATTATATATTTATTTTATAATATTTATTTAAAATAATTTAAATAATTAATTATAAATATAAAATAATACTTAATTATATTATAAATATATTATTTATTAATTATATAAATAAATTTCTTTTTTTTTTTTAATTATTTATTAATTTAGCTTAGTTTATTTATTAATATAAACTTAGTATAAGGTTTATTTTTTAAAAATTTCTTTTATATTAACTTTATAAAAACTTAGTTTATTATATATTGATAATTTTTATTTAAAAATTACTTTAAACTATAGGTAATATTATTATAAAAATATTAAATAATTAAATTTTATATATTAAATATTAAAATAAATTAAAAAAATATTATCTAAATTTATAAAAATAATAATATAAAATACAAAAAAGTACTTAAAGTTAATATAATTAATAAAAACCCTTAATTTAAATTATAGTAATAGTTACTACTATTACTTTAATAATAATTTTTAGCTATATAAATAAAAAAAAAATCTTAGTTTTTAAAATTAAAATTAAAAAATTTAAAATTAAAAAAATTTAATTTATATAATTTAAATACTTTAAGTTTTATAATAAAAAATTAAAAAATATAAATAAATATTTTATTAAATTTAATATATACTTTAGTTATTTTTTTAATATTTTAAAAAAAATAAATATAAAATTATTTTTATAATTATTTATTTTACTAAAGTAATTATAAAATAATTATAAGTATTTTTAAAAAATTAAGAAAAATACTATTTTTTAAAAATAATAAAAATAACTTTAGAAAAATTAAAAAAATATTTTTAAAATTATAAAAATATTTTTTATAAACTAAAGTTATATAAAAATATTTTATTTATATTTTATTATTAATTATAAATATAAATATTATTATAAAAAACTATATTAATATTTACTTTAAGAATTTTTCATAAAGGATAAAAAAATTTAAATAACTTTTTATAAATATATTTATTTTTTTATATAAATATTTATATTTTTCTTAATATATTTATTTTTATTAAGTAATAAATTAAAAAATTTAATTTTTACTTAAATTTAGGCTTTTAAGTTTATTAATTAATAAAAAATAAAAAAGAAAAGAAAAATAATAAACTTTATTATTTATATTATATAATTTACTTTTTAATTTATTTTTATATATATATTTTTTATTTTTAAAAGTTCATTAAAAATAAAAAAATTCCTAAATTAATAAACTTACTTTTTAAATTAAATTAATTACTACCTAAATAATAAAAAAATATTACCTAAATAATAATACTTAATTTAAATAATTAAAAAAAACCAATTAAATTTAAGCTACTTAAAAAAAAGCTATTATTATAGTTAAATATATTTATAACTTAACTATTACTATTATAACTTTTACTATTACTTTTATTATTAATATTAATATTAATATTTTTTTCTTTTAGCCTTTAATATATTACTCTTATATTATTAATTAACTTTATATTTTTTAATATTATTATAAATATAAGATTTAATACTTAGTTTATTAACTTATTAAACTATATATTTAATTTAATTATTTAAAATCTTTTTTATAAAAACTATATTAAGGATATTATTTTTAAAAAAAAGTAATTTTAAATATTATATTAATAATAATAAGTAATTTTATTATTATATTAATTATAAAATTATAAATTACTAATATATATTTTTATAAATATATATAATATTAAGTATTACTTTTATTAATTAAAGGCTTAATAAATATTACTTTTATTAATTACTTTAAATACTTTTTCTTTATTTTTTTTTCCTTTAAGTTAATATAAATTACTTAAAGTAATAATATTTTTATAAATTATCTTAGGTTTTTTATAAGCTTAATTATTAACTTTTAAATAATTAATTTTTAAATATTAATATATTTTATATTTTTAAATTAAATTATTAAATAATAAAAATTTAATATAAGGAAAAGTAATAGTAATTTTTTAAAATAACTAAGGTAAAATTTTAATTTTAAATTATAAAAGCTTAAAAAAAAATTATATTATTTATTAAGCTTTATATTAAGTATTTATATATATTATAAATAGTTAATTTATTATTAATTTAATTAATTAAGTAGTTTTTATATTTTTTATTATTATTTTTTATATTTATAATATTTATTATAATGAACTATAAAAAGTAAAGCTTTATTTAAGTTATTTAAGCTTTATAATAATTATAAATTTATATATTTTTATTAAGCTTAAAGCTTAATTTAAGTTATTTAAATATTATAATAAATATATTATTATAAATTTATATATTTTCTTTAATTATAAAGCTTAATTTAAGTTATTTAAATATTATAATAATTATATTATATATTCTCTTTAAAATATAAAACTTAATTTAGGTTATTTAAGTATTATAATAATTATATAATTATATTATATATTTTTTTTAAATATAAAACTTAATTTAAGTTATTTAAATATTATAATTATTTTATACTATAATATAATATATTATATTATAGCTATAGTTACTTATATAATTTATATAGGACTTATATAAATTAAATATATAAGATCTTATATATATATAAATTACCTAGCTTTATTATTACTTATATAATAAAAATAAAAAAATATTATAAAATATAATTAATAAATATTATTATTTTATTTATTAAATTTATAAAGTTTATAAATATAATTATTTATTTTAATAGTAAAGTTTTTTATAATATAAAAGTATTTTTTTAATTTTAAATAATATTTAAAATTTTACTATTTAAATTATAGTTTTATTATAACTTTTATAATTATTTATTTAAATTTATTATATAAATAAAATTAATAAATAAATAAATTAATAATAAAATTAATAATAATTTATTTTATTATTTATTATTTATTATTATTTACTTTTTTTTAAAGAAAAATTAATTTAATTTATTTTATTTTCTTTATTAATTTAATAAAATTAATTTAATTATAAATAAATTATTATTAATAAAATTAGTTTTTTTTTTAATTTAATAAAACTAAATTAATTAATAATTAATTTATTTTAATAAATTATTATTAATTTATAACCTTAGCTATAATTTACTAAGTTAAACTTTAAAAATTCAAGTTATAAAGTATAATTAATTAAGGTTTAAGACTAAACTTAAATATATATATAAAATAACCTAAATAATAAAGTTTAAATAAAATATAACTGCTTAATAAATTTATACTTTAAGCTTTATAATTTATAATTTAATAACTTAACTAATTAAATAAGCCTATTATATTCTTTTATTAAGTTATAAAAGCAGTAATAATCCCTAAAAATAAATTATATATATAATACTTTTAAAATTAAAAAACTACTTAATAAAATAATATACTTTACTTATTCAAATAAAGGGCAATGACTTAGTAATTATACTAGTACTTTTATAAACAAAGGATTAGTCTACTAGCTATATATAAATAAAAGGCCTTAGTTATTATTAAATAGTAAAAATCTATAGTTAATTAATATACTTTTTATTAAGTTATAAACTTAGCTTTGATTAAAATTACTAAGTATTAGTATTATTAAATTAATTAATAATTAATAATATTATTAATATTAATATATTTAATTTTAAATATTAAAAAATAAAGAAAATAATTAATAAATATAATAAAAATAACTTAGCTTACTTTAATTTTTAATAATTAAGTTTATTATTATTAAAAAATTTAATTATTATTTTATAGTTTTTATTATAATTTTAAATTAATAATAAAGTAACTTAAGAAAATTAAAAAAATAATAAAAATAATAATTAAAATAAAAAATTATTTAAAAATAATAAATACTTAAATATTTAAAAATAATAAACCCTTAAGTTTATAAATAAAAATTTTAAAAATAATTAAATATTAATAATTTTATTATTATTAAATAATATAAATATATATAATTTAAAAGTCTATATATTATTATAAAAATTTATTTTACTAAAATTAAATATTATTTTACTATAATTAAATATTATTTTATTAAAACTTATATAAAATATATTTACTTAAAAAAATAAAAGTAATATAATAGCTTAAAGCTATTTTATAATTTAAAGTTAATTTATTACTTTAAGTTTTAAAATATAAATATAATTAATTAATATTAAATTATTAAATATATAATTATTATTAAAACTTAAAAAATAAAATAATTATTTAATTTAATAATAAAAAATAATATTTATAATAAACTTAATTAAAGTAAATAATTTATTAATTTATTAAATAAAAATTAAAAATATTTTAATAAATAAATTTTAAATTTAAAAAGTTAAGTAATAATAATATATAAAAATAATAAATATAACATTTTTCATTTTAATAATTAATTTAATAATAGTAAAAAATATAATTAATAAAGTTTTTAAATATATGAAGTTAAAATTTAAGAAATTTAATTTTAGAATATTATAGAAAATATATTAAAAATAAAAAGTTTATATTTTTTTATTTTTAAAATTTATTTAAAAATTTATATTAAAAATTAATATTATATAAAAAAAATTTTTTATAATAAATTTAAAGTATAAATTATTAAATAATTACTTTATTTTTAAATTTATTAATAAATTAAGTAAAAAGTACTTTATTTAAAATATTAATTTTTAAATAATATATAATATTTTTATATTAATAATATTTAATAATATAATTAAAAATATAAAAGTAAATAAAATAAAATAAAGTAGTAATATAAATAATAGTTAAGCTTTATTAATTTATAAATAATTTATATTAAACTAAGGTAATAGTAAAAATAATAAAATAAAGGTTATTTAAGTTAAAAAATACTTATATTATAATTATAAAAAATATATTAAAAATAAAACTTTATAATAACTTTTAATTAAATAAATTACTTTTTTAAATTTATTTAAATTTTTAACTTTAATTATAATTAATATATTATTTATTATTATAATACTTTTATTTTAAAAACCCTAAAACTATATAATAAAAAATTAAAAAAAATAAAAAACTTAAAAATAAAAATTAAAGAAATTAATAATATAGTTTAAAAATATATAAATTAAAAAACTTTTATTATAATTACTTTTTATAATACTTTTTTATTTTAATTTTTAATTTAAATCTTTTATTTATAACTTAGTTTTTTAATATAAAAAAAAATAATAATTTTTTAAAATAGCTAAATTATTAAAAAAGCTAATTTTAAAATTATAGTAAAATAATTTAAGGTTTTTTTTATTTTATAATTTAATATATTATTAATATAATTATTAATTTTTTACTTTATTAATTTGTAAATATAAGTTTAATATAAGTAAATAAATTACCTAAGTAATAATAATTTTACTTAATTAAAAAATATAATAAAAAAAATATATAATTTAAAAATATTATTTTTATAAACTTTATTTATATAAAAAAAAAAAAAAAACTATATTATAATTAATTATATATTATTAAATATATAAAAAATATAATTTATATTAATATTTATAATTTTTTTTTATATAATTAACTATAATAAAAAAATATTAAATTATATTTATTAATACTTATAGTAAATTTAATAAAAGTTAATTTATTAAAACTAAGTAAAATATATAAAAATTTATTTAATTTTTTATATAATTTTTAAAAAATAAAAAACTATAAAAATAATATTATTAAATAATATATATAAATAAAATTAAAAAATTTAATAATTTAAATTTTAATTAATAAATTTATAAATAAAATATAAAACTTAAAATCTTTTTTATTAAATAATATTAATTTAATAAAATTATAAAAAACTTTAATATTATTATTTATAATAAACTTTTATTTATTATAATTAAAAAAAATATTTTAAAATAATATTAATTAAAGATTTTTAATATAATTAATTATTTATAAAACTAAAGTTTTTATAAATTATTTAATAAAACTTTCTTTAAGCTTAGTTATAAATAATACTTAAATATTTTAAATATTAAAATTATAAATATTATAACTTAGTATTTAATTTTATAAATTTAAAAAAAAAGTTTAATAATAAAAAAATAAAATATATTTTTTTAAGTTTTATTAAAAATATAAAATATTTTTTTTTAATATTTAAGGAAAAAATTATAATTTTTTTTAAATATTTACTTTAAATTTAAAGTTATTAAATTAATAACTATAATCTATAATATTAATATTTAAATAATTAATTAAAAATTAATAAAAAAAATAATATTAAAAATTAAACTTTATATAATTTATAATTAAAGTAGTTTTTCTAAAGCTTTTAATAATTAATTATAAAAAATTAAAAATTATAAAAAAAATCCTTAAATACTTAAAACTATAATACCTAATATAAAGCTATTTATTATTTAATATATTAATATTAATTACTTTCTTAAAGTCCTTTATTAATAATATTAAACCTGAATTATTTTAAAAAACTAAATATAATTTTTTTTAAAATAAATAATATAAAAAAATAATTAATAAAATATAGGCCTTATATAATAATAATACTTAAGAGCTAGTTAAACTTAATTACTAAATAAATATTTTATATAAAAAATAAATATATATTAAAAAAAAATTTAATAAAAGTATTATTATTTAAGTAGTATTTTTTTATTATTTAGGTAATATTTAACTTTATTAAAAAAATAAATTATTTAAATTTAAACTTTTTTATAATTTTAGTAAACTTTTAAAAATATAAAAAAAATATATAAAAATAGAATAAAGTAAAATATATATAATTTATATAATAAAATCTAATATTTTTTTTTAATTTTATTTATTATATAATAATAAACTAAAAAATCTAAAAAAAATTAAAATAAGTTTTTCTAACTTATTATAAAGTAAAAAAAAGTACATTAAGAAAATTATAATAATTTATATAATTAAGTAATTATTTTTATAAAAAGTTACTTAAATCTTTATATATTTAATAAAGAAAATTATAATTAAAAATTACTATAATTTCTTATAATAATATTTTTATTAATAAATTAAAAAATAATAAAATAAATTTATATTTTAAAAGTCTAGTTTATAAATAATATATTAAAATTTTTAAAAATAGTTTTATATTTTTTCTTAAACTTTTTTCTTTTATAACTAAAAGTAATGTTTTTCTTAATTTTTCAAAATACTTCCAATACTGCCCTAATAATAAAAAAGTACTACTTAAATAATAATACTCTTTAATAATTAAATTATTAAGTATAAGGCTTACTAAGTTATATAAGGCTTTAAATAAATTATAAAAGTTAATTACTTAAAAATATTTATATTAATTATAAAGCTAATAATTTATAAATTATTATTTATAATTATAGCTATTTTTAATTTAAAAATTAAAGAAATAAATATAAAAATAGCTTTTTTATATAGGAAAATTAAGGTTATAAAATTAATTAGTAGTTTTTAATTTTTTTAATTACTAAACTAATTAATTTAGTTTTACTTAACTTAGTAACTAAATTTATAAATATTTATAAGTCTTTTAGTAATTAATTTAATTACTAAAAAACTTAAAATTAAATAAAAAATTAATAAATAATAAAAAAAACTTTCTAAATTATAATAATTATTACTTTTTTTTAATTATATATTATAAACTAAGCTTAATTAAATTATAATTATTATTACTTTATTTAATTTATATTAATTTTAAATTAATTTTAAGTTAATTAATTTAGTTTTTAGTTTTTAATTATAAATTAGTAAAAATTAATTAAAAATTAATTTTTTAAGTTTAGTTTTAGTTAATTTACTAATTAAACTATTAGTTATTAATTTATAACCCTGTATATTATAAAGCTATTTTTATTTTTATTATATAAGCTATAATAAAGTTATAATTTAAATACTAAAATTTTAAATATTATTTAAAGCTAAAAGAATACTTTTATATAAAACAAAATTTACTATTAAAAAATTTCCTTTATTATAGTTTATATAATAATAATAAAAATAGCTTTATAATATATAAATAGTAAATATTATAATATTATAGTAAATATATAATAAATAATAAAGCTAAATTATATATAATTTATTATATAATACTTATATAATAATTATATAATAAATTATATAATAATTATATAATAAATTATATAATAAAAATAAAATAAATTATAAAAATACTAAGATATATATAATAAAAATAAATTATATAATTTAGTATATAATTTATTAAATAATTTATTTTAATTATATAATTTATAGTTTAATTTACTTTTATTATATAATTTATAATTTAATTTTTTTTTATTATATAATTTATTATTAATTATTATAAAATTAAATTATTTATATAATTAACTATTTTCCTTTATATTTTTTTTATTTTTATTTATTATAATAATAGTTTTTTATTATATTATAATAAATTTTAATTATAAATATAAAGAAATTAATAATTTTAAAGAAAAAGCTTATAAAGCTACTAATTTAAATTCTAAACTACTAATTTAATATAATTTTAATTTTAAGTTTTTTAATAATTTAAATTCCTTTATTATAAAAAGAAATTCTAATATTTTTACTAAGGTTACCAATTAGTAATAATTTATTTCGTTAATACCTTAAAAAAAATAAAACAATTTTTTTTTTATTTATTATTTATTATTCTTCACTTTTATAAGCTAAAGAAAATAAAATAAAGGTATTTATTATTAATAATAATTTATTAACAAAGGTAATAAATTTACTAATAGCTAGCTTAATAAAAATATTATATAAGTAAATTATATATTTTTAAAAACCTAGGAAATAAAGCTATAAGCTTATATTTTTTATTTTTTTATACTTATTTTATTTAATTTATTATTAAATAAATAAAATTCCTTTATTATTTATTTTTATTAATAATAAATTCCTTTATTTTATTAATACCTTAAAGAAAATAAATAAAATTTATTATTTATTAATTAATAATAAAGAGTTATTTATTAATAAAATAAATAATAAATAACTACTAATAAATTTAGTAACCTTGATTTTTACTAATAGTTTTATTTATAATAGATCTAAATTTAAATTAAAAAATAATAAAAATTCTAAGGTTTATATTTTTTAAAATAACTTATTTAATAAAACTTTATTACTTATTAAAATAAATACTAAAAGAAAAATAAAAGTTAAATATATAAAGTTAATTATTTATTTTATTATTTTATTATTATTTTATTATTTTATTATTATTTTATTATTTTATTATTATTTTATTATGTTACTATTATTTTATTATTATTTTATTATTATTTTATTATTATTTTATTATTATTTTATTATTATTTTATTATTATTTTATTATTATTTTATTATTATTTTATTATTATTTTATTATTATTTTATTATTATTTTCTTATTTTAATTAATTTAATAAAACTTTTAGTTTTTTTTTTATAATTTTAATAATATTATTATTATAATATAAATATAATTAATTTAATTATAAGTAATTATAATTAATTTATTATATATATTATAATAATAATATTATAATTATAAAATACTAATTAAGACATTTAGTAACTTAAAGTTATTTAAGTTAATTAATTTATTAATTAATAATTTACTTAATTACCTTTTATAAATAGCTATTATAATTTAATTATTAATAACTTACTTTTTTTAAAAGCTAATATTACCCCTTTAATATAAAATTCACTATTTATTTTAAATATATAAAATAAATAATTAAAAATTCTATTTAAATTTAATAAAAAAAAAGCTATTAATAAAGTATTAATTTTTTTATTAAAAAATAATATCTTTTTTAATACTATTTCTTTAAATTTATTTAATAAATTATTAAATTATTATAATAAGTAAGTTATTTACTTTATTTTATTTACTTTATTTTATTTACTTTATTTTATTTACTTTATTTTATTTACTTTATTTTATATACTTTATTTACTTTATTTAATTTAATTATTATTTATTAATAAATATACTATTATAAATTAAATAAATATTAAAGATATTTTAAAAAATAACTTTAATAAAGCTTTATTAAATTTAAATTTATATATTAAAGCTAATTTAAAAATTAATAATACTTTTTCTATAACCTTTAATATTTAAACTTTAAATAGTTAAAATTCCTATTTAAGAATAATCCTTATTTTTATTAATTTAGAATTTAAATTAAAATATAAGTTTATAAGTATTTTATTTTTACTATATTATAAATCTATTTTAATAGCTAATTTAATTATAAGATTTAAAGAGCTTTTAAAAAGCTATATTAGTATTTATATATATTAGTAATTTAATAAAGCTTTGAAACCTTATCCTTATTTATTAAATATAAATTATATATTTAAGTATATTTTATTTATTTATTATTGTTAATAAAATAATTAATAAAATAATTAATTTATTTATTTTAGTATTATATAAAATAATACTTTATAATAATAATATATTTTATAAATTCTTTTTAAAAAGCTTATAAAAAAGCTACCAATAAAAGATTTCTTAATAATATTAAATATATAATATATATTATTAATTTAATTACATAAGATATATTAAAGGATTATATATTTTTTATTTCTTTTAATTTACTATTATTTAATTATATAAATTATAATTTATATAATAATAATAATAATAATATAATAATAATAAAAGAAAAAGAAAAAAAATAATAATTCTTTTAATAATATATTTTTTATTTATAGTTATTTATTTTATTAGTAAAATATACCTAAGAACTTAGTACTTTATTTAGTAATAGAATATTAAAAACTAAAAAAAATAAAAAAATTCCTATATTTTATAATAAGGAAAAAATTCCTTTAGGTATTTATTTATTATTTATTTATTTATAATTAATTTTTATAAATAATATAACTTGATAAAATTCAACTTATTATATACTTAATATTTTTATTAATTTAAAAAAAGCTTTATTTTATTATTATAATAATATAATTAATAAGGAATTTAAAAAAAGTATATTTTATTATTTTATTGTTTTATTATTTATTTTATAAAGCTAATTTATTTATAATTATATTTTTCTAATATTAAATAAAAAGCTTTAAAAAATTAAAAACTATATTTTTTATTTTTTTAAAGTCTTCTATTAAATCATAAAGCTAGCTTAATATAATAATTCCTATTATATTATTATATATTTATAAAATATATAATAAATTAGAAAATTTATATAAAGCTTATTTAAAAAAAATAGAAACTTTAATTTAGTAAGTTATTTTATTTATTATTTCTATTTTATTTATTATTCATTCTTTATTAATTTATTAATTTATTTTATTTAAGGTATTTGTTATTAAATATTTACAAAAGCTATTAAATCTAGCCTTAATAAATTAAAAAAGTATTTTCCAAAAAAATAACTTTTTTTAATTTAATTAATTATAAGTATTTTTTTTATAGCTTATTTTTAAATCCTTAATTTAAAATTACCTATTTTAAAAAAAATAAATTATTATACTTTTTTCTAATATTAATAAAAATATTATATTTTTATTAAAATTAGATTATAATAAATAAGTTATTTTATTATTAGTATTTATTTATTTATTTTATTAATAATTAATTTTATTATTATAAGTTAAATAAGAAAATTAATAACCTTAATTTAATTAATAATAATTCTATAAATACTTTTTTTAATAAATTAGCAGAAAATTTTAATTATAATAAGGTTATTAATGATAATAATCAGGGTTGCAAATTAGTGACGATTCGTCAGATTAAATTAATCATTGACTAATTTAGTTTCATTAGACTAATGAAGAAAACTAATTTAGTTAATAATAATTTACTTATAACTAAATTAGTTTCGTTAGACTAATGAAGAAAACGAAACTAATAAAATTAATCTTTCTTTAAAAAAAAGTAAATAATAACGAATAACAAATAACGAAACGAATTGTCACTAATTTCGTCACTAATTTATTTATTATTTATATAGTAAATTTAAATAAATAAATATATTAATTTAAATAAAATATATATAATATAATAATAACTATAATAATTATATTAATTATATATATTTTATAAAACTATACTTATTTTTATTATATTAGCTATAATAAAGCTATAATTTAAATAATAAAATTTTAAGTATTATTATAAACTAAAGGATAATTTTATATTATAAAAAAACTTATTATTAAAATAACTAATTTACCTTATAAGCTATATAAACGTAATATATAAGATAATAATATATATTATTTATATTTTATAATACTATAGTTATTTTCATTATATAAGCTATAATAAAGCTGTAATTTAAATAGTAAAATTTTAAGTATTATATAAAACTTAAAAAACGATTTTACAGAAAATAAAATTTACTACTAAAATAACTAATTACAGCTATAAGCTATATAAATATAATAAATAAAATAATAATATTTATTATATATATTTTATAAAGCTATAACTAGTTTTATTATAATAGCTATTATAAAGCTATAATTTAAATAATAAGATTTATAATATTATTTTTAACTAAAAGAACGCTTTACGTTTTTTTTACTTTTTTATAATTATATTTTTATAATTATATTATAAAAAAATTCCTTTTTTATAATAAAATAATACTTATTTAATAAATGAAAAAACTATATAAATAAATTAATTACATAAGTAAATCTAGGTTATTTTCTTTAATATACTTATTTTCAACCTCTTTAAAATCCTTTATCCAGCTTTTTAATAATATTATTTCAGTAACTAAGTTAGGATTTAACCTATTTCTAGCCTTTATTATAATATTATTGCTAATAGAAAAAACACTTTCTATAGCAGCAGAGGTAGTAGGAATAGCTAAATAACGTCTTGCTAAAATAGATAAAATAGGGTATTTATCTTTATTAGCTTTTTAATAAGCTAAAGGGTTATTCTAATAAAATAAAAAATAAATTAGTAAATAATATAATAATATAATAATAAAATAATAAAATAATAAAATAATAAAATAATAAAATAATAAAATAATAAAATAATAAAATAATAAAATAATAAAATAATAAAATAATAAAATAATAAAATAATAAAATAATAAAATAATAGAATAATAATAATAAATATATAACTTACATTTTCAGCAATTAGGGGTTCTAATAAATAAAAAGATACTTCTTTTTTATTATTAATATTAGTTCCTAGAAAAAATTCCTTATTAGAATCTAATAAATCATTATTTTCAGGACTATTATTATTTTTAATATAATTAAAATTATTAGCTAATTTATTAAAAGACGAATTTAAATTAGCTAGATTATTAGTAATTATATTATTTCCCATTATTTTACTTTTTAATCTAATAAAGGTTAATAAAATAAATATTAATAATAAATAAATAATAAATAATAAATAATAAATAATAAATAACTTACTTATTGTAATCTATTTTAAATAAATTTAAAATAGCTTTATTAATATTAGGGAAAAAGCATAATAACTTATTTTCTATAAAATGAATATTTTTAAATCAAGGATCTAAAAATAAACTAAATAAAAATAGCTTATAATTAACTAAATTAGAAATAGTAATCTTTTTAAGGAAATACTTTTCTAATTTATTTAAACTAGATTTAATAGCTTTTATAAAAACCTAATAATAAGTAGCCTAATTAAAATAATTAGTAAATAAATAAATAAAATATAACTAAATAGAATATAATTAAAAAAACTTACTAAATTGGAGTTTCTAGGTTTATTAGAAAATAAGGTAATTAACCTTTCTAATTTATTATATATTTTATAAATATATAATAATATAATTAGAATAGTTATATAAAACTGGCCCTGTAATTTAATAGAAGGCTTTAAAAAAACAAGGAATATAGACCTTAATTTATTTAAAGCCTCCTATTCAAAGGGATTTAAAAAAAGCTATATTAAAATTAATAAATAAAATAACCTTTATAATTATAATAAAAAAAATATAATTATAATAAAAAAACACATACCTTTTTAAATTCTTTATTTATATTATTATAATAATATAATAAAGCTTTTTTTAAATTAATAAAAACATTAAGTATATAATAAGTTAAATTCCATTAAGTTGTATTATTTATAAAAATTAGTTATAAATAAATAAATAAATAATAAAGGAATAAATAATAAATACCTAAAGGAATTTTTTCCTTATTATAAAATATAGGAATTTTTTTATCTCTTTTAGTTTTTAATATCCCTTCACTTAAAAAGTTACTAAGCTCTTAGGTATATTTAACTAATAAAATAATTCACCGTATTCAATTTATTAAATCTATATAATAGTTAGTTAAATAAAATAAATAAATAAATAAATAAAATTAATAAATAAAACTTACTATTAAAAATAGTATTATTTTCTTCTTCTTCTTTTTTATTATTAAAATTATTATTTATATAATTTAATAATAATAAATTAAAAGAAATAGAAAATATATAATCTTTTAATATATCTTATGCTATTAAATTGATAATATGTGCTATATATTTAATATTATTTATAAATTCCTTATTAAAAGCTTCTTTATAAGCCTCTTTAAAGGTATCTAAAAATGTATTATTATTTACAGTATTATTTCTTATAATACTATAAATTAATTAGTAAAATAAATATATTTATTTATTTATTACTAAAATAAATAAATAAAAAAGAAATATAAAAAAATTATAAATAAAAAAAAATAAATACTTAAATATATTATTTATTTTTAATATAGGTAAATAAGGTTTTAAAATTTAATAAAATTCCTAATATATATAAAGCCCTATATAGCTTTCTAATAATTCTTAGAATCCTATATAATTATTAGTAAATTAAATATAAATAAATAAATAAATAATATAATAATAAAATAATAATAATAAAATAAAATACCTATTAGCTTATATTTTAATTTAAATTCAGAATTAATATATATAATAATAACTCCTAAATAGGAAGTTTAGTTATTAGAAGTCTAAATATTAAAGGTTATTAAAAAAGTACTATAAGTTTTAATATTTGCTTCTAAATGCAAATTTAAATCTAATAAGGCCTTATTATAATTATCTAATAACATTACTTTAATATTATTTTAATTAATTATAGTATAATCCCTAAATAATAAAATTAGTTATTTAATAAACCTAAATAAAGATAATAAAATAAAATAAATATAATAAGATAAATATAATAAATAAAATATAATGAATAGAATATAATATATATAATAAATAAAATATAGAATATAATAAATTAAATAACTTACTTATTATAATAAGATAATAAATTATTAAATAAACTTGAAGAAATTGCATTAAAAGAGATATTATTTTCAATTAAGAAAATTAATATCTTATTTATAGCTTTTTCTTTATTTAATCCAATAGTTGAATTAGCAGTTATTTTTGATCGTTTATTTCGGGTATTTAAAGCAAATAGCGAATTTTGTGTTAAAGGAATTATTTTAGATTCTAAATATAAAAAACATAATAAATTAGTAAATTTTTAATAATAATTAATAAGGTTTTTTTTTAAATTGTTTATAAGTTAAATTATAAATTAGTTAATAATTTAATAAATTAAATTATATTATATGTTGAATATAGTTTTAATTATTTATAAGTTGAATTATAAATCCGTTATAAATTTACTATATATTAAATATAGCCTTTTAATTGTTAATAAGTTAAATTAGAAATCGGTTATTTTTTAGAGCTTATATGTTAAATATAAGTTAATAGTTATTATTTTATAATATAATTTTATTATCTATTTATTATTTCCGAATAATAATAAATAAATAGTAAAATTAATTTAATCTTTAATAATAGCTAAATAACTAAAAACTAATAAAATAATAAAATAATAAAATAAAATAATAAGATAAAATAATAAAATAATAACTTACTTCTTTTCCTTATTTTTTCCAATTACTTATTATAAGCTATTTTAGAATACTTTATTTAATAATACCTTACTAAATTAGATAATTTAAATCCTTTAACTGGCATTATAACCTTATAATTATAACTATAATATATTAATAAAATAAAAAGAAATAATAAATTAAAAAAGGAATAATAAAATAAAGTAAGGAATAATAAAATAAAATAAGGAATAATAAAATAAATAACTAACCTTATGCATTTAACTTCCATTTCCCTTTCTATATTTATTTTAATAGGTAATAAAGTCCTATTAAATAAATTATATTGGAAAATATAGATTTTTAAATCCTTATTATCTTCTAATTTAAATTCTAATCTATTATAAATAGATCCGCTAGTTACACTAGCTTTATTATTAATAATAGAGGAATTTAATTTGTTAAAAGACTTAGAATTAAGATTATTTCGAATTCGTAGTGGTTTAGAATTTAAATCAGTAGCTTTATAAGCTTCTTCTTTAAAATCGTTAATTTCTTTATATTTATAATTAGAATCCATTATAATAAAATAAAGAAGTGTTATTATAATAAGGAAGTGTTATTATAATAAAAAGACTGTTGTTATAATAAATAGAAATAAAAAAAATATAAAGGAAAAAGGCTAATTATATAGATAATTAAATCTTATGATAATTAATAATAGATCATATAATAAAAATAAATCAGACTATAGGTCAGACTATAAATCATACAATAAAAATAAATCAGACTATAAGTCATACAATAAAAATAAATCAGACTATAAGTCATATAATAAAAATAAATCATCTAATAAATCATACGATTTATTTTTATTATATATAACTTCGTATTTTTATAATTTATTATATAATTTATCGTATGATTATTATACGATAAATTATATAATAAATTATATAGGTTTTCATTTTAATATTTATTATATATTTACTATAGTTTTATAATATTTATTATTTATATTTCATAATACTATTATTATTATTATTATATAAGCTATAAGAAAGGAAATATTTTAATACTAAATTTATTTTATATAAAAGCGTTCTTTTAGCTTTAAATAATACTTAAAACTTTAGTATTTAAATTACAGCTTTATTATAGCTTATATAATAAAAATAAAAATAGTATTATAAAATATAAATAATAAATATTATTATTTTATTTATAAAGTTTATAAAGCTTATAAGCTAAATTAGTTATTTTAATAGTAAATTTTTTTATAATCTAAAATTGTTTTTTAGCTTAGAATAATACTTAAAATTTTAATATTTAAATTACAGCTTTATTATAGCTAATATAATAAAAATAATTACAGTTTTATAAAATATATATAATTAATATAATTATTATAGTTATTATTATATTATATATATTTTATTTAAATTAATATATTTATTTATTTAAATTTACTATATAAATAATGAATAAATTAGTGACGAAATTAGTGACGAATTTACTTATTTTTTTTCTTCTGAATAATAACGAAACTAAATTCGTTAATAATAATTTACTTATAACTAAATTAGTTTCTTTAGATTAATGAAGAAAACTAATTTAGTTAATAATAATTTACTTATAACTAAATTAGTTTCTTTAATTAGCTGAAGAAAACTAAATTAATTAGTGAATAATAATGAATAACGAATGACTAATGATTAATCGTGCAACCCTGGCTTATGTAATAAAAATAAAAGTATTATTATAAAATATAAATAATAAATATTATTATTCCTTTTATTAGCTTCATAAAGCTTATAAGTTAAATTAGTTATTTTAATAGTAAACCTTTTTATAATGTAAAAGTGTTTTTTTAGCTTTAGATAATATTAGAAATTTAATTATTTAAATTATAGCTTTAACTTAGCTTATATAATAAAAGTAAAAACAGTATAATAAAATATATATAATAAATATTATTATTTTTTATTTTATATTTATAATTTATGTAATATAATATAATAATAATATTAAAATAAAGAATATTATTAAAATAATATAATTATAAATTAGTTAATTTTAATTTAATTAGTTTAGTTATTAGTTTTAAGTTAATTAACTAAAAACTTATGAATTTAGTTAATTAACTAACTAAAAACTTATGAGTTTAGTTAGTAGTTTAAATAAAACTAAACTAATTAGTTTAGTAATTAAAAAAACTAAAAACTATTAACTAATTTTACAACCCTGGCTAAAATAGATAAAATAGGAAATCTATTACTATTAGACTTCCACCACTCTAAAGGCTTAGTCTATTAAATAAATAATTAGTGAATAATAAAATAATAATAAAATAGTAAATAATAAAATAATAATAAAATAGTAAAATAATAATAAATAAAATAAATAACTTACATCTTCTAATATAGGATTTTTTTTAAATATAAAGATATTTTATTATTAACACTAGTATTAGTGCCTAAATAAAATTCTTTATTAGAATTAGATAAATCATTATTATTAGTATTTTTAATAGCCCTATTATAATTAAAATCGTTGGCTAATTTATTAAAAGATATATTAGCTGCATTAATATTATTAATTATATTAGGGCCATTAACTTTATCTTGTTACCTAATATAATAATATTAGTTAAATAATAAATTAAATAATAAATTAAATAATAAATCAAATAATAAATTAAATAATAAATTAAATAATAAATCAAATAATAAATCAAATAATAAATTAAATAATAATAATAAATAATATACTTATTATGTTCTATTTTTAATAAATATAAAATAGAATTATTAATATTAGGGAAAAAGTATAATAAACTTTTATCTTTAAAATAAATATTTTTAAATCAAGGATTTAAAAATAAACTATAAAAAAAAAGCTTATAATAAATTAAAGTAAAAGTAGTTATTTTCCTAGGAAAATACTTTCCTAATTTAGTAAGGCTAGATTCAATAGCTTTTGCATAAATTTAATAATAAGTAGCCTAATAAAAATAAGTAAAATAAATAAATAGTAAATAAAAAATATATAATAAAAAATAAATAATAAATAAATAACTTACTAATTTATTATTATAAAGCTTTTTAGTATATTTTAAATATAATAGTTCTAGTTTATTATTTATTTTATAAATATATAATAAAGCTATAGGAATTGTTATATAAAATTAACCTTGTAATTTAATAGAAGGTTTTAAAAAAATAAGAAATATAGTTTTTAATTCGTCTAAACCTTCCTATTTAAAGTTAGAAAAATATAATTATAAATAAATCAGCTTTAAAAAAATAATATAATAATAATATAATAATAATAAAAATATACCTTTTTAAATTCTTTATTAATTATATTATTATAATAATATAATAAAGCTTCCTTTAAACTAATTGAAATATTAAGTATATAAAATATTGAATTCCAACGGGTTGTATTATCTATTGAAATTAATTAATTAATAAAGATATATAAATAATAAATAATAAATAATAAATAATAAATAATAAATAATAAATAATAAATAATAAATAATAAATAATAAATAATAAATAATAAATAATAAATAATAAATAATAAATAATAAATAATAAATAAATAATAATAAATAATAAATAAATAATTACCTAGAGGAATTTTTTCCTTATTATAAGAAGTAGGAATTTTTTTATGTCTTTTAGTTTTTAATATCCCTTTACTTAATAAGTTACTTAGCTCTTGGGTATATTTAACTAATGAAATAATTCGCCGTAATTGATGAATTAAATCTATAAAATAAATTAATAAATAATATAAATTAATAAATAATATAATTATAATTATAAATAAAAAACTTACCATTAGAAGATTTATTATTTTCCTCTTCTTCCTCTTTTTCTTCTTCTTCTTTATTATTATTATAATATAAATGATTATTTATATAATTAAATTAAGATAAATTAGAAGAAATAGAAGATATATAATCTTTTAATATATCTTAGGCTATTAAATTAATAATATACGCTATATATTTAATATTATTTATAAAGTCTTTATTATTAGCTTTTTTATAAGCTTTTTTAAAAAACTTTATAAATCTATTATTATTATAGGCATTATCGTACGTAATACTAAAATATATATATTAGCTTTTAAAAATAATTATAATTTTTATTATTATAAAATAATAATAAATAATAAAATAATAATAAATAATAAAATAATAATGAATAATAAAATAATAATAAATAATAAAATAATAATAAATAATAAAATAATAAATGAATACCTAAATAGATTATTAAAATCTAGTAAATAAGAAAAAGGTTCTAAGGCTTTTTTAAATTGCTAAAATATATATATTCTAATATAGCTTTCTAAATGCTCTTTAAATCCTATAATTAAATTACCTATTAAAATAATAATAAAATAATGAATATAAAATAAATACTTATAAGCTTATATTTTAATTTAAATTCCTTTTTAATAAAAATAAGGACTATTCCTAAATAAAAATTCTGGTTATTTAAAGTCTAAATATTAAAGGTTATAGAAAAAGTGCTATAAGATTTTAAATTAGCTTTAATATATAAATTTAAATTTAATAAAGCCTTATTATAATTATCTTTTAATATTTCACAAATATTAGTTTAATTAATTATAATATAGTTACTAATAAATTATTAGTTATTTAATTATAAATAATAATAAAATAATAAAATAAATAGCTTACTTATTATAAAAAGATAAAAAGTTATTAAACAAATTTAAAGAAATAGTATTAAAAGAGATATTATTTTTAGCTAAAAAAAACTAATATCTTATATAAAGCGTTATTTTTATTAAATTTATTATTAATAACCTTTAATTTTTTATTTTATATATTTAAATTAAATAAAAAGTTATAGGTTAAAGGTATAATATTAACTTCTATAAGTAAGTTATTAATAATGATTATAAAGGCCTAATTATAAAAGGTTATTAAGTAAATTATTAAATAGTAAAATTAATTAACCTAGATAGCTTTAAGTTACTAAATATCCTAACTAGTTATTATAATTATAATATTATTATTATAACTTATATATAATAAATAAATTATAATTATTTATAATAAATATATTATATTTATAATAAAACCAGAAGTTCTATTAAATTAATTAAAAAAATAAAATAATAACTTACTTTTTTTTCTAATTTTTTTAGATTTTTTATTATAAATTATAAAATAGTATTTTAACTAGTAGTAATAGGTAAAATTCAATAATTTAAAGCTTTTTAGTTAATAAATAGCTTTAAATTTACAACTTAGAAATTAATTAATTAATAATAAGTAAATAGTAAAATAAATAATAAATAGATAATAAAATAAATAACTAACCTTATGTAGCATATTTCTATTTCTTAATCTTTACCTAGTTTAATAGGTAATAAATCCCTTGTAAATAGGTTATTTTAAAAAATATAAATTTACAAATCTTTATTTTCTTCTAATTTAAATTCAGGTTTATTATAAATAAAATCGCTAGTTATACTAGCTTTATTATCTATAATAGAGGAATTTAAAGATAAAAAAGGATCAGAATTAAGGTTATTATAAATAAGTAGTAGTTTAAAATTTAAATCAGTAGCTTTATAAGCTTCTTCTTTAAAATTATTAATTTCTTTATATTTATAATCAGAATCTATTATAAGGAAGTATTATTATAATAGAAAACTGTTATCATAATAAAATAAATAAAAAAAACATAAAGGAAAAGAGCTAATTATATAAATAATTTAATTTTATAATAATTAATAATAAATTATATAATAAAAATAAATTAAACTATAGGTCAGACTATAAATTATATAATAAAAATAAATCAGACTATAAGTTATATAATTAAAATAAATTATCAAATAAGTTATATAATAAGTTATATAATAAACTATAAGTATTACTATCCGGGCGGTAGATTTTTGCTATCCGGGCAGTATTCCCACTTAGTTTAGTCTATTATAGTAAGGTTCAGCGGATCCTAGCCTACTATATTAAAATATAGTACTAGGCTGTAGTATATATAGAATTAATATATAATATATTATACTTTTTTAAATTTACTAATTTTAATAAAGATTATAATAAAAGGCAGTATTTCCTATGTTAATAACTTCCTTAATAATATTATAAATAGCTTCCCTTAGTTTAATAGCTTTATAAATAACTTTTAGGGTATTAGTAATAACTTTAACCTCCTTAATATCGTTAACGATAGTTTTAACTTTCTTAATATTATTAGTAATAAACTTTTTTATAAAATAATTATAAATAATAAAATTATAACTATTATAAATTAAAATAAAGGCTTTAGTTATAAGATTTTTTTACTACTGCTATTATAAGAATATAATATATTTAAAAAGCTTTTTAATATTTTATAATTATTTTATTATAACTATAAGGCTGTAATTATTAAAAAGTCTTTAAGTAATAAAGTTAAAATTAATAATAAAATAATTCTAATATAGTATATTATTAAGTATAATTATAGTATAAGGCGCCTACTTAAAAGAGCTAGTATTAAGAAAATAGTAATAGAAAAGATTAATTATAGGTTTAGACTTATAACTTCTACTATTAAAAAATTAAATTAAAAGTAAACTTTTTAAGTTTTTAAAGGCTATTATAATTATAATATATTACTTAATTTATTAATATATAAAGTTTATTACCGCTGTATATAAACGTAAAAAAAGATTAAGAAATTACTATTATAGTATAAGGCTTTTCTTACTTAGGAGATAAGTAATATTATAAGGTTATAGACTAAAGGCTTAACCTATTTTAACTTAAAAAATATCTATAATAATTATTAAATTATTTATTAATTAAAATTAAAAGAACTTACGTTAACTTAATAATAGATTAACTTTTTTTAATAATAAAGTATTTACTACTTTATTTACTATAATAATAAAAATAACTAAAAAGTTAAAGTAGTCTTTTAAACTTACCTTTAGTATAAGATTATATAGAAAAGATTTCCTTAAGTTTTTAATATAAATAATATATATAAAATAAATAGGTTTAAAATATACTTATTTTAAGTTACTAGCGTTATAAATTAAAAGTCTATAGTAAACTTTACCTTTAGCTTAACTAATAGTAAAAAAAAAAAAATAATTATAACTAGCTTTTTAACTAAATAAATACCTTCCGAAGGTAGCTTAAGATTCCTCTGCTTAATATTATTATTATAAATAAAAAAATAGTATTAAAAAATATATATTTTTTAAATATATAATAGTAGCTATATTTTTATTATATTATAGTAAATATTAAAGCTAAAATAACTTTAAAGTAAAAAAAAGGAGAAGATAATAAACCTAAAGCCTTTAATAAAGCTATTTATAGTAGTAAAACTATAAGTAGCTTTATTACTAATTTTATAAATAACTTTATTATTAATAACTTTATTAATAACTTTATTAATAACCTTTCTGCTAAGCCTTATATACCCGTAGGTTTAAATAAAGTACTATTTAAATATAATAAAGCCAGCTTTAAAAAAGTATAAAAGGTAGTTATATATATAAAAGAAAAAAATAATTTCAAAAATATATAAATTACTTTAGTAATTTTTTTTTTAAATAAGTAACTAAATATTATTAATTAATTTATAAAAAAATATTTCCTTAGGTTAATTAGTTTTTATAATATTATATTAAATATTATAAAAACTTTAGCTAGTAAATAAATAATTTTACTAAAACTACTTATAAAAATATTAAAAATTATTTTATTATTAATATTAATAATTTCCTTTATTTTTATAAAGCTTTTATTTAAATATTTATAAAAAAAAAGTAAAATTATTTATAAGCTATAGTAAAGTAAAAAATAAAATTATAAAAATATTATATTAATTAAAAATAGCTGGGATTTTTTTTTATAAAAATTACTTATATTATAATTAATCTTCTTATATAATAATATTAGGTTACTAATATTTTTATATAAAGAAATAAAAATCTTGTACTTTATAAATTTTATTACTTTTTTATATAGTAGTATATAATACTTTACGTTTATTATTTTATAAAAGAAATTATTTTAGTTAGTAAATTATTAATTATTAAAACTATCTACTTATAATAATAATTAAATAAGCTTTTAGTATTTTTTTTCTTAATTTTTTATATAAAAACTATTAACTTAATATTATAAAACCTTAATAAACTATTATTATAAATCTAAAACCTAGATATTATTTAAAACCTATAAAACTAACTATACTTATTATAAAATAATAAAAGGCTTATAAATATAAGTTTATAGTTAATTTTAATAATTTTATTATAGCTATTATTACTAACCTTATTCTAAGGAAATTACTACCTTAATTTATTAATCTATTATATTTATATAATAGTAAAGATTAAGGAAAATAGTTAATAAGCTTTACAGCTGTTTATAAAAAGATCTAGATTAGTAGGAAATACTAAGGGAAAAGGAACTTAAGGATAATAATAAAAAAGCTATAGCTATAGCTAAAGTAATAGCTATAGTAGTAGTTTTATAACTATTAACTATTAAAGAAAGTAGTAGTACTATTAGTATTATTAAGGAGGTTATCCTAGCTATATAGCTAAATTAATAAATTTTTATAATATTTTTATTTTTTATAGGAATATAATTTAATTATTATATACTATTCCTAACTTTTATAACTTAATATTATATTTTAGTATAGCGGGCTGGTATATAGTAACCTAGGCTTAATTTGGCTTAGTTAAGTAGGAATACCGCCCGGATAGTAAAAAAATACCGCCCGGATAGTAATACTCTAAATTATATAATAAGTTATATAATTTATTTTTATTATATAATTTATTATATAATAATTATATAATAATTATATAATAAATTATATAGCACTTAATTTTAATAATTATTATATATTTATTATATCTTAATAGTATTTATAATATATATTTTATAAAACTATTTTTATTATTATTATATAAGCTATAATAAAGGAAATATTTTATTAGTAATTTTTTTTATAGTGTAAAAGCGTTCTTTAAGCTTTAAATAATACTTAAAATTTTACTATTAAAATTACAGCTTTATTATAGCTTATATAATAAAAATAAAAACATTATTATAAAATATAAATCATAATTATTATTATTATTTTATATATAAGGTTTATAAAGCTTCCAAGTTAAATTAGTTATTTTAATAGTAAATTTTTTTATACTGTAAAAGTATTTTTCTAAGTCTAAATAGTACTTAAAACTTTACTATTTAAATGCCAGCTTTATTATAGTATATATAATAAAAATAAGAATAGCTTTATAAAATATAAATAATTAATGTTATTATTTTATATTTTAATATAATATAATTATTATATTTTATTTAAATAAAAAAACAGTATTTTTTTTATTAAAGAATATAGTAACGAATTTAGTAACAATTTATTATTCATTATTTATTATTAAATAATGAATTTTATTCGTTTTGTTTTCTTCAACTAACTAACGAAACAAATTGTTACTAATTGGCAACCCTAATAATAACTAAGCTAATAAAAATATTATATAAGTAAATTATATATTTTTATAAAGCTAAAAGGCAGGGTTATAAACCTGTATTTTCTACTTTTTATATTTATTTTATTAAATTTATTATTTAGTAAATAAATATCCTTTATTATTTATTTTCATTAATAAAAAATTCCTTTATTTTATTAATGCTCTAAAGAAAATAATTATTCAATAATTAATAATAAAGAGTTATTTATTAATAAATAAATAATAAATAACTACTAATAAATTTAGTAACCTTATATTTAATATAAAATATTTATAAACCTTTTTTATACTAAGTTTTTATTTAATAATATTAAATTATAATATTTTAATTAAAAATAATATTTTTATTATAATTTATATTAATAATTTCTTTATTATTAATAAAAATAAATAAAAAGATATAATAAACCGGGTCCTATAGGTACTATAGGTTAGCTATTCCTAAGGGATAAACCTTAGAATAGTTCTATAGTTTATATTAGCGAAGTGGTTAGGTCGGTAGATAGGTAAATCTATTACTAACTAGGGAATAAAGTATTTAAATATTTAATCTAAATACTATTATATTAATAATAATTAGCTATTTAAGTATTTTAATAAGTAATATAAAGTAAACTTATATATTTAATTATATATTTTAAATTATTATAGATTATTAATAATTTTTATTAATTTTAAAGGTAAATTAATATAAATTACTATTAATTTTTATTAATTATACTTTAATAGGTTAGCTAGTTTAATATTTATCTAAGAGCGCCTACCCTGTAGGCTTATTATTATAACTATAAAGGTTAGGTTATAATATAATACTCCCCTTCTATTAGTTTTATCCTTAAGACTAGGTTATTTTAGTATATAAGTACCTACTCCTTCCCTTATCTTTAGTAAGTACTTTTCCTTTTTCTTAGCTAGTACTTACTTTTAATTAATAATATAAATTCTTATATATAAAAATCTACTAATACTTTTTAATAAAAGTTTAAAAAAAAAAAACTAAATAAAAGTATTATTTTAACTATAGTTATTTTATTAAACTTTATTAAAATAAAACCTTATTAATATTATAAAAGGTATAATTTTAAATATTTAATATTTAAGTTAAATTTTAACTATTATATTAAGTATATTAAAGTATATAAATTTTATTATAAAGTATTTTTTACTTTTTAATAATTATTATATATTTTTTATTATTATAATTAATTAAATAATAAAGTTAAAGCTATTAAAAAAGAGATTATAAAACTTATAGTAAAAGTTATATATTTTTAAAAATAAAAAAAAAAATAATTTAAAAAAGTAATATATATTATATCTTAGGGTATTAATAATCTAAAGGAGCTAAAGTATATTAAAAAGGTAAAATATAAAGTAGTAGACTTTATTTATTATCCTATTATAATATAGTTAGTAAAAGGTTTTTCTAAAGTTATCCTTACTTCTTTAAAGCTAGTAGATTATTTAAAGATATTAGTAGTAAATTTTAAGCTATTATAATCCTTAAGCTTTAATAAAGTTTTTCTACTAGTGCTATTAAATTCTTAAAATACTTAATAAATTCCTATATTTCCTTTTTTTCTTCCCCTTTTTCCTATTATACCCTATAGTATTATTTACTATCTTCCCCTGTTTTTATTATATTAATATCTTTTACTTTATATTTTTTTTCTTTCTCTTTTATAATAATTTTATCTTAGATAAACTTTCTAATTTTTTTATTAATTTATACTTTTTTTAATAAAGAAATATAAAATATTAAGTATATATATTTTTTTTATTTTTTTTATTATTCCAGTAGTTTAAGTTTATAATTAATTTTTCTAATTTTTTTTAGAATTTTATAAAGTCTAAGTTTTTTAAAGTTAAGTTTATTACTTAGCTTATTTATTTTAATATTTACTTACTTATTACCTTATATATATTAGTATAATTAAACTATATCCCTTTTTTAAAAAATTAGTTTTTTAAGCTTATTTTTACTTATATATTTAATTATCCTTTATTAAATAAATTTAAGTTATTATTATAGTTTCTTATATAATTTAATTATATTATTTACTTTAATTATAATTTTTTTAATATTTTCCTTTTACTTTAGTAGTTAATAAGCCTTAGGTTTAAATCTATAGTTTAAGAAAAATAGTAATTTTTTAGTTAATTTTAATTCTATATTATTATATATAAGTTATATAATAAAAAGTAGTTTTACCTAGTTATTTTATTTAAAGTTAATATAATAGTATAAATAGGTTTTAATTATTTAGTTAATCTTTTTTATTTATTTATTTATTTATAGGTAGTAGGCTATACTAGCTTTATAATTTATTTTTAATTTAACTATAAATACTTTCTAAAATTTAAATATAAATATATTTCTTTTATTAAAAATTATATTTCTTAGTAGTTTATAATTATTTATAATATATTTTATTATTATATAAGCTAGTTTTTTTTTATTACTAGCTTTTTTAAATAATATAAAGTAAATTATTTTTATAAATTTATTAACTATTATAAAAATACTATTATAAAGTACCTTTATAATTAATTTTTTTAAAAAAGGTAGTTTAGTAATTAAGTTTAACCTTCTCCTTTTATTTAACTTTTTCATACCTTCTGTTAAGGAATAGGTATAAAACATAGTAAAAACCCTAATATATACTATAAATAATAATCTACCTTTAAGGCTATATTAGCTATATAAAGAGGAAGAGGTAAATAAAGCAGGATCTTAAAAAAAGTTATAACTTTAAAAATAACTTACTTTACTATTTTATTAAATATTAAAAAAGCTAGTAAAAATATAATTTTATTACTAATACTATAACAAAAGGGTAAAACTAATACTAAAGGTAGAAAAAATCCCTAGGCTATTTAAAAAAAGCTTATTTAAAATATTTTAAACCCTTTTACTTAAGCAGCTATTATATTAACAGCTGCTAAGGATATTATTAATAATATATAAAAGAAACTTTAAGCTAAAGAATAAATATTTAAAGCCTTTTATAAAAGCTTTAATAAAACTATTAGCTTATTTATAAGTAGGTATAAACTAAATTTTATAAAAAACTTTATTAATTACTTTATTAATTATTAATATAATAACCTAGGAAATAAAAAACTAAATAAGAATAATAAAACTTATATATAAATAATAAAAATTAAACTACTTAAAAAATAAATAGTAGTATTAGGTAGTAATAAAGTTAATAACCTTTATATAATTAAAAAGCTTAAGTAGGGTAAGTAAAAAAATAAAGTTATTAAAAATAAGTAAATCTTTATTTACTTTCTAGCTAATAGTAAAGAGAAAGTAAATAGCTATAACCTCTATATTTATATTACAGAAATACTTAGTATTATACTTACTAATATACTAATAGTAATCTTAATTAAGTTAAAATAAACTATTTAACTAGCTAATAAAAATATTTAATAAAAAATACTTAAGAAATAAAATAAGTTTATTAAGGTATTAAAAGCTATAAACCTAAAAGCACTTATTATATAGTATATTTATATAGTTTATAATATAAGGCGCTTTATCTTTTATTAAAAAAATAAAATTAAAAATATTATTTAAGTAATTAAAAATAAAGCTTATACTTAAATATTATTAAAATTAGTTAATATACGCCTAATAAAAAAAAGTAAGAAAAAAAATAATAATTTTTACTATAGCTTTTTTATTTTTTTTTATAGCTAATAAAAAAGTTTTAAAAACTATTTAATACTTTTATACTAATATTACTTTTAGTAAAAAACTTAGTATTAAAATAATATAAAACCTATTAAAACTACTATAACTTATATAAATATATATAAAAGTAATACTATAATAAATATAATAAAGTTATATATACTAAAATATACTAATATAAGTAATATATAAACTACTTAGGACTATATAAGTCTATAAATAATAAATACTTAGCTAAATTTAAAAAAATTAATAAATAATTAAAGTAATTAACTAAGAAAAAATAAAAAAAAGTTAAAATAGTAGGTTTAAAGTTTTATAAGCTAAAATACTTAAACTTTACTTTAAATATAATAAAATTAGCTTTAGATAAAATAATTTATACCTTTACTAAAGTATTTTTTTAAAGTAATACTTCTACCCTAATATTATATAAGGAAGAATAAATAAAATAAATAAAAAAGAATATTATAATAAATTTAAAAAACTTAAAAAATAAGGAAATATAAGAAAAAAAAGAAAAAAAGTTACTTCTTTTTTTCCTACCTTACCCCCCTTTATTTATAGATCCCTTAGCTTAGTCTCCCTTTATTAATTAAAGCAGCCCCCCCCTTATTCCTAAAAAAAAATAAATTATAATAGCTTTATTTAATAACCTTTAAGAAATTAAAAACTATTAAACTTCTTTAGGTAAATATTAAGAAATATAATAAATATTATTATATAACTTTATAATTAGTTAATATATATAACTATAATATTATACTTATATAAAAACTATATACTTTTATTAAAAAAAGTAAAAATATAATAGTTTACTAGCTAAAATATATTACTTACTTACTAATATAATTATAAATAAGCTAAAATAATAAACTAAAAATATTAATATATATTTAAAAAAAATAATTATATTATTAAATAAACCTTTTTAATAATAGAAATATACTTAAAATTAAAATAAATAATATTATAAATATAATTAATATATATTAAGTACTTAAAAAGTAAAGACTAATATTATAAATTTAATAGTAAATACTTACTAAATAAACAATTATTAAAAAAAATTTTAATACTACTAACTATAGTTAATAAATAAATAAACTATAAAACTTATAAAAACTACAGCTATTTAAATAAACTAAGAAAAATAAACTTTACTTACTTAATAAATAAAATACCCTAATATATTAAACTAGGAATATCCTAGACTTAATATTTACTAATATACCTAAAGCTATAGCTATAATTAAAAACTATTTAACTATTAAAAATAATTACTTTATTATATTAGTAAAAGTAATACTAAAATTACTAAAGTAATTTAGTAAAAATAAATATATAATTATTAGTAAATAAAAAAAAAATACTTTACTAAAACTACTAATATAATTATATATATATTTTTAATATAAGCTATATATTATAAAAAATATAAATACCTTAGTATAGTAAATTAAAAATATAATTAAAAATAGTATTAAAGTAATTAAGTATTAGAAAAGTAGTAAATACTAAATTAAACTATAGTAAAATAAAAAATATAATAAATTATATAAAAAACTTTAAGTAATATAAATAAAACTGCCTATATAATATAATTATAAAACTTAATAAATTAAGCTAAAATTATATAAAGTAGTTAAGGCAGTAATAAGGCTATATTTTTAAATATTAATAAAGGAAATATAAAAACTAATAAATATATTTTAAAAACTAAACTAATATAAACCTAAGTATAAGCTAGTATATCCGCTATTATAAATTAAAAATAAAATCTACTATACTACTAAAGATAAAGCTTATATAATATAGAAAATATACTTAAAAAGAATAAATAACTTAAATAATATCCTTATAAATTATAATTATAAAATACTATAAAAGCAAAAACTTAAGGAAAACTACTTAATTATTATAAAAAAAATAACTAAATATATATATAAAATAGGTAATATTATACTAAATAAAAATAATATTATTATAAAAATACTATAACTAATATAGTTAATATTAGGCTAGTATATTTAAAAACTATACTAAGTATACTTAAATAAAGGATATTACTTAACAGCTTTTAAAATTACTTAAATAATTATAATCCTAAAACTAGGAAAAAAAATTTTTATAAATATAAGATTTTAAAAACTAATCTTAATACTATCCTACTTATTAAAAAAATTAGAAAAACTTATTACTAAGAGAATAATATTTATTATAATTTTAAAAAAAGTCCTTTACCTAAACTAAGTAAGTATATTACTAAAATAATTAATTATTAATATTATTAATACCTTTATATATAATATAAAGTAAATATTAACTAGAAACCTAGTAGTAATATTAATTACTATAAATATTTAAAAAGCCTTTAATATAGTTTTTAAAAATAAATTAATAATATAACTAATATAGTAAAGCTAGCTTAATAATATTATTAAATAAATAGCCTTTTTTATAATAGATTATATAGCTTATATTATACTAAATAAATATACTTTAAATATATATTTTCTTAAATATAGGCTATTATAAAGTTTATTTATTTTACTAATTATATTTTTATTATATATTAAACCTTTAATAAAAGCTAGATAATTAACCTATAAATATAAATATATAAATAATATTAAACTCTTACTTATAAGCCTAATACTTAAAAATATAATAACTATAATTATATAGGTAATTAATAACTTAATTACAATAGGGTTATAATATATAATTATATTTAATTTAAGGAAAATAAAAATTATAAACTTCCTAAAGGATAAGAATACTATATAAATAATTTTACTAATATTTTATAATAGTAAAGCTAAAGTACTAAGGAAAATTATAAAATAGCTAAAAGTTTAATTAAATAAAAAACTATAGTTTAATATATATATATAAAAAAAGTAAATTATTATAGTGTAAATAGTTAACTACTTTTATAATTTTTATAATATAAAAAAAGAACTAAACTTAAAGGTAGCCTAGATTATAATTACAGTAGGGGTATTACCTTTTTTTTTATATAAAGCTAAAATTTAGTACCTAGGAAAAAAAAAACTTATATAAAATAAAAAAAAATTTACTAAAATAAGCTATAAAACTATAATAAAGATATTAAACTAAATAGTCTAAAGTATTATAAAAGCAGCCTTTTTAATATAAAAAATAACCCCTACCCCTATTTTTTATAAAAAAGCTAGGATCCTACCTATAGAAATATTTATAAAAAACACTAGGCTATTAATAGTAGTTAAGTTAAAATAGCTAAACCTTAAATATCCTTTTATAAAAAGACTCTAGGAATTACCTAGTCCTTACTATTTAAACTAGTATATAAAACTATAATAACTATATAAAAGTATACTTAAGATAATATTAACTAAACTATTACTAAAAAGCTATATAAAACCTTTTATTATATTTAGTAAAAAAGAGGTAATTAAAACCTTTAATAATTAACTTAAGTACCTGCTTTTTAAAGATATTATAATATATTTAAATAAATTTAAAATTAAAAATAATATTAAATATAATTATATAGTATACTAGAATAGTTAGATAATAGAAGAAGGGTATAAAAGGCTTTATTAAGTAAAAGTAGTTAATAGTAAAGTCTAAGGAATATTTTAAATACTTAAAGCTACTTTAGTATATAAATAAAGTAAACTAGTTAAAATAGTAAAAGGTAAGATTTATATATATATTAATAATATATTTATTTTAATAAGGCTATATAGTATACTACTTAATTTATTATAAAATAACTACTTAATATTTTAATAATTTATAAGCTAGTAATAAATTATACTTATATAATTTTTAAAATATATAGAGTTAAAGGGGAATAAAAAAGTAAATAAATTAGCAAAACTTAAAATAAAATAAAAAAAAAATATTAAAAAACTACTTACTTTTATATATATTAAAAAAATAATAAAAAAAGCTTATTTAAAAGCCTTTTAGTTATAGTAGTATAAAAATATATTAAATAATTATTAAAGCTATTAATTTAAAGTATACTAAAAGTATCTTAAAGAATTAAGATTATTATATAAAAAACTATATAAACTTTTTATAGTAAAAACCAGGTATAAAGACTTTATAGCTTACTATATATAGTTTAACTATTTAAAAATAAAAAATTATTATAAATATAAAAAGGAAAAGTACTTTAATTATATTTTCTATTACTAATATATATAGTAATATATAAGATTTTAATTAATACTAAAACCTATATAAACTATTATATATATTAAAGGTAAAGACTTTTTTAACTTTATTAAATTAGCTAAGGATAGTAAATTTAAAAAACTTTACCCTTAGGTTATAAAATAAAGTAATATTAGAAAAAACTCTTAAATTAAATATAAAAAAAATAAATAAGCTTTATAAAAAAAGCAGCTTTAGTTTTAATAATTAAGCTAAAGTAATATAAACGTTATAAAGTAATAAAGAAATTAATAATAAAAATCTAAATTATTAAATAAAAACTAGGAAATAGAAAAATAGTAAAAAGGTCTTATATATATATATACGCGCGCGCTCCTTTAAGATAAGAATATATAATTAAGGATAAACCCTACTGGCTCCTATAGTACCTTAAAGTAGCTAGCCTAATATATCTAATACCTACCTAAGCCAGGGTCTATCTCTACTATAGATAGTAAATATAATTATTATTATTATTATTATTAGTAATTAAGTTAAATAAAATTAATTTTTATAGTTACTATAGTATAAGTAGTAGTTATAGTTATTTATATAATTTATATTTAAAGTTTTTAACTTATTTATATATTATATATTTTAATATAACCTTTTATATTTATATTTTAATATTTTTAAATTTAAAATATTATTTAATTTATTATATAGTTTTCCTAATTCTATAGTATTTATTAAGTTTATATATATAAACTAATTTTACTATTTTACTTTATAAGTTTTCTAATACTTAAATAAATCTATTTAATATTAGGTATTTAGTATTTATAAAAATACTTTCTAAATATTATTTATTTTTTTAGTTTTTTATATATTCCTTTATATTATTAATAATTAAATTATTTATTTTAATTTAGTATATAATATTAATTAATTAAATCACTAGGTTACTATATTAGTTTTTTTTTTAGTATTTAAGCTTTAACTTTTAAGATTTTCTAAAAATAGTTTAAGTATTTACTAAATATATTAGCTTATTTATTATTTAATTTACTATAGTATTTAATAATAAACTTAAATTTAGAAAATTACTTATAATATTTAACTTATTTATAAAATAATTCTTATATTATTATAAAATAAGTAATATTCTAATAATCTATAAGAATTATTATTAAAAATCAGCTTCTTTTATAATAATATTTTTAATACTACTTACTAAGTGCTTAATATATAGTTAGAAATTCTTTATTATAAATAAAATATTTAAGTTTTAGTTTATATAGTTTTTTAAAGAAATAAACTATAGGCCTAAGTTTTTTATTAATATTATTAAGTTAATTAAGTACTTTATTAATTATAAAGTTTAAAGTATTAGTTTTAATTATAATAAACTTATTTAGGTTAAATATTATAAGTATTAGTATATTTATAAAAGCTTATTTAAGGTAGTTAAAGGTTATTAAAGTATTTTATATAAGTTTAAATTTAATATTTTTTTTAATTAAGTTTATAAATAATATAGTAATTTTTAAAAAATCCTTAATAAAGTATTAATAATAATTAATAAATTTTAAAAAGCTTTATATTTACTTAATATTTTTAGGTAATTCTTAATTATTAATTACTTTAAGTTTTTTAAAGTTTATTTAAATTTATTTTAGTATAATAATATATTTTAAAAATATAGCTTTTTATATATAAAAGTTATATTTCTTAAGTTTTACTAAAAGTTTATTATTTTAAAATATTTATAATACTTTTTTAATATATTTTTTATATTTTTCTAAGTTTTTAAAATAAATAAAGATATTATTAAAGTATATAATAATAAAATAATTTATATAATTTTATAATATATAATTAATTATTTTTTAAAAAAATACTAAGGTATTTATTAATTTAAAGAGTATTACTTAATATTTATAAAGTTTATATTTTATATAGAAAATAGTTTTTTATTTATTACCTTTTTTAATATAAATAAAGTTATATATTTTTTTAAAGTTTAGTAAAGTAAAGATTTTAGCTTTTATAAATTAATTTTTAATTTTTAAAATTAAAAGTAATAATATAATATTTTTTTTAATTATTATATTTAATTATTAGTAATTTATAATAAGTTAAAGTTTATTATTTTTTTTAAGTATAAATATAATTAAATATTTTACTAAAGATTTAAAAGGTTTAATATAACTTTTCTTTAGTTAATCCTTAATTTATTTATTAAATATTTTAAATTTAATAATATTAAAGTTATAGATTTTATTAAATATTAATACTTTATTATTTATAAATTTAATTTTATAATTCTATTAGTTATATTTTAGTAATTTAATATTTAATTCTTTATTAAAGATTAATATATACTAAAGGTTTATTAATATATTTTTTAAATATTTTAGTATTTATTAATTTTAGTAGTATAATTCCTTAACCTTTTATATAATTAAGTTAAGAAATCTAAGTTATTTCTTTTATAGTTTTTTAATATATTTAATTATTTTTAAAAGCTTTTGTATTTCCTTAAATTATACTTTTTTTATAATTTTTTTTTTTTTATATATTTTTTTATTTTTTTATATAATATAGGGGTTACTAATTCTATTATTAAAAATATTATAATATTTTATTAATTTTCCTAATTTAATTATAATTTTACTAATATATTAATTAATTAAGTATAAGGTTACTATTTTATATAGCCTTCTTTTTAATTAATATTAAAATTATATAATTTTAGTTAATTATATTTTAAAAGTATATTATATTTTATAATATTTATAATATTAAATTTAAATATATTTTTAATTTTATTAAACTAGATTTTAAAGTAATTAATCTTTTAGTTAATAATTTTATTATTATAAATAAATAATTATTTCTTAATATTTATAAAGGTATATAGTTTTTCCTTTTTATAATTAATTAACTATAGGTAATTTATTAATTAAGGTATAATATAGTTTATTATAGCTCCAGAGTCTATATAAACTATAATAAGTTTTTTATTTAAAAATCCTAATATTAAGAATTTTTATAGTTTTTTTTTACCTAAGATAATATTTAAATTATAATAAATTATATTATTAGTATTATTATAGTAATTATTATTATTCTAAGGGTTATTACTATTTTATTTTTTATTATTAAAGTTAACTTTAATATTATTTAGTTCTAAGGTAATTTAACTTAGTTTATAAATTTAAATATTATATTATTTATACTAAGTATATTTAAATTTTAGGATATACTTATTAATAAGTTTATAATATTTCTAAAGGTTTTTTTAATTAATTTTTAATATTTTAGTATTAATATTATATTTACTAATATATTTTTTAAAGTTAAAGTTTTATTTAATTAGGTTTTTTATAATATAGGTAAATATATAATATTAAAATTAATATTTTATATAATTATTTTTATTATAAAAAGTAAATTTTTCTTATTTATATTCTATAGATTTATAATTTTTATATTATTTCTAAAGTTTAATTATAATATATTATTTATATAATAAAAGCTTATAATTAATAATATTAGCTTTATTATATTAGTTTATAAATTAAATATTATTAATATAGTAAAAGGTAAATTTCTATAATTTAAGCTTAAAATATAAAGTATTTTTATTATTAAAATATTATTAAAACTTTTTTTTTACTACTTAAATTTTATTATAAATATAAGTTATATTAATTTTAAGAATTTTTCCTTAATATTTATAAAGTTTCTATAGTATAAGGCTTTTTAATAATATAATATTTAAAAAACCGCTAAGTTTATCTTTAAGGTTATATATATAATATTAATTATTATAAAATTTATAAAATCTATAGGTTTTATATAACTTATTTAAAAATAATATTAATTATTTAATTAAGTTAAAAAAAAATAGCTTTTAATACTTATACTTTATAAAAAAGTATATATTTAAAAAAATATTAATTTAATATTAATATTTTTTATTAATTTTATAAAAACTATATTTATAAATTCTTTTATTTTTATTATAAATTATTTTATTTTTACTTTTATTATTTTCTTTATTTAAAGGTTTTTATTTATAAAAATATTTAAGTTTTTAGGGTTTTTATAATTTATAGTTTAAGTATAGTTTACTAATATTAAGGTTAATATATTTTATATTATTATCTTAGGTTAAAGCTTTTTTTTATTTATTAAAGTTTTCTTATTATATAACCTTATTATTTTATAGGTAATATATTACTATAATAGGAATTTTATTAAGTATTTAATAAGCTTTTAAAAAGGTACTAAAGGTATTATATAGATTACCTTTTCTTTTATTTCTTAAGTTTTATAAATTTAATATATTATTATTTAATTTTTATTATTTTTTTTTAAATAACTTTTTTAAGTATATTTAAAGTATTTTTTAGTTTTTTAAAATATTATTTTAATTTTTATTTATTACTAAAGTAAGTTTAATATTTATTATTATAATATATTAAAAAATATAATAATTTATATTTTACTAAAGGTTATATAATATTAATAATTTAGTTTTTTTTAAGTTTTAAAATAAATATAAACTTTTTATTATTATTTTTCTTTAAGGTTTAGTAATATTTCTTTATATATTTTTTCTTTTTATAATTATAATACTTAATATTTTTATATTATATTTTAATAATATTAAGGTTTATAAATTTTAATTTTTTATTATTATATATTATAAAGTTTTTTTTTTTTCTTTAGTTAATATTATTACTAAAGTAAAAATATTTTAAAAATATTTTTTAAAAATTACTTTTTTACTTATATTCTTAATATTATTAAAATTATTATTTATTAATATATATAATTTTTTTTATAAATTTATTAAAGGTATTAAGTTTTTCTTTAATTTTAAAAAGCTTATTTTTAATATTTAAATTAAGTTTTTAATAATAAAATATATATTATACTTTATTATTTAAGTTAATTTTAGTAATTAAGTATATAAAAGTAATAGTATATTTAATATAAAGTTTTTTTTATTTAATTTAAAAAAGTATATTTTTAGCTTTCTTAAATTTATTAGTTTTTTTATATAATTTCTTAAGTTATTTTTTAAATATTTTATATTTATTAAATAAATTAAATATATATTATTTCTTAAGAGTTTAGGTTTATTTAAAATCCCTAAGGTAAGGTTTAAATTAATTTTTTATAGTTTTTATTAAATAATATTCTATAGTTTAAATCTTTATAATATTATTAATTATAATAATTAAAAAGTAGCTAAAGTAGTTTTTTATATTAATAAAAAATTTCTAAATCTACTTAAAAATTTTTTTAAATTTATTTAGTAATACTAATTTAATAATTTCTTTAAGTTTTTATTATTATACTATAAAAGCTAAGTTAACTATAAGTTATTATCTTTAAAATTATTTTATATTTTAATATTATTAATATTATAATTACTTAAAGCTTTATTTTTATAATTTATATTATTATTTAAAATTTTAAAATTTATAAATTATTAAGTTTTTAATATTTTATTACCTATAGGTTTAAAGTAACTATTTAAATAAAAGTTATTATTATATAATAAACTAGGTTTTATAAGTATTATAAGTTAACTATTCTTAAGGAATAAACTTTAAAATAATTTTATAATTTATATTAGTAAAGTAATTAAGTTAATAAATAAGTAAATTTATTATTAATTAAAAAATAAAATATTTAAATATTTAATTTAAATATTATTATATTAATAATAATTAATTATTTAAGTATTTTAATAAGTAATATAAAGTAAACTTATATATTTAATTATATATTTTAAATTATTATAAATTATTAATAATTTTTATTAATCTTAAAGGTAAATTAATATAAATTATTATTAATTCCTATTAATTATATTTTAATAAGTTAGTTAGTTTAATATTTATCTAAGAGCGCCTACTCTATAGGCTTATTATTATAATTATAAAGGTTGGGTTATAATAAAAAATTTAATAAAAATAAATAAAAAGATTTAATAAAAATAATTAAAAAGTTTTAATAATTAAAAAAGTTTTTTATAATTATATTTAAATAATAAATCTTAGGTTATATAACTATTACTAAAAAATAAAATTTAATATAATAAAAATATAAAAATAATTTATTTTAATTAATAAAGTTATATTTATAAAAATTTTGAATAATTTAATATAATTAAGTATATAAAATTTTTAACTTTAATAATAAAAACTTTTATTTAAAAATTAATAAAAAATATATTTATAACCTTAAAAAGAATAAAGTATTATTATTTAAGTATTATATTTTTACTATTTAAGTATTATATTTACTTAACTAAGCTTAATTAAACTAAGGTTAATTTAAGCTAACTTACTTTATTAAAATATAATATTAAATTATAGTAATTAAAAATAGTATATAATAATTAAGTAGTATTATTATAATAATAATTAAATTATATAGTAAAATAAAGCTTTTATAAGTTACTTACTTATATAACTAAAAGAATTTTTTTAATAGTTTAACTATTATTATTTAAGCTACTATTATTATATTATAGTTACTACTATAATTACTTTTTTATCTTTAGTAAAAATTTTTTTTTTAATATTTTCTTTCTTTTTAGATTTTTTTATAAATAATTATAAGGGTTTTAAAGTATATTAATTATTAGCTTTAACTTTTACTATTATATAAGTATATTAAATATTTATATTTAGCCTTTAGCTACTTTATTAAATTAAGGTTAATAAAAAAAATAAAGATTATATTAAAGCTATTATTATATTTAATTATATATTAAATCTAAGCTTTAATATTAGCTATAAAATAAAATTAATAAAAGTTTTATAATTTTAAAAAAGCTTTAGCTTTTTATATAGGTTTTTAATAATATTATAGTTTTTAATTTTAAAAAGTAATTTATTTAAATTTTATAATACTAAGTTAATAGCTTTTATATAAAAAATAATAAATAAAATTACTAAAAGCTTATTTAATTATTATTTTAAGTAAATAACTTTTTTATTAATAAAATACTAAGTAAAATAATTTTTTTATAAAATAATAAATATATAAAAGAGTATATTATTATATAAAGTAATAAAAAGCTATATATAGTAAAAGTTTTCTATTACTTTTAACTATAGCTTTTACTTAATAATACTACTATATAAAAAGGTTAATAGTAAAATAATTAATTTATATTAAGATTAATTTTAATTATTTTTTATTAATAAAATTTTACTATAATTTAATTTTTTAATTTATAATTATTTAAAAATAATCTTACTTTTTTTAAATTATTATTTAGATAAAAGCTTTATAAAAATAAAGTAAATTACTTATATTAATTAAAAAATAGTTTTTATTATTTATATAAGTAATTTTAATTAAATTATTTATTTTTTAATTAAAATTTTAGTATTATTTAATATAATATTATAAAAATTAATTAGCTAAGGGAAAATATTTATTTAAAAAATAGTTAATAATACTATTTTAGCTATTACTAAAGATTATTATTAATATAGCTTAGGCTTATTTAAAATTATTTTTTTTAATATAAATAACTTTACTTTAGGCCTACTTAAAGCTAGCTTTATTATACTTAAATATAGGCTTTATAAAGTTAAAAAATAATAATACTAGCGCTATAGCCTTAGGGGTAAGCTTATTAACAGTAGGGTTAAGGAAGCCAGTAGTAAAGTTATTTATAATAGTAAAGTTATTAATAGTAAGGCTACTTATAGTAGTAAGGTTATTAGTAAGCTTATTAATATTTTTCTTTTACTTTAAAGTTATTTTAGCTTTAATATTTATATTAATATAATATAAGTAAAGTTACTATTATATATTTTAAAAAATATATTTTAAGGTTTTTTTTTAATATTAATTTTTTATTTATAATAATAATATTAAGTAAAGGAATTTTAAGCTACTACTAAAATATATTTAGTTAATTATAAAGTTAATTATAATTTTTAATTATTTTAATATTAATTAAGCTAAAGGTAAAGTTTATTATAGAATTTTAATTTATAATATTAATTATTTAAAATAAATATATTTTAAACTTATTAGTTTTATAAATATTATTTAAATTAAAAACTTTTAGAAAAAACTTTTATATAACTTTATATTAAAAATAAATTTAAAAAATTATTTTTATTTTATAATTTTTATTATAGTAAATAATATAATAAAGCTTTTATTATTAAAGAAGATTTATTTATTATTATATAAGTATAAATTCTTTAAGTTATAATTATTAAATAACTTAATAATTATTATAAATATTTTTTAAAAAAAAATATAAAAGCCTTTAATTTTATATATATATAATTTTCTTTATTTTATAAATATTAAATATTTTAAATATTTTACATTATAAAAGTAATTTCTTAAATTTAAATTATTTTTTTATATAATAATAATATACTATATAAGTTAATAAATTAAAGAAGGTATTATAATTATATTAACCTTTAAAAACTTAAAATATTTACTTTTAGTTAAATTTTTTAATAATTAAAGTTATTAACTTAAATAAATAATTAACTTTTTTTATTTATATTTTCTAAAGGCTTTTATTAACTAAAGGTTATATTAAACTATAATTATAAAAAAGAAAATAATATATTATAATTTTTTTATTATTAATTTTATAATAATTAATAAGTAATTTTTTAATTAATATAATATTATAATTATAATAATAACTTTAAAAAAAGTTAAACTTTTTTCTTAATAATAAAAGAGGGATTAGTTTTATAATTTTTTTATTAAAAATATTAATAATTTTATTATAATTATTGAATATATTAGTAGCTTTTATTTTATTAATAATAAAAAAAAGTTATTAATAATATTTTCTAAAGGAGGGAATTTATTACTTAAAAAACTAAGGTAATAAAATTTATTAAAGAAAATATTAAAGTAAAAATTTTCCTTATTTATTATTACTTAATTTATTATAGCTAACCTTAGTATTTTTACTATTATAAGCTTTAAGTTATAATTTTAAGGTTTTTATAGTTATATATTATATTTTAATAAGCTAGGTTAGCTTCCAAGTAATTTTTTTAAATTTAAATAAGTAAAGTAAAAACTAATACTTAAATAATGAAAACGTAATACTTAAATAATAATACTTAAAAAATATTAATTAATAATAATATTTTTAATATATTTAATATTAAAAATAAAATTTAATATTATATATATTATTTTTATATTTAATTATTACTTTAATTATTTTAATAAGTTATATTATTAAGTTATTAAAAAAGTATTTTATTATTTTTAAAAAATTAAAAACTTATATTTTAAGTATAAAAGAAAACTTTAATTATTTTATAAAGTTAAATATATAAGTTAAATAAATATTATAAAAAAAGTAATTTAATTATAAAAGTTTTTTTTAAAATTATAAATTAATTTTAAAAAAAAAAGAAAAATATAAATATTATTAAAAACTTAACTTTAGCTATTATTATAATTTTTTATAATAATTAAAAAGTAATTATATTTATAAAAAGTTTAATAAATTATAAAAGTTTAAAATATATTAAAATATAATATTATTTTATTTATAAAAAAAAATAAAAATTTTTTTAATTAAAATATATTTTTATAAATAAAATAATTATAATTAAGTTAATAAAATTACTTAATAAAAAATAATTTAAGTTTTAAAAAGTTTTTAATTTAAAAAATATAATAAATATAAAAATTAATAATAAAATTATTTTTAATTAACTAAGGTAATAATATTAAAATAAAATAAAATATTTATTAATTTTTATTTTAATAATTTTACTAATATTTAATAAGTAAAAGCTAACTTTAAAAAAAATATTAGTATACTTAATAAATAAAAGCTAGTTTTAGTTAATAATAATATTTAATAAATAAAAGTTTTTAAATTTAAAAAAGTTTAAGTAAAATTAATAATAAAATAATTTTATATTTTTTAAATAAAGTTATTAATTAATAATAATTTATTTTATTAATACCTTAAATAAAATAAAATAAAATAAAAAAAATTTATTATTTATTAATTATTTTTAAATAATAATAAATAATAAATAATAAATAATAAAATAAATTATTATTAATTTTATTATTTTTTAATAAACTAATCTTAATATAATTAATTTATAAATAAAGAATAAAATAAATAATAAAATTTAATTATTTTAAATAATATATTTATTTTAGTTTATTTTATATTAATTATATTAAAAAAGTTTATTTATAAATAATAAATATAATAATAATTTACTTTTTTTTATTAATAAAAATAAAAAAAATATATTATTTATTAATAATTAATAAATAATAAATAATTATTAATAAATTTATTAACTTTATTTTAAAGTAAAAGTATTAAAAAAAATAATAATTATAAAAGTATTTATATAAATTAAATATAAAAACATAATAGTAAATAATATATAAGAAAGTTATTTATTTAATAAAAGTTTAGTAAAGATTTAAGTTAATTATATATATTTTAATAAAAATTTAATAAATTATTATTTTTAAAACTATTATTTTTAATATAATTAAAATTATTAATTAATTTTATTAAAAAATAAATTTAAAGTAGCTTTATTAATATTAGGAAAAAAAATATAATGAATTATTTTTAATAAAATAAATATTTTTAAATTAAAAATTTTAAAATAAACTAAATAAAAATAATTTATAATTAATTAAATTAAAAATAATACTTTTCTTAAAAAAATACTTTTTTAATTTAATTAAATTAAATTTTATAACTTTTATAAAAACTTAATAATAAATAACTTAATTAAAATAAATTAGTAAATAAATAAATAAAATATAAGTAAATAAAATATAATTAAATAAAATATAATTAAATAAAATATAAATAAATAAAATATAAATAAAAAAACTTATTAAATTAAAGTTTTTAAATTTATTAAAAAATAATATAATTAACTATTATAATTTATTATATATTTTATAAATATATAATAATATAATTAAAATAACTATATAAAGCTAGCTTTATAATTTAATAAATTACTTTAAAAAAATGAAAAATATAACCCTTAATTTTTTAAAAGTTTTTCATTTAAAAAAAATTTAAAAAAAGCTATATTAATATTAATAAATAAAATATTTTTTATTATAATAAAAAATATACTTTTTTAAATTCTTTACTATTTATATTATTATCATAATATATTAATGCTTTTTTTAAATTAATAAAAGTATTAAGTATATAATATATTAAATTTTATTAAATTATATTATTTATAAAAATTAATTATAAATAAATAAATATATAAAGAATAAATAATAAATATTTAAAGGAATTTTTTTTATTATAAATATAAGATTTTTTATTTTTTGTAACTTTTAATATTTTTTTACTTAATATATTACTAAGTTCTTAAGTATATTTAATTAATAAAATAATTTATTATATTTAATTTATTAAATTTATATAATAATTAATAAAATAAAATAAATAAATAAAATAAATAAATAAAATTTATTATTAAAAATAATATTTTTTTTATTATTAAAATTATTATTTATATAACTTAATCCAAAGGCTAAGGTATAATTTTCCTTTAACTTAGTTATTATAGCTTTACTAACTTTCTTAATAATAAATATAACCTTTATATAATTTAATAATAATAAATTAAAAAAAATAAAAAATATATAAATTTTTAATATATATTATATAATTAAATTAATAATATATATTATATATTTAATATTATTTATAAATTCTTTATTATAAACTTTTTTATAAACTTTTTTAAAAATATTTATAAATATATTATTATTTATAATATTATTTTTTATAATACTAAATTAATATAAATTAATTAATAAAATGAATAATTAAAAAAAAATATAAAAAAAATAAATACTTAAATATATTATTTATTTTTAATATATATAAATAAAGTTTTAAAATTTAAAAGAATTCTTAATATATATAAAGGTTTATATAGCTTTTTAATAATTTTTAAAATTCTATATAATTATAATTAGTAAATTAAATATTTAAATATAAATAAAAAGAATAATAAAATAATAAAATAAAATATTTATTAAATTATATTTTAATTTAAATTTTAAATTAATATATATAATAATAAATTTTAAATAAAAAGTTTAAGTATTAAAAGTTTAAATATAAAAAGTTATTAAAAAAGTACTATAGGTTTTAATATTTATTTTTAAATATAAATTTAAATTTAATAAACCTTTATTAGAATTATTTAATAATATTACTTTAATATTATTTTAATTAATTATAATATAATCCTTAATTAATTAAGTTAGTTATTTAATAATAGAAAAAAATAAAAATAAAAATAATAAATAAAATATAATAAATAAAATAATTTATTTATTATAATAAAATAATAAATTATTAAATAAACTTAAAGAAATTATATTAAAAAAAATATTATTTATAATTAAGAAAATTAATATTTTATTTATAATTTTTTCTTTATTCAATTTTATAATTAAATTAGCTTTAATTTTTAATTATTTATTTTAAGTATTTAATATAAATAATAAATTTTATATTAAAGGAATTATTTTAGTTTTAAAATATAAAAAATATAAATTAGTAAATTTTAATAAAGTTTTTTAATTATTTATAAATTAAATTATAAATTAAGTATAATAATTTAATAAATTAAATTATATTATATATTAAATATAGTTTTTTTAATTATTAATAAATTAAATTAAAAATTAATTATTTTTTAAAGCTTATATATTAAATATAAATTAATAATTATTATTTTTAAATAATAAAATAATAAAATAATAAAATAATAAAATAATAAAATAATAAAATAATAAAATAATAAAATAATAAAATAATAAAATAATAAAATAATAAAATAATAAAATAATAAAATAAGAAAATAATAAAATAAATAATAAAATAATAAAATAAATAATAAAATAAATAATAAATAATAAAATAAAATAGTAAATAATAAAATAAAATAGTAAATAATAAAATAAATTATTAACTTTATATATTTAACTTTTTTTTTTAAAGATTTATTTTAATAAATAATAAAATTATATTAAATAAATTATATTAAAAAATATAAATTTTTAAATTATTATTTTTTTTAATTTAAATTTTAATTTATTATAAATAAATCTATTAATTATATTAACTTTATTATTAATAATAATAGAATTTAAATTATTAAAAAAATTAAAATTAAGATTTTATATAATTAATAATAATTTAAAATTTAAATTTATAACTTTATAAACTTTTTTTTAAAATTATTAAATTCTTTATATTTATAATTAAAATTTATTTTATAATATAATAATATATAATATTATAAAATATTATTTAAAAAAAAGTAAAATTAAAATAATAAATAATTATTATTTATAAAAATTAAATTATATATATTAATAATAAAATAATTTATTATAAATTAATTTATTATATATTAATTTATTTATATAAAATTTAATTTTCTTATATATAATTTTTATTTTTTTTTAAAAGTATAATTATAATTTAATATAAAAAAGTTTTATTTTTTTATTTTTTTTTTATTTTTTTTTTATTTTTTTATTATTTTTTTATTATTTTTTTATTAATTTTTTATTATATTTTTATTTATATTTTTTTTAATATAAGCTTTTATAAAGTTTATAAAAAAATCAAAAAATTAAATTTTTTTTTTAATTTAATTAATTTATAAAATAATTTATTAAATTTATATTTTATAATAAAATTATTATAATTATAATCTTATATAATTAAATTAATTAATTTTAATTAATTTATAATAATTTATTTAATAATTAATTATAATTATAATTATTTTTTTTAAATATAAAAAATAAATTATTTAAAAGAAATTAATTATAAAAAAACCTTTATATATTTTTTTAATAAGTTTATTAGTTTAAATACTTATATATATATAACTATATATATTTTACTAACTTTTTTTAAATTACTTTATTAGTTTTTTTAATAATTTTTATAATACTTTTACTTAATTTAAAGTTTTTAATATTTTTTAATTAATTTAACTTATATTTTATTTTACTTAACTTTATTTTTTTTTTAAAGTTTTTAATTTTAAATTTATAATTTTATTAATTTTAAATTTAATTATTTATTTAGTTATTTTATTATTATAATTAAATTATAATTATTATAGTATATTATTTTATTATATAGTTTTTTATATTATATATATAATTTATTTTTAAGTAAAAGTATTATTACTTTTTATAATTTAATAAAAAAATATAATAAATCTATTTAATTTAATTAAGTTATTAAACTATAATTTATAAACTTAAAGCTTATATTATATTTAAACTTTATTATTTAAGCTTTTTTATATATATATTTATATTATATTTAAATTTTATTATTTAAGTTATTTTATATATATATTTTAAGTTTAATTTTAAACTTTAATATAATAATTATATTTAATAACCTAAATTTTTAAAGTTTAACTTAAATAATTATAATTAATTAAGTTAAATTATAAATTAATTTTAGATTTAAATTAAAAATTAAAATATAGTTTTTTTTTAATTTTATTATTATAATTTTATTAACTTTTTTAATAATAAATATAATCTTTATAATTATAATTATTAATAATTTACTTAAGATTGAAAAATATAAATATTATAATTAATTAGTTTTTTTAATAATAAATTTATTTTTTTTTAAAAAAAATATTTTTTTAATTTAAAATAATATTTAAAATTATATTATTATAATTATAATTTTATTATAATTAAAATTATAAAATATATTAATAATTTATAAAATATATATAATAAATATTATTATTTTTTTATTAATTTTATATAATTTATAATTATAATTAATTATTTTAATAATTAATTTTTTTTATATAATATTATTATTTTAGTTTAAAAAATATAAAAAATTTTATTATTTAAATTTTAAGTTTATTATAATTTATATAGTAAAAATAAATTATAGTTTTTTAAAATATATAAAATAAATAATATTATTATAAATTTTATTATTATATATATATTTTATTTAAATTAATATAATTATTTATTTAAATTTATTATATAAATAAAAGTTATATTTATTATTAAAATAATTAATAAAGTTATAATTAGTAAGTTAAAGAAAAACTATACCTTAGCCTTTAGTTATTATATATATAATAAATAAATTAATAATAAAATTAATAATTAATTTATTTATTATTTTTTTTAAATAATAATAAAACTAAATTTATTAATATTAATTTATTTATAATGGAATTAATTTTTTTAGATTAATAATAAAAATATATTTAATTAATAATAATTTACTTAAAATTAAATTAATTTCTTTAATTAACTAAAGAAAATTAAATTACTTAGTAAATAATAATAAATAATAAATAATTATTATTTAATTATACCCTTAGCTATTTATAAATAAATCCCTTAAAAATATATAAAATAAATATAATTAATAATAAATAATTATTATAATTTAATTTTATAAAGCTTTTATTTTTAATATTTAGATTTTTTTTAAATTTAAATAAATAAATAAATAAATAATAATAATAATAATAATAATAATAATAATAATAATAATAATAATAATAATAATAATAATAATAATAATAATAATAATAATAATAATAATAATAATAATAATAATAATAATAATAATAATAATAATAATAATAATAATAATAATAATAATAATAATAAATTTAAATATTTTTTAATTTAAATAAAAAAAATAAAAAATTTAAATTTTTTTAATTAAACTAATAAAAAAGAAATTTAGATTTTTTTTAATATAAATAAAATTTTTTTTTTAATTTTTTTAAATTTAAATAAAGAAAAAATAAAAAAAGTAATATATAATATAATTAATAAATATAAATATAATAAAATAACTAAAGTAATAATAATAATATTATAGTTTTTTTAATTATTATTTAAAAATATATTTAAAAATAATTTTTTTAAATTTTATATATATTTTTTATAAATAATAATAATAATTATTATTATTATTTATAATTATAAAAAATATATTTATTATTAAAAAAGTTAATAAAATTATAATAATAAAATTAAAAAAAACTATATTTTAGTTTTTAATTTAAATTTAAAATTAATTTATTATTAAACTTAAGTAATTATAATTAATTAAGTTAAACTTTAAAAATTTAAAATATAAAATATAATTAATTAAAGTTTAAAATTAAATTTAAAATATTTATATAAAATAACCTAAATAAAAGAATTTAAATATAATATAATTATATTTTAAATTTATAATTTATAATTTAATAATTTAATTAAATTAAATAAATATTTTTTTATTAAATTATAAAAAATAATAATAATTTTACTTAAAAATAAATTATATATATAATACTTTTAAAATTAAAAAAAGTACTTAATAAAATAATATCCTTTATATAAAAATAATAAAAATTTTTAATAATTATTTATTATAAATAATTATAATAATTAAAAATAATAAAAAATTAATTATAATTATAACTAAAATAATAATTATTATTATAAAAACTTATAATAAAAATAATATTAATATTATAAAATTTTTTTTACTTAAGTTTAAAAAATAAAAAAAATAAAAAAAGTAATTTAAATTAATTATAAAAAAAATATAAATTAACTAAATTATTAATTAATAATTATTAAATAAAAGTTTAATAATAATTTATTATTTTAATTTTAATTAAATAATTTATTTTTTATATTTAAAAGAAATTATTTATAATTATATTAAATAATAAATATAAAATTATATAATATTAATTTATTATTTTTTATTATTAATATATATTTAATATAAAATATTAAAAAAAAATTTTTTAATAATATATTTTTTTTATTAAAAATATTAATTTAAAATAATTATAATATAAAATTAATTAAAATAAAATAATAAAATAAAAGTAAATATATTAAAAAAAGTAATTATAATTATAATTTATATATTATTAATATAAATTAATAATAATATTATTATTTAAATTTATATATTTATTAAAATATATAATTTTATTTATAAAAATTATATTTATTATTAAAAAAATTAATAAAATTATAATAATTAAATTAAAAAAATATATATTTTAGTTTTTAATTTAAAATTTAAAATTAATTTATAATTTAACTTAATTAATTATAATTAATTAAATTAAATTTTAAAAATTTAAATTATAAAATATAATTATTTAAAGTTTAAAATTAAACTTAAAATATATTTATAAAATAACTTAAATAATAAAGTTTAAATATAATATAATTTACTTTAAGTTTTATAATTTATAATTTAATAACTTAATTAAATTAAATAAACTAAATTTTTTTATTAAATTATAAAAAGTAATAATAATTTTTAAAAATAAATTATATATATAATATTTTTAAAATTAAAAAATTATTTAATAAAATAATATATTATAAAAATAATAAACTTTTTTAATAATTAAAAATAAATTAATAATTAATATATTATTATAACCTAACCTTTATAATTAAAATAATAGGCCTATAGGGCAAGTGCTCTTAGATAAATATTAAACTAGCTAACTTATTAAAGTATAATTAATAAAAATTAACAGTAATTTATATTAATTTACCTTTAGGATTAATAAAAATTATTAATAATTTATAATAATCTAGAATATATAATTAAATATATAAGTTTATTTTATATTACTTATTAAAATACTTAAATAATTAATTATTATTAATATAATAATATTTAAATTAAATATTTAAATATTTTATTTTATAATTAATAATAGATTTACTTATTTATTAACTTAACTTATTTACTAATATAAATTATAAAATTAATCTAAGGTTTATCCTTTAGAAATAGTTAACCTATAGTATTTATAAAACTTAGTTTATTATATAATAATAACTTTTATTTAAATAGTTACCTTAGATTTATAAGTAATAAAATATTAAAAACTTAATAATTTATAAATTTTAAAGTTTTAAATAATAATATAAATTATAAAAGTAAAACTTTAAGTAATTATAATATTAATAATATTAAAATATAAAATAACTTTAAAGAAAATATTAAAAATATTAAAATAGTATTATAATTATTAACTAATATAAAAAAAGTTAAATAATACTTTTTAATATTTAAGGAATTTATAAAATAACTATACTAAACTATTATAACTTAAGTAACTATTATAATAATATTTTAAAAATAATAACTTATAGTTAATTTAGCCTTTATAATATAATAATAAAAACCTAAAGAAATTATAAAACTAATATTATTAAATAAATTTAAAAAAAATCTTAAATAAATTTAGAAATTCTTTACTAATATAAAAAACTACTTTAGCTACTTTTTAATTATTATAATTAATAATATTATAAAAATTTAAACTATAAAAAACTATTTAATTAAAATTATAAAAAATTAATTTAAATTATATTTTAAAGATTTTAAGTAAACTTAGATTTTTAAAAAATAATATACCTTTAACTTATTTAATAAATATAAAATATTTAAAAAATAACTTAAGAAATTATATAAAAAAATTAATAAATTTAAAAAAACTAAAGATATATTTTTTTAAATTAAATAAAAAAAACTTTATATAAAATATACTACTACCTTTATATACTTAATTACTAAAACTAACTTAAATAATAAAATATAATATATATTTTACTATTAAAAATTTAATTTAAATATTAAAAATAAATTTTTTAAAATTAAAAAAAAACTTAATATTTTTAATAAATTTATAAAAAAAACTACTTATATTAATAAATAATAATTCTAATAATATTAAAAATATAAGTAAAAAAATAATCCTTAAAAAATACTTTTAAAATACTTTTATTTTAATAATAATATTAATTAAAAAAAAAAAAAGATTTTATAATATATAATAATAAAAAACTAAGATTTATAAACCTTAATATTATTAAAGTATAATATAAAAATATTAAATATTATAATTATAAAAAAAAAAAATATATAAAAAAATATTACTAAACTTTAAAAAAAAATAATAATAAAAAATTTATACTTATTCTAAAACCTAAGGAAAATTAAATTATTAATATTATATAACCTTTAGTAAAGTATAAGTTATTATACTTTTTAATATATTATAATAATAAATACTAAACTTACTTTAGTAATAAATAAAAATTAAAATAATACTTTAAAAAATTAAAAAATACTTTAAATATACTTAAAAAAGTTACTTAAGAAAAAATAGTAAAAATTAAATAATAATATATTAAACTTATAAAACTTAAGGAGTAAGTAGAAAAATATAAAAAAAAAGGTAATTTATATAATACTTTTAGTACCTTTTTAAAAGCTTACTAAATAATTAATAAAATTCCTATTATAATAATATATTACTTATAAAAAAATAAAATTATATAATAAAAAAACCTTAGTTATATTAAATAACTTATATAATAAAACCTTAATAAATAAAAAAAAGCTTTAACCTAAGATAATAATATAAAGTATATTAACCTTAATATTAGTAAACTATACTTAAACTATAAATTATAAAAACCTTAGGGACTTAAATATTTTTATAAATAAAAACCTTTAAATAAAAAAAATAATAAAAATAAAAATAAAATAATTTATAATAAAAGTAAAAAAATCTATAAATATAGTTTTTATAAAACTAATAAAAAATACTAATAATAAATTAATATTTTTTTTAATATATACTTTTTTATAAAATATAAAAACTAAAAGTTACTTTTTTTCAATTTAATTAAATAATTCATATTATTATTAAATAAACTATATAAAACCTATAGATTTTATAAGCTTTATAATAATTAATACTATATATATAATCTTAAAGATAAACTTAATAATCTTTTAAATATAATATTATTAAAAAGTCTTATACTATAGGAACTTCTTAAATAATAAAAAAAAATTCCTAAAATTAATATAACTTATATTTATAATAAAATCTAAGTAATAGAAAAAGAGTTTTAATAATACTTTAATAATAAAAATACTTTATATCTTAAGCTTAAATTATAAAAATTAACCTTTTATTATATAAATAATATTTAATTTATAAATTAATATAATAAAATTAATATTATAAATTATAAACTTTTACTATATAAATAATATATTATATTTAAACTTTAGAAATAGTATAAAAATTATAAACCTATAGAATATAAATAAAAAAAATTTACTTTTTATAATAAAAATAATTATATAAAATATTAAACTTAATATTATATATTTATATATATTATAAAAAACCTAATTAAATAAGGCTTTAACTTTAAAAAATATATTAGTAAATATAATATTAATATTAAAATATTAAAAATTAATTAAAAAAACCTTTAAAAATACTATAAGCTTACTAATAAATATATCCTAAAATCTAAATATACTTAATATAAATACTATAATATTTAAATTTATAAACTAAGTTAAATTACCTTAAAATTAAATAATATTAAAACTAACTTTAATAATAAAAAATAAAATAATAATAACCTTTAGAATAATAATAATTATTATAATAATATTAATAATATAATTTATTATAATTTAAATATTATTTTAAAAAGAAAAAAACTATAAAAATTTCTAATATTAGAATTTTTAAATAAAAACTTTATTACTATTTATATAAACTTTAAAACTATAATAAATTATATTATACCTTAATTAATAAATTATTTATAATTAACTAATTATAAAAAAAAAAAACTATATATTTTTATAAATATTAAGAAATAATTATTTATTTATAATAATAAAACTATTAATTATAAAACTAATTACTTTAAAATTTAATTTAATAAAATTAAAAATATATTTAAATTTAATATTATAAATATTATAAAATATAATATACTTTTAAAATATAATTAATTAAAATTACATAACCTTAATATTAATTAAAAAAAAAACTATATAAAATAATAACCTTATACTTAATTAATTAATATATTAGTAAAACTATAACTAAATTAAAAAAATTAATAAAATACTATAATATCTTTAATAATAAAATCAATAACCTCTATATTATATAAAAAAATAGAAAAATATATAAAAAAAAGAAAAATTATAAAATAAATATAATTTATAAAGTTAAAAAAGCTCCTAAAAATAATTAAATATATTAAAAAACTAAAACAAAAATAACTTAGATTTTTTAACTTAATTATATAAAAAATTAAGGAATTATATTACTAAAATTAAATACTAAAATATTTAAAAAATATATTAATAAACCTTTAATATATATTAGTTTTTAATAAAAAACTAAATACTAAATTACTAAAATATAATTAATAAAATTATAAAATTAAACTTATAAATAATAAAGTATTAATATTTAATAAAATCTATAATATAAATACTACTAAACTTAAAATACTTAATAAATAAATTAAAGATTAACTAAAGAAAAATTATATTAAACTTTCTAAATCTTTAGTAAAATATTTAATTATATTTATACTTAAAAAAAATAATAAACATTCTATTATAAATTATTAATAATTAAATATAATAATTAAAAAAAATATTATACTACTATCCTTAATTTTAGAAATTAAAAATTAATTTATAAAAGCTAAAATCTTTACTTTACTAAACCTTAAAAAAATATATAACTTTATTTATATTAAAAAAAATAATAAATAAAAAACTATTTTTTATATAAAATATAAACTTTATAAATATTAAATAATATTTTTTAAATTAATAAATACCTTAATATCTTTTTAAAAAATAATTAATTATATATTATAAAACTATATAAATTATTTTATTATTATATACTTTAATAATATTTTTATTTATTTTAAAAATTTAAAAAAATATAAAAAATATATTAAAAAAGTATTATAAATACTTTAAAATAATAAACTTTTAATAAAACTTAAAAAATATAACTTTTATATATAAAAAATTATATTTTTAAAATATATTATTACCTTAGGAAAAATCTAAATAAATCTAAAAAAACTTAAGGTAATTAATAATTAAAAACTACTTAAGAATATTAAATAAATATAAAGCTTTTTAAAATCTATTAACTATTATTAATACTTTATTAAAAACTTTTTAAAAATTATTACTTTACTTATAAACTTAATTAAAAAAAATATTAAATTTAAACTTATATAAAATACTTTAATAACTTTTAATTACCTTAAATAAGCTTTTATAAATATACTAATATTTATAATATTTAATTTAAATAAGCCTATTATAATTAAAATTAATATTTTAAATTTTATAATTAATAAAGTACTTAATTAACTTAATAATATTAATAAAAAAAAACTTAAGCCTATAGTTTATTTTTTTAAAAAACTATATAAACTAAAACTTAAGTATTTTATTTATAATAAAGAATTTCTAATTATATATTAAATACTTAATAAATAATATTAAAAATACTATTATAAAAAAAGCTAATTTTTAATAATAATCTTTATAAATTACTAAAATATTATTTACTTTATAATAATATAAAAACTATTTTATAAATAACTTAAGTATTATAAATAACTTTTTAAATTTAAGCTTATTATTAAATACTATAGTAAATTAAATAATAAATATATTAATATACTTAGTAAATAACCTAATTATTTTTAAAAAATTTTAAAAATTAAAGTATAAGTATTAAAGAAAAACTAATATAAAGACTTAGTAATTTAATTAATTAATACCTTATATTAAATTAAAATAAATAATTTAATTATTAATAATATTAAAAAATATATTAAAAATTAAAAAATAAATAATATTTAAAAGGTATTTTTATAAACCTTAAATACTTAATATTAAATAAACTTATTTAAGTATTAGAAGAATTATAAAATAAAGTAGTAAAAATAATTTATATATATAAGCTTAATAAATATTATAAAATTAAAAAAACTATATAGTAAGTTAAATAATATTTTAAATTTAATAATATTAAAATATAAATATAAAAAGTTATATTAAAATATATAATATATAAATAAACTAAAAGTACTAAATATAAACTATATAAATAACTATAACTACTACTTATACTATAGTAATTATAGGAATTAATTTTATTTAACTTAATTACTAAACTACCTTTTTTAAAAAAACCAATTATAAAAGTACTTTATAATAATATTTTTATAATAATTAATAAATTTATAAAAATAACTTACTTTATACTATTTAAAAAAGCTAGTAATATAAAAATATTAACCTATATAATAATAAAATATATTATAAGTAATTATAAATTATTAAAAAATATAATCTTTAATAAAAAAAATATATTTATATTTAAATTTTAAAAAATACTTATAGTTAAATTAAAAATAAATTATAAAGCTAGTATAATCTATTACTTATAAATAAATAAATAAATAAAAAAAATTAATTAAATAATTAAAACTTATTTACGCTATTATATTAACTTTAAGTAAAATAACTAAGTAAAACTATTTTTTATTATATAATTTATATATAATAATATAAAATTAAAATTAATTAAAAAATTATTATTTTTCCTAAACTATAAATTTAAACCTAAGGTCTATTAATTATTAAAATAAAAGGAAAATATTAAAAAAACTATAATTAAAGTAAATAATATAATTAAATTATATAATAAACTATAATAGTAACTTAAATTTATTTAATAAAAGATAATTAAATATATAAATAAAAATAAACTTAAAAAATTAATTTTTTAAAAAAGGGATATAGTTTAATTATATTAATATATATAAGGTAATAAATAAGTAAATATTAAAATAAATAAATTAAGTAATAAACTTAACTTTAAAAAACTTAAATTTTATTAAATTTGAAAAAAAATTAAAAAGGTTAATTATAAACTTAAACTTCTTAAATAATAAAAAAAATAAAGAAAATATATATACTTAATATTTTATATTTCCTTATTAAAAAAAACATATATTAATAAAAAAACTAGAAAGTTTATTTAAAATAAAATTATTATAAAAAAAAAATATAAAGTAAAAAATATTAATATAATAAAAATAAAAGAAAATAATAAATAATATTATAAAGTATAGTAAAAGAAAAAAGAAAAAAAAAAAAAATATAAAAACTTATTAAATATTTTAAAAACTTAATAATATTAATAAAAAACTTTTATTAAAGCCTAAGGATTACATTAACTTAAGATCTACTATTAATATCCTTAAATAATCTACTAGCTTTAAAAAAGTAAAAATAACCTTAAAAAAACCTTTTACTAATTATATTATAATAAGTTAATAAATAATATCTACTACCTTATATTCTGCCTTTTTAATATACTTTAGCTTCTTTAAATTATTAATACCTTAAAATATAATATATATTATTTTCTTAAATTATTATTTTTTTTATTTTTAAAAATATATAACTTTTATTATAAAAATTATAATTTCCTTTTTAATAACTTTAATTTTACTATTTAACTAATTATAATAATAAAAAATATATAATAATTATTAAAAAATAAAAAATATTTTATAATAAGACTTATATACTTTAATATACTTAATATAATAGCTAGAATTTAACTTAAATATTAAGTATTTAAAATTATACTTTTTATAATATTAATAAAATTTTATTTTAATGAAGTTTAATAAAATAACTATAGTAAAAAAATACTTTTATTTAATTTTTTTTTTTAAACTTTTATTAAAAAGTATTAGTAGATTTTTATATATAAAAAGTTATATTATTAACTAAAAGTAAATACTAATTAAAAAAAAAAAAATACTTATTAAAAATAAAAGAAAAAGTAAATACTTATATACTAAAATAACCTAGTCTTAAGGATAAAATTAATAAAAAAAAAATATTATATTATAACCTAACCTTTATAATTAAAATAATAAACCTATAAAGTAGGCGCTTTTAAATAAATATTAAATTAATTAACTTATTAAAGTATAGTTAATAAAAATTAATAATAATTTATATTAATTTACTTTTAAAATTAATAAAAATTATTAATAATTTATAATAATTTAAAATATATAACTAAATATATAAGTTTACTTTATATTACTTATTAAAATACTTAAATAACTAGTTATTATTAATATAATAGTATTTAAATTAAATATTTAAATATTTTATTCTATAGTTAATAATAAATTTACCTATCTATTAATTTAACCTATTTACTAATATAAACTATAAAACTAATTTAAGGTTTATTCTTTAAAAACAGCTAACCTATAATACCTATAGGACCTAGTTCATTATATATATATTATAAATAATTATAATAACTAAAAATAATAAAAAGCTAATTATAATTATAATTAAAATAATAATTATTATTATAAAAACTTATAATAAAAATATTATTAATATTATAAAAAAAAATTTACTAAAGTTTAAAAAATAAAAAAAATAAAAAAAAATAATTTAAATTAATTATAAAAAAGAAAATATAAATTAATTAAGTTAATTAATAATTATTAAATAAAAGTTTAATAATAATTTATTATTTTAATTTTAATTAAGTAATTTATTTTTTATATTTAAAAGAAAACTTTATAATTATAAATATCAATATATAATAATAATAATAAAATTATTAATATTTTATTATTTTTTTAAAATAATTATAAAAGTTTAAAATTTATAATTAAATTATTTAAAAATAATAATTTTATTTACTAAAGCTTTAGGTTATTTAAATAAATAAATTTATATTTATTAATATTTTTTTTTATTTATTAATATTTTAATTTAAATATATTAAAATTAATAAAATTAATTATTAATTAATTTAATAATATAAATACTTAGTAATTTAATAAAAATTAAGTTTATAATTTATTAAATTATACATTAATTAACTTTAATTAATTACTTTAGTTTATTAAAAAAATTAATTCATTTATATTTATAATTTAAATTAATTTTTATTTAACTAAGTATTATTATTTTTACTAAATTAATATTTTTATTTTTAATAATTAAATTAAAGAAAAATAATATTTTAGTTTCTAATTTAAAATTTAAGTTATAAAATATAATTAATTAAGGTTTAAAATTAAATTCAAAATATATATATAAAATAACTTAAATAATAAAGTTTAAATATAATTTAATTATTATATTTTAAATTTTATAATTTAATTAAATTAAATAAACTTAATTTTTTTATTAAATTATAAAAAATAATAATAATTTTATTTAAAAATAAATTATATATATAATATAAAAAGTTATATAATAAAATAATATATTATAAAAGTAAAATTAATAATTAATAATTATTAATTTAGTTAATAACTTAAATAAAACTAAACTTAATGAATTAATTATTAATATATTAATTTAAGTTTAATTAATTAATTAAGTTTAATTAAATTTATAAAATTAATTTTTAATTAATTATTATTAATTAAAAATTAGAAATTAAAAATTAAATTAATTAATTATTAAAAAACTTAATTTTATAAAGTTTTTTTTTATTTTATTTTATAAACTTTAATAAAATTATTTTTATTTTTATATAAATTATAATAAAATTATAATTTAAATAGTAAAATTTTAAATATAATTTAAAATTAAAAAAAATAATTTTATATTATAAAAAAAATTATTATTAAAATAATTAATTATAATTATAAACTTAATGAATTTAATAAAAAAATACTATTTAATATTTATATTTAATAATAATATTTTTATTTTTATTTTATAAATTATAATAAAATTATAATTTAAATAATAAAATTTTAAATATTATTTAAAATTAAGAAAATTCTTTTATATTATAAATAAATTTATTATTAAAATAATTAATTATAATTATAAACTTTATAAATTTAATAAATAAAATAATAATATTTATTATTTATATTTTATAAATTTATTTTTATTTTTATTATATAAAAATTATATTTATTATTAAAAAAGTTAATAAAATTACTATAATTAAAGTAAAAAAAAATATTACTTTAGTTTTTAATTTAAAATCTAAAATTAATTTATAATATAACTTAATTAATTATAATTAATTAAATTAAGCTTTAAAAATATAAATTATAAAATATAATTAATTTTTATTATATAAGTTACAATAAAATTAAAATCTAAATAATAAAATTTTAGTATTATTTTAAATTAAAAAAATACTTTATAAATATTTTACTTAATAATACTAAGTTAAATTAAATAATTATAAGTTTTTAACTAAAGTTATAAATTTCTAATTATAATTAAAAATAATTAATAAAAATAATAAAATAAATAATTAATTTTATATATTTAATTTTTATTTCTTTTTATATTTATTTTAATAAATAATAAAGTTTATTAAATAAATTATTTTTAAAAATATAAATTTTAAAATTTCTATTATTTTTTAATTTAAATTTAGATTTATTATAAATAAAACTATTAGTAAAAATATTAAAATTGTTTTTTATAATAAAAAAATTTAAATTAATAACTTTATGAACTTTTTTTAAAATATTATTAATTTCTTTATATTTATAATTAAAATTTATTATAATATAATAAAAAACTATTATTATAATAAATAAAAATAAAAAAAATATAAAGAAAAAAAATAAATTATATAAAAAATTTAATTTTATAATAATTAATATTAAATTATATAATAAAAATAAATTAAATAATAAATTTTATTTTATATAAAAGTATTTCTTTAATTTTAAATAATATTTAAAATTTTATTATTTAAATTATAATTTTATTTTAATTTATATAATAAAAATAAAAATAATTTTATAAAATATATATAATAATTATTATTATTTCTTAAATTAAGTTTATATAATTTATAACCTTAATTAATTATTTTAATAATAAATATTTTTAAATTTAAATACTTTTTTTAAATTTAAATAATATTAAAAATTTAATTATTTAAATTTTAATTTTCTTATAATTTATATATTAAAAATAAAAATACTTTTATAAAATATATATAATAAATCTTATTATTTTATATTTTATATTTATATAATATATTATAATAATATTAATATAAAAATAATATTAAAATAATATAATAATAAATTAAATAATTTTAAGTTAATTAATTAAAAATTAATAAATTTAATTAATAATTTAAATAAAATTAAATTAATTAATTTAATAATTAAAAAAACTAAAAACTATTTATTAATTTTATAATTTTATATAAAAATAATAAATTTTTTTAAAAATTACTATTATATATAATTATAATAACTAAAAATAATAAAAAACTAATTATAATTATAATTAGAATAAAAATTATTATTATAAAAAATTATAATAAAAATATTATTAATATTATAAAATAATTTATTAAAATTTAAAAATAAAAAGAAATTTAATTTAAATTAATTATAAAAAAAATATAAATTAATTAAGTTAATTAATAATTATTAAATAATAATTTAATAATAATTTATTATTTTTAATTTTAATTAAATAATTTATTTTTTATATTTAAGAAAAATTAATTTATAATATATTAATTTATAATTTAATATATAAAATTTAAATTTTATAAATAATAATTATTTATTATTTTAATTTTTTTTAAGTAATATTTTATAATAAATATTTAATAAATATATAAAATTATATAATTATATATAAAATTACTAAATTTATTACTAATTTTTTATTATTTATTATTAATTTTTTTATTTAATTATTTATTTTTATTATATAAAACTTATATTTATTATTAAAAAAGTTAATAAATTATAATAATTAAATTAAAAAAAAACTATATTTTAATTTTCAATTTAAAATTTAAAATTAATTTATAATTTAATTTAATTAATTATAATTAACTAAATTAAATTTTAAAAATTTAAATTATAAAGTATAATAAATTAAAATTTAAAACTAAATTTAAAATATATATATAAAATAGCTTAAATAATATAATTTAAGTATAATATAATTAACTTTAAGTTTATAACTTATAGTTTAATAACTTAACTAAATTAAATAAATTCTTTTTATTAAATTATAAAAAGTAGTAATAATTTTTAAAAATAAATTATATATATAATATTTTTAAAATTAAAAACTACCTAAAGAAATAATATATTATAAAAGTAATAAACTTTTTTAATAAAAAATAAATTAATAATTAATATATATTTACTTATTATAAATAATTATAGTAACTAAAAGTAATAAAAAACTAATTATAATTATAGCTAAAATAATAATAATTATTATAAAAATTTATAGTAAAAATATTATTAATATTAAAAAAAAAGTTTACTAAAATTTAAAAAATTTAAAAAGTAAAAAAAATAAAAAAAAGTAATTTAAATTAATTATAAAAAAGAAAATATAAATTAACTAAATTATTATTAAGTAAAAAAATTAATAAAGTACTATTAGCTAATAATTACTAAATAAAAGTTTAATAATAATTTATTATTTTAATTTTAGTTAAGTAATTTATTTTTTATAATTAAGAGAGATTTATTAATTATATAATAAAATTATTTATTATATTTTATTATTTATATTAATATAAATTATAATTAATTTATTACTTTAAAAAACTAATTTATATTAATTAATATAAATTAATTTATTATATATAAATAATTTTTATTTAAATTAATATTATATATTATTTAAGTAGTATTAAATTAATATATTTAAAAAAACTAAAATTATTAATCCTAAAGTTTTTATAATTAATAATAAAAAAATATTATAAAAAATATTTTTAATTTTAAAAATATAATAAATATTAAAATAATTATATTTTTTTAAAATATATATATATTTAATAAATAATTAATTAATAAAATTAATATTAATATTAAAATTAAGTTTATTATTAAAAATATTAGTATTTTAATTAAATAATAATTATTTTTTATATTTAATAATAATATAAAAAAAATTTATTTAATTTAAATTTAATTTAAAATATATTTTAAAAACTTTAAAAAAATTATTTATTATTTTATAATTAAAAAAAAATACCCTTAAGTAATTTTAATTTAAAATAAATATTTTAAAAAAAATATTAATATTATATTTAATTAAATTTAAAGAATTTTTAAAAACTTTAATAAATTTAAAAATAAATTTAAAAAACTATTTAATAATATTAATAAAATTAAAATAATTAAAAATTATTTTATAATTATTTATTAAAAAAATTATATTATATATTTTTAAAATTTATTTATTAAAGTTAATTAAAAAAAATTAATTTTTATTAAATACTTTTATAATAATTTTTAAAAAAAGTTAAGGAAAAAATATATTATACTAATTAAAGAAAATATAATTTTAATTTTTTTATAAAATAATATATTAAAGTTAATAATTTTTTATATAAATTTAAAATAAATAATTTTTAAAAATATTATATAAATATTAACTTTAAATATTATATAAACTAAAGTAAAATATAAAATAATAAAATTATTTATATTTATAAAATAAATTTTAAATAAATAAACTTTAATATTATTATTAAAAAAAAAATTCTTTATTATAATTATAATAAAAAAAACTATATAATTTAAAATTATTAATTTTAAAATTAATAAAATTTAAAAATAACTTAAATAAATTATTAATATTATTTATAAATTTAAATAATTACTAAATTAAAAATATAATAATAATAAAATCTTTAACTTAAATATAATTTAAATTATAAAAAAACTTAAATTTAATAAACTAATATAAGTTTTAGTAAAAAAGTTTATTTTAGAAAATTTATAATTTTAAAAATATAATATTTATATATAATATTATATTTTTATTAAAAATTAATAATATTATTATAATTAATATTATATTTATATTATAAAATTTACCTAAAATATAATATTATAAATTAATATAATATTATTTATAAACCTTAATTAAATTAATATTCTAAAGGTATTTTAATTTATAATTAAAATCCTTAGAAAAAATAATTTTGAAATATAATAATAATTTATAAATTAAAAAAATATATAGTATAATATTTACTTTACTAAAGAATATAATTCTTAAAATTTTAATTTATATACTAAGTTTTATTATATAATTTATATAATTAATAAAATAATAAAATAATATATTTACTTATATAATTTTTAAAATTTTAAAAACTATTATTATAATAAAAAATATTAATATTATTATAATAAATATTATTATAATATTTAAATTATAAAAAACCTTTAAAAATTTAATTATAATTATTAAATATATATAAAAAAAATATAAAAAATATTAAAAAATATTATAAATATAACTTTATAAATATATTTATTAATAAATATTATTAATATATAATAAAAACCTTTAAATATTATAAATACTTTTATATATTAATAATATTAACTTTAAAAAAAATAATTAAAACAATTTATAATTATTAATTTTAAAAATATTTATTATAAAATATTATTTAGAAAAAATAAAAAAACCTTAAAAAAGATTTTTTTAATAATTATATAAAAAGTTTTTATTAATATTATTAATATTATTAATTAATTAATATAATTATTAAAAGTTTTAATAAAAATAAGTATTAAAAAATATAAATTTATAATTTTTTTAAATAATAAAACCTAAAGTAATTATATTTTATTTATATTTATATTTAAATTATAATTATTATATAAAAATAAAAATAATAAAAAAAATAAAAATTATAATATATTTATAATAAATAATTAAAAGTTTAAATATAATAAAAAAATTATTAATATTAAAAATTTTTTTTAATATTAAAATCAAAAGTAAAATAAATATTTTAAAATTTAAAGTTTTATTAAAATATATATAATTAAAGGAAAATAACCTTTAGGTTAATTAAAAAATAAATTAAGTAAATTAAATATATAACTTTAATTTATTAAAAAACTTTAAATTTAAATTATACTTACTTTAAAAAAAATAATAAAAAAATAATATATTATTAAAAAACCTAAAGTTTTTTAAATTAAAAATAAAAACTTAAAAATATAAAAATTAAATTTAAAGTTTTTTAAAAAATATTATAATAATATTAAAATAAATAAAATAAAATAAAATAATAATAAATTTATAAAATAATTATTTTAGTATAAATAAAACTTTAAAATTTTAATTAAGTTTTTTAAAAATTAAAAAAGAATTTAACTTTAACTTTAAGAAATAATATATAATAAAAATTTTATAATAATATTATAAATTTAAAAAATTATATTAAAAAACTTTAAAAATAAAATTATTATTATATTTACAATAAAATTATAAAATTATATTAAAAAATAAAATATTTTTAAATTATATAATATTTATAATTTTAATAAGTTTAAGTTTAAAATACTTAAAAAATAAATTAAAAAATAACTTTAAAAAAATATATTTATATTTTTAATTTATTTATTAAATACTTTATTATTTTTATATTAAGGAAAAATAAAAAACTTTAATTAACTATTAATTATTATTAATTTAATAATATTATTATTAAAAATAAAAATTTTTTATTACTAATTAATAAAATTAAAAAATATTTTACTAAAATAAATTATTTTATAATATTTAATTTAATTAAAGTTTATAAATATACTTATATAAAAATAAAAAATAAATAAAAAATTCTTTTTTAAATATAATATGATTTTTATAAATATTTAATTATATTATAAAGGTTTATTAATACTTTTATATTATTTTAAAAATAAATTAATTATATTTTAAAAATATATTTAAATAATTTTATTATTATATATATTAATAATATTTTTATTTTTTTTAAAAAACCTTTTAAAAAATATTAAAAATATATTTATTAAATATTATAAACTTTTTAAAATATTAATTTATTAATTAATTTTAAAAAATATTAATTTTTTATATATAAAGTAAAATTTTTTAAATATATTATTATATTTAAAGAAATTAAAATAAACTTTAAAAAAATTAAAATAATTAAAAATTAAAAATTTTTAAATAATATTAAAAAAATATTAAACTTTTTAAAATTTATTAATTATTATTAAAAATTTATAAAAAAATATTATTAAAATTATTATATTATTAATAAATTTTTTTTAAAAAAATTAAAAATTATTTTAAAACTTTAATATTAATATTATTTTTAAATAATTTAAAAATATTATAATTTTTAAATTAATATTTATTATATTTAATTTTAATAAATTAATTATAATTAAAATAAATATTTTAAATAATATTGTTAATAAATAAATTAATTAATTAAATTAAAATAATATATTAAAATTTATTATATTTTTTTTAAAAAAATTATATAAATTAATTTTATAATATTTTATTTATAATAAAAAATTTATAATTATTATTATTATATTTAAATATTAAAAATATTATTATTTTAAAAATATATATAAAATTAAACTTTATATTAATTATAAAAATATTATATTTTTTATAATAATTTAATAATTATTTAAAAAATAAATTAAATAAATTAAATTTTTAATTATATTTAATTATAAAATAATTTATTATAAAAAATTTAAAAATAATTATATTAATATTTTTAACTAAAAGTTTAATTATTTTTAAAAAATATCAAATTTTATTATATAAGTTTTATAACTTAATAAATAAAAAACTTTAAATGAATTTTTTTTTAAATTAAAAAAATAATTTACTTTTAATAAAAATTATAAATATATTAAATTTTAAAAATAAAAATAATTTTTTAAAAATATTATAATAAAATTAAAATATTTTATATTTAATAATAAAATATAAATATTTAAAAAATTATATTAAAAAATAATTATTTATATTTATAAATATAAATTATAATAATAATAATAATAATAATAATAATAATATTTTAAATATTTATATAAATAATTATTTTTAATTTTTTTATTTATTTTCTTATATAAAAAAAATTTCTAAAGTAATATAAAATTTATATATTATATTTTTTTTTCTTAAGTATAAAAAATAAATTATTTAAAAAAAACTAAGTATAAAAAAACTTTTGTATATAATAATAATCTTTAATAAATTACTTTATTAGCTTTTTTTAATAATTTTCTTAATATTTTTACTTAGCTTAAGGTTTTTAATACTTTTTAATTAATTTAATTTATATTTTACTTTACTTAACTTTAATTTTTCTTTTTTTAAAGTTTTTAATTATAAGTTTATAATTTTATTAATTATAAATTTAATTATTTATTTAGTTATTTTACTTTTATAATTAAATTATAATTATTATTAAAAAAAATAATTAAGGTATATTATTTTATTATATAGTTTTTTAATTTTAATAATAGTATATATATAATTTATTTTTAAGTAAAATTATTATTACTTTTTATAATTTAATAAAAAAATATTTATTTAATTTAATTAAATTATTAAATTATAATTTGTAAATTTAAAGTTTATATTATACTTAAATTTTATTATTTAAGCTTTTTTATATATTAATTATATTATATTTAAATTTTATTATTTAAGTTATTTTATATATATATTTTAAATTTAATTTTAAATTTTAATTAATAATTATATTTTATAACTTAAATTTTAAACTAAAGGCTAAAGTATAATTTTTCTTTAACTTAGTTATTATAATTTTATTAACTTTTTTAATAATAAATATAATTTTTATATTATATTTTTATTTAAAAAATAACTTAAAGTTATTTTAATTTTGTTTTTTTTTAAAAAAATATATTATTATATAAATTGTTTTTTTAAATTTTTAAAGTTTTTATATTTATAAATAAACTTTTTTTTTATTTTATTTTTTAATTTTATTTTTAATTTAAGTATAAATAATAAAGTAATTATAAATATATTTTTATTAAAAATTTTTTTTTTATTTTTTTTTTTATTTTTAATTTATTTTTTTTAATTTTAGCTTTTATTTATTTTTTTATTATTTAATAATTAAATATTATTTTATTTTATTTTTTATATATTTATAATTTATTTTTAAAATAAATTTTATTTATATTTATTTTTATAAATAATTTTATTTATATTTATTTTTATAAATAATTTTATTTATATTTATTTTTATAAATAATTTTATTTATATTTATTTTTATAAATAATTTTATTTATATTTATTTTTATAAATAATTCCTTTAATTTTAAAAAATTATTTACTTTTAGTTTAAATTATTTTATATAACTTAAGTATTTAATCTTAATTATATTAATTCTTTTTTTAAAATATTATAATTAAAATTTTTTTAAAATATAATATTAATTTATTATTTAAGCTAAAGTAAATATATTTTAATATTTAAATAAACTTTATTAAGTTAATTTAATTATTTTTCATTAGTTAGTTTTTAATATTATAATTTATTTAAAATAGTTTTTTTTTTAATATATATTTACTTTACTTTTAATTTAAAATTAACTTTAACTTAATTTATAAAAGTATTTTAATAATAATAATAATAATAATAATAATAATAATAATAATAATAATAATAATAATAATAATAATAATAATTAAATTAATTTATACTTAAAGTATAATTACTTTAAAAAATACTTTTATTATATTAATTTTATTTATTCCCTTAATTAATATTTAATATAATATTATTATAAATTTAACTTTTTTTAAAAAAAAAATAAAAAAAAAATAAAAAAAAAAACTAAAAAAAAATAATAATAATAAAAAGTTTTTTTTATAAATAATAACTTAAACTTAATTTTTAAATATAAAAAAATTAATTTTTATATTATTTATATTTATATTACTATAGAAAAAGTATATATTTTTTAATATTAAATTAATTTATAATTAACTTAATTTAATTTTATATTAATATTATTTTTTATATTTAATATATTATTTATATATATTTTTACTTTAGTATTATTTATTATTAATTTATAAATAAATTAACTTTAGCTTATTTTTAATTTAATATTAATTAGTTTTTTTAAAATTTAATAATAAATATTAAAAATATATTTAATAAAAAAAATTATAATAAAATATATTTTTATTATTTTTAATTTAATATTTATTTAAATTTTTTTTAAATTTTTTTAATATTATTATTATTATTTATTAAATAACTGTTATTAATTTAATTATTATTAATAATATTATTATTATAAATTTCCTAGCTTAATTTTATTTTAATATTACTTTAATTAATATTTTTTTAAAATTAAATTTATTATAATTTTATTAATAATATTAATTATTTTTACTTTAGTAATTTATTCTTTTAATTTTTTTTTAAATTAATAATAATATTAATAATAAAATATTATTAAAACTTTTTATTAATTTTTATTATTATTATTAAATTAATAATATTATTATTATATATATTTATACTTAAATTATTATTTTAAATAATTAAGTTTTTATAATTTTAGTATATTTTTTAAATAATATTATAATAAATAATATTAAAATTATAATTATTAAAATAAAAAAAATATTATTTATTATTTAATTTTATAATTTAATATTAAGTTATAATTTAAATATTTTTAATTATTTTTAAATTTACTTTAGTTTTACTTAAGTATTATTTTTTTATAATAATTTTATTTATTAAACATAAAATATAAAAATTATAATATTTTTAATTTAATTTTTAATTATTTTTAATTTAGGTTTTTTAAAAAAAAAATTTAATTAATTATTTTGTAATATATTAATTATAAAAAGTTTTTTTATTTTTTAAATTTATATTTTTTTATAATTATAATATAATTATTTTTATTATAAAGTAAATATTAGTTAATTTTTTAAATATTTTAATTAATTTAAATTACTTTAGTTTATTAAATTAAAATAAGTATTAAATTAATTTTAAAATAGTTTTTTTATAATATAAAATTACTTAAAAATTATATTAATTATAAATTAATATTAATAAAAAAATTTATTATTTTTTTACAAAAAAATTAATTTAAAAAAATATAAATTTATATTTTTAATTTATTATTATAATAGTAAAAAAGTAATAATATTTTAAAAATACTTTAATTATAAAAAAAATATTAAAGTTTATTTTTTTTATTTTTAATTAAATTTATATATTATTTTTATATTTATAAAAACTAAAGTAAATTTTTAATATTTTTTTAATTATTTTTTAATAGTTAATATAATATTATTTAATTTAAATATATAATAAAGTTTTTTTATTTATAATTTAAATTTTAAATTTAATATTAATTATTATTTTTATTATATTATAAATATAATTTTTTAAAGTTTATTATTATTTAAATTTTATATTCTTTTTTAAGTTTTATTTTTAATATAAAGTTTTTTTTATAAATTTTTAAATTTTTATAAATTTTTAAATTTTTATAAATTTTTTAAAATTATAATATATTTAAATTATATTTATTTTTTTATATTTATAATTTTTATTTAATTATTAAATAATATTATTTTTATATTTATATATAAATTAAAAAGTAAAATTATTACTTTTATATTTAAAATTTAAATTAATATTATTTTATATATTTTTATAATAATATATAAATAATTAATTTATAATTTATTAAGTTTTTTTATTATATTTTTTTATTTATTTTAAATTAAAATTAAATTATATATAACTTTAATTATATATATTAAAATATTATAAATTATAATTATATAAAATAATTAAGTTTATTTAATTTAAGTTTTTTATATTAATATTATATAAAAATTTTTAAAACAGTTTTTTTTAATTTAATTTTTAATTTATTTATATATTAAAAAAATAAATAAATATTTTATTAAAATATTATTATTTTAATTTTTAATTAAACTTTTATTATATAAATTATTTTTATTTTTATAAAATATATTAATTTATTTTTATTAAATTTAAAAATAATTTTAGTTTTAATTATTTAATTAAAATATATTATTTAAGTAATTTTAAATTAATTATATATTTTATTTAATTTTTTATTATATATTAATATATTAATAATATTTATAAATTTAATAATAAATTTTTTTAAAATATTATTAAGTCTTTAATTAAAAAAATAATATATAAAAAAATAAAAATTAAAAATAAACTTTAAAAATCTAATTTAAATTAAAGTTATTATTAATTTTCTTTATTAAAAATTAATTAAGTTTACTTTATTTTAAAATAAATTTATATTTAAAAAATTAAGTATTTTAAAATTTTTAATATATTTAAGTCTTTTTATAATTTAAAATAATATATTATATTAAATACTTTAATAATATTAAACTAAAGTAAAAAAATATTATTATTTTAATTTTAAATTATATATATTAACTTTATTAAAAAATATAAAGTAAATTTTATAAATTTATTAACTTAATTATTTATTTATTTTTAAAAAAAATATAATTTAATTTTATTATACTTATAATTTATATTATAATTATTATTTTTATAACTTTTTTAAATATATTAAGTAAAAATCTTAAATATTAAATATTTATATAAATTTTTTATTTTATAATTTTATTTAGATTTTTAAAAATTATAAATTTTATACTTTAAAAATAATTTAAAAAATAATTTAATAATTAAAATAATATTAATTAATTATATTATTATTAAAATAAATAAATTATTATATATATTAAAAAAATTTATTAAAATTTTATTTTTACTTAAGATTTTTTAAAATTTTATTTTTTTAAAAATATTTATAATTTTTATTTTTATTAAATTAAAAAAAATTTTAATATTATATTAAAGTTAATTAAAAATTATATTATAATATTTATTATTAATAAAAAAAACTTTTTTATTAATATTTTAGTTTTTTTATATAAAAAATTATTTTTAATAAATTAAATTTAAATTATTTAAGGTTTAATAACTAAAGTTTTTTATATAATAAATTACTTTAAAATTAAATTTATTTTTTAATTTTTTATAATTTATTTTTTAAATAATTAATTTTATAAAAAAATTTTTTAAATTTAATATTTTTTTAATTAGAATTTAAAAATAAATTTTATTTATTTTAATTTTAATATTTTAATTATATTATATTTTATTATTTAAATATATTTTTTTTATTTATTTAAAATATTAATTTACTTTATTAATTTTTTAAGTTTTTTATAATAATATTTTAATTTTATAATAAATTTAAATTAAAATATTAAATTTAATAATATTTTAAAATATATTAATTAATTAAGTTATATATAATTTAATATACTTTAATATATTTATTAACTTTTAATTATAATTAATTAAAAACTAAGTTTTTACTTTAGTTTTTATTATTTTAATATTTAGTTTTTTTAAAATTTATATTTTAAAATAAATTTACTTTATTATTAATAAATTACTTATAATTTAAATTATTTATAATAAATAATTAAAGTTAATTAAATTATATAATTTTTTATAATAAAAGTTAAAGTTTCAAATAGTTTATATAAAGTTAATAATATTTTTTTATAATTATATATAAATTTAATAATTTTTTTTATAATAAATATTTTTAAATTTTAATATTTTACTAATATAAAAAAAAATATTTTTTTAATTATTTTATTATATTAGTTTTATAATAAATAATATAAATTAAAATTATTTAGTAAAATATTTTAAAAATAAATTAATTTTTTTATAAATTTAAAAATTAAATTTCCTTATAAAATAATATTTTTTAATATTAAAAAAATATAAAATATATAATAATATTAAAGTTAAAAAATATAATATTATATTAATTAAGTTATTTTTTACTTATTTATATTTTAAAATTATATTATTCATATATATAAATTACTATTTTCTTTTATAAATTAAATAATAATTACTATAACTAAAGTTATTATTAAATATATAAAGCTTTTATAAAGTAATTATATTAAATTTATTTTATTTTTTTATTATATTTTATAAAAATATTTTTATAATTTTTTTAAAAATTTATAGAAAATTTAATTAATATATAATAAAATAATTTTAATATAAGTTTTATTTAAGTTTATTTATAATTATTAAAAATAATTATATAATAAATATTATAATTATTTTATAATATTTTCTTTAGTTAATTTATATAAAATTATAACTTAAGTTTATTTTATAATAATTATAAAAATAAAATTATAATAATATAGTTTTAATTTATAAAATACTTAAAGTATTAAATATATATTTTTTAACTTTATTAAATTTAATTTTAAATTTTTAAATAAAATTAATTTTAAATTAAATATAATTTAGAGTAAAAAAAATATTTAAATAATATTATAATATATTTTTTATTTATATATAAAATAGCTTTATATTAATTATATTTTAAATTTATTTTATAAAATTTAATTATATAATTTATTTAAAAATAATTATAATATGATTTTAATTATATATTTTTAATAAATAATTTTATATTAAATAAATAAAAATTAAAAATAAATTTTTAATTATAAAATTAATTAATTTATATAATTTTATTTATATTTATAATTAAAATTATATTTATAAAGAAATTATATTTATTATTAAAAAGGTTAATAAAACTATAATAACTAAGTTAAAAAAAAATTATATTTTAGCCTTTAGTTTAAAATCTAAAATTAATTTTTAATTTAATTTAATTTATTATAATTAATTTTAATTAAATTAAAATTTAAAAATTTAAATTATAAAATATAATTAGTTAAAGTTTAAAATTTAATTTAAAATATATATATAAAATAACTTAAATAATAAAATTTAAATATAATATAAATTTTAAGCTTTATAATTTATAATTTAATAACTTAATTAAATTAAATAAATTTATTATATTTTTTTATTAAGTTATAAAAAATAATAATAATTTTACTTAAAAATAAATTATATATATAATATAAAAAACTATATAATAAAATAATTTATTTACTTTTTCTTAATTAAAAAAAAATAACTTTTATAAAAGCTTTTAACTTAATATATATATTAATATATTTACTATATAAATCTATTAAATAATTTATATAACAGCTATAATTTAATTATAATAGTAAATAACTAAATAAATAACTAAATTTATAATTAATAAAATTATAAATTTATAATTAAATCTTTTTTTAAAAAAAAAACCTAAAGCTAAGTAAAGTAAAATATAAACTAAATTAACTAAAGAGTAATAAAAATCTTAAGCTAAGTAAAAGTATAAAAAAAATTATTAATAAAGTTAATAAAATAATTTATTAAAAATTATTATTATAAATAAAAGTTTTTTTATAATTAATTTTTTTAAATAATTTATTTTTTATATTTAGAAAAGGAAATTATATTTATAATAATTTTATAATAATTTTATTATATTTTAATATAAATAATATTAATTTAAAATTTTTTTTAATTTAATTTTAAATTTTTTATTTATTTTATTTTATAAAAAAATTAAAAAATTTTTTTATTATAATTATTTAAGCTTTTTATAATTGTTTTAAATTTAATTTAAATATATTTTATATTTAAATTATATTATATTAATATTCTTTAATTAAACTTTAAAATATTATTATAATATTTTTATTAAAAAATTATATTATAATTATAATTATATTAAAGTTAATAATTAAATTAATAACTTTTATAATTTATTTAAAATTATAATTTTTAAAAATTTTAGTAATTATTTTACTTAATATAATAACTTTTTTATTTTATTTAATTAAAATTATTTTTAATAAAGGTTTTATATAAGCTTAGTTTAAAAAATATTATAATAATTACTTAAGTTAATTAATTAATTAATTTTTTTTATAAATTATTTATTATATAATATTTTAAAGTTTTTATTTAATTATAATTAATAAAAAAATATATATATATATATATATATTATTATTATATTAAAAATAATTTAAATAATATATTAAACTTTTTAAAAAACTATTTTAAAAATAAATTTTATAATTTTAATATAAATTATATTTTTTTTAAAAATATTATTTTAAAAAATATTTTCTAAATTATTATTACTTAAAGATTATTATATAAATACTTTAGTATTTATATTTAAATAATAAATATTTTATATAAGGCTTATATAATTATTATTTATTATTATTAAAAGTTTTTTTTTATATTATTAATAATATTATTTTATAATTAATATATTATTATAATAAAAAATAAATAACTTTAAGGAATTTAATAATATTATTTTCTTTAATTTCATTATAAATTTTAAAATTATAAAAATACTTTAAAAATTATAAAGAAATTTTTTTTTAAATATAAATTATATAATTATAAAAAAATTACTAAAATTATATAATAAATTTAATAATATTATAAATTTAAAAAAAAATTAAATAATAAATAAAAAAAAAAGTTTTATAGAAATTATATTTATTATTAAAAAAATTAATAAAACTATAATAATTAAATTAAAAAAAAACTATACTTTAGTTTTTAATTTAAAATCTAAAATTAATTTATAACTTAATTTAATTAATTATAATTAACTAAGTTAAATTTTAAAAATTTAAATTATAAAGTATAATTAATTAAAGTTTAAAATTAAACTTAAAATATATATATAATATAATTTAAATAATAAAGTTTAAATATAATATAATTAATATATAAAAAAACTTAAATAATAAAATTTAAATATAATATAAGCTTTAAGTTTATAAATTATAATTTAATAACTTAACTAAATTAAATAAGTTTATATATTATTATTAAATTATAAAAAGTAATAATAATTTTTAAAAATAAATTATATATATAATATTTTTAAAATTAAAAAATTATATAATAAAATAATATATTTATTTTTTCTTAGTAATAATTATAATTTAATTATAACCTAAAATATATAGTAAAATAATTAAATAAATAACTAAATTTATAATTAAATAAATAACTAAATTTATAATTAAATAAATAACTAAATTTATAATTAATAAAATTATAAATTTATAAATTTATAATTAAAAATTTAAAAAAAAAATTAAAATTAAATAAAATAAAATATAAACTAAATTAATTAAAAAGTATTAAAAGCCTTAAGCTAAATAAAAGTATTTAAAAAATTATTAAAAAAATTAATAAAGTAATTTATTAAAAGTATATATAAAGGTTTTTTTATAATTAATTTTTTTTAATTAATTTATTTTTTATACTTAGGAAAAAAAATAATTTTATATTATATTTTATATAAAAAAATAAAAAATAATTAATATTTATTTTATAATAAATTATAATTATTATTTATATTTAAATTATTATAAAAATTAATTATATTTAATTATAATTTTTCCTAAATATAAAAAATAAATTACTTAATTAAAATTAAAATAATAAATTATTATTAAACCTTTATTTAATAATTATTAATTAATAGTAATTTAGTTAATTTATATTTTTTTTATAATTAATTTAAATTTTTTTTTAAACTTTAGTAAACTTTTTTTATAATATTAATAATATTTTTTTATAAATTTTTATAATAATAATTATTATTTTAGCTATAATTATAATTAATTTTTTATTACCTTTAGCTATTAAATTATTTATAATAAGTAAATATATATTAATTATTAATTTATTTCTTATTAAAAAAATTTATTATTTTTATAATATATTATTTTATTAAGTAATTTTTTAATTTTAAAAGTATTATATATATAATTTATTTTTAAATGAAATTATTATTAATTTTTATAATTTAATAAAAAAAATTAAATTTATTTAATTTAATTAAATTATTAAATTATAAATTATAAAATTTAAAACTTATATTATATTTAAATTTTATTATTTAAGTTATTTTATATATATATATTAAGTTTAATCTTAAACCTTAATTAATTATACTTTATAATTTAAATTTTTAAAACTTAACTTAATTAATTATAATTAATTAAATTAAATTATAAATTAATTTTAGGCTTTAAGTTAAAAATTAAAATATAGTTTTTTTTTAATTTTATTACTATAGTTTTATTAACTTTTTTAATAATAAATATAACTTTTATTTAATTATAAAATTTAAATATAATAATATTTTTATTATTATTAATAAATTTTTTAAAAATATTTATAATTTACTTTAGGATTAATTATAAATTTAATATTATTTATTATTTATAACTTAATAAATAAATAAAATAATTAAACTAAATTATTAAAATATACTTAAGGAATTATATTAACTTAATTTAAAATAATTAAATTATAAATTTATTAATAATTTAATTATATTATAATAATATTAAATTAAAATTAAAAAAAATAATATTTTTTTATATAAATTATAGTTTTACTTTATAAATATATTAATTTTTAAAATAAAAATTATATATTAAAAAAATAAAAAAATATATATAAAATATAAAAAACTTATATAAAAAATTATAAAAATAATTTAAATTTATTTATAAATATATAAATAAATATATAAATAAAAAAAAATAAAAATTTAAATTTTTTTAAAAAAAATATAATTTACTTACTTTAATATATATAAAGTAAAAAGTTTTTTAATATTAAAATAAATAAACTAAGTAATAAACTTAATTACTATAAACTTAAACTTTATAAATTTTTAAAAAAAATTAAGAAAGTAAATTATAAATTTAAGTTATTTAAATTTATTAAATTATTTTTTATTTTTTATATTTTATTATTAAAAAAATATTAATAAATAAAAATACTAAAGAAATTATTTATAATAAAATTATTATAAAAATAATTAAAGAAAAATATAAAATTAAAATATTTATTATTATTGAATTTAACTTTAATAAATAATAAAAATAATAAAAATACTTTATAAAATAAAAAACTATAATAAAAATAAAAATATATAAAAATTTATTAATAATTTTTAATTTTAATTATTTAAAAATAATATTAAATAATATTTTTATAAAAATAAAATTTAAAATAAAATAAATAAACTAGAAATATTAAATAAAATAAAATAACTTAAGAAAATAATAAAAAAATATTTTTTATTAATATTAAAAAACTTAAATTTAAAAACTTTAAATTTATACTTAAGGGAAATTAATTTATATTATTTTTTATAAATTAATTTATTATATAAAAATAAAATAATTATATGTATTAAATAACTTAAATAGTTAATTATTAATATAATAATAAAATTAACTTTTATATTTAATTTATTAATTATATAATAAAATTATTTATTAAATTTTATTACTTTTATTAATATAAATTATAATTATTTTATTACTTTAAAAAAATACTTTATATTAATTAATATAAATTAATTTATTATAAATCTAAAATTAATTTATAATTTAATTTAATTAATTATAATTAATTAAGTTAAAATTTAAAAAATTAAATTATAAAGTATAATTAATTAAAGTTTAAAACTAAACTTAAAATATATAAAATAATTTATATAATAAAATTTAAATATAATATAATTAATATATAAAATAACTTAAATAATGAAATTTAAATATAATATAATTAACTTTAAGTTTTATAATTTATAATTTAATAACTTAAAGAAATTAAATAAATTTATTATATTTTTTTATTAAATTATAAAAAATAATAATAATTTTATTTAAAAATAAATTATATATATAATATAAAAAATAATATAATAAAATAATATATTTTAATTATTTTTTCTTAATTAAAAAAATAATTAAATAAATTATTAAATTTATAATTAATAAAATTATAAATTTATTATATAAAACTTTTAAAAAAATACTAAAGTTAAGTAAAATCAAATATAAACTAAATTAATTAAAAATTATTAAAAACCTTAAGCTAAGTAAAAGTATTAAAAAAATTATTAAAAAAGTTAATAAAGTAATTTATTAAAAATTATTATTATATATAAAAGTTTTTTTATAATTAATTTCTTTTAAATAATTTATTTTTTTATACTTAAGAAAAGTTTTTATTATTTATATTTTTAAAAGTTATTTTTACTTTTATTTTTTAAATTATAATAAAGTTATAATTTAATAATAAAATTTAAAATATTGTTTAAAGTTAAAAAAATAAATTTATATAAATATAAATTAATTATTAAAATATTTAATTATAATTATAAATTATATAAATTTAATTTATAATATAATAAAACTAAAATATAAATAATAAAATTTTAAATATTATTTTAAATTAAAAAAATACTTTTATATAAAATAAAATTTATTATAAAAATATTTTTTTTATTTTAATTTATATATTAATAATAATAATAATTTTATAAAATATATATTATAAATATTATTAATATATAATAAATATTAAAATTAAATTTTATATAATTTATTATATAATAAAAATAAAATAAAGTATTATTATTTAAATAGTATTTTTTTTATTATTAAAGTAATACTTAAAGTATTTTAAAAAAAATTAAGAAAAATATTACTTTTGGAAATTAAGAAATACTTAATTAAATTAATTATATTAATAATAATAATAAATATTTTATTTATTATTATATAAAGTAAAAAAGTTATATTATATAATATTATTATTTAGTAAAAGTATAATATATAGAAAATTATAAAAAATTATATTAAAATAAAAAAATATTATATTATATATATATATATATTATTTTTTATTATTTAATAAATTTATTATTTTATATTATTTATTTAAAAATATTATTTTAAAATTTTATAATAACTTTAAGTTATAGTAAAGTTCTAAAGAGCTTTTTTAATAAAAAAAATAATAAAAAAAAAAAACTTTTACTTAAATAATTAATTTATAATTAAATTTTAATTATATTTAAAAAAATAAAAATAATATTTTATTATTAAAAACTTTTAATAATAATATTATTATTATTTAAAAATTTTATTTATTTAAAAACTTTATAAAGTTTTTAAATAGTTTTTTTTAATTTTAAGGTTTTTATATTATTAATAATGCTTTAGTATTATTAACCTTTTAATATTAAAAATTTAAAAAACCTTTAGTATTTAATTAATACTATATTATAAACTTAAAATATATTTTTAGAATTTTTAATTTTTTTTTAAAAATAATTATTATATTATTATTAATTAATTTACTTAGTAATATAAAAAAAAAATTTAGTATTTAATAATTTTATATATTTTTAAATATTTTTATTATATTTATTAAGTTTTATATAATATTTAATTTAGTTTTTAAAATTAAAAATATTAAAGTTAATTTATTATTATTTTTATATTAATTTTTTTATTTTTCAAATATATTATTTTAAATTTAATTATTTATTAACTTAAGAAAATAATTTTATAAAATATATATATATATTTTAAAAGTTTTTAATTATTATATTATAAATATTTATTAATAATGATAAAATTATAAGTTTTTTTAAGTTTTTTAATAAATCTTTCTTATTTAAATAAAATATATAAAAAACTATAAAATTTATTTAAAATAATTAAATAATTTATAATATAACTTAAATTTAAAATAATTATTAATAATTAATATTTTAATATTTAAGAAAATAATTTTTTTTTAAATTATAATTTTATTTATATTTAAAACCTAAAGTTAATTTAATAATTTTTTTAATAATTTTTAATATATTTCTTTTTAAATTTTATTATAATAATTAAAAAAATATTATTAATAAATTATTTATAATAAAGTATTTTTAATTTACTTTTAATATATTATTTATAAAAATTATATTTATTATTAAAAAAATTAATATAATTATAATAATAATATTAAAAAAAAATATATTTTAATTTTTAATTTAAAATTTAAAATTAATTTATAATTTAATTTAATTAATTATAATTAACTAAGTTAAATTTTAAAAATTCAAGTTATAAAATATAATTAATATATATATAAAATAACTTAAATAATAAAGTTTAAATATAATATAATTATTATATTTTAAACTTTATATTTTATAATTTAATAACTTAATTACATTAAATAAATATTTTTTTATTAAATTATAAAAAATAATAATAATTTTTAAAAATAAATTATATATATAATATTTTTAAAATTAAAAAAACTATATAATAAAATAATATATTTTAATTACTTTTTTTAATTAAAAAAAATAATTATAATAATTATAACTTAATTATATTAATAAAATAATTAAATAAATAATTAAAATCTTTAAAAAAAAAAAACTAAAATTAAATAAAATAAAATATAAGTTAAATTAACTAAAAAAATATTAAAAACCTTAAGTAAAGTAAAAGTATTATAAAAATTAATAAAAAAGTTAATAAAGTAATTTATTAAAAATATATATAAAAGTTTTTTTATAATTAGTTTTTTTTAAATAATTTATTTTTTTATATTTAAAAAAGAAAATTAATTATATTTTTTAATATTTTATATTAATAAAAATATTAATTTTAAATAAATATAAAATATTATATTTAAATTTATAAAATATTATTTTTAATATTATAAAAAATAATATTTAAAATAAATAAATTTAAAAAATTATATTTAAATTATATATATAATTTAAATTTATATAAATTTATATAAAATAATATATAAATAAAAATAAATTTAAAAATTTATTTTTTTAATATAATTTTTTTTTAAAAAAATATATTTATATTAAAATTAATAAATTAAATAATAAATTAAAATATAAAAAAATTAAACTTTATAAAGATTTTTAAAAATAATTTAATAAATAAAATTAATTATTATATTTAATTATTTTTATTTTAGTATTAAATAAAATATTAATAAATAAAAATATAAAATAATATTAATAAATAAAAATATAAAAAAATTAAATAAAAATAAATTTTTTATTAAAAATTAAAAATTTAAATATAATATTAATAATATAATAATAATATAATTAAGTAGAATAATTAATAATTTTTATAATTTAATAAAATAAAAAATATATAATAAAATTAACTAAAGGCTAAAGTATAGTTTTTCTTTAATTTAGCTATTATAGTTTTATTAACTTTCTTAATAATAAATATAACCTTTATAACTTTTATAATAAAATTATAAATAATTTAAAATTAAAAAATAATTTTAAATATATTAATATTTTTTTTAAATATAAAAAATAAATTATTTAAAAAAAACTAATTAAAAAAAACTTTTATATATAATAATAATATTTAATAAATTAATTAATTTAAGTATTTATATATATATAATCTTTCTTAAATATAAAAAATAAATTACTTAACTAAAATTAAAATAATAAATTATTATTAAACTTTTATTTAGTAATTATTAACTAACTTAATTAATTTATATTTTCTTTTTTATAATTAATTTAAATTACTTTTTTTTTTTTTTTATTTTTTAAACTTTAGTAAACTTTTTTATAATATTAATAATATTTTTATTATAAATCTTTATAATAATAATTATTATTTTAGTTATAATTATAATTAATTTTTTATTATTTTTAATTATTATAATTATTTATATAATTATTAAAAAAGTTTATTATTTTTATATTATTTTATTAAGTAATTTTTTAATTTTAAAAGTATTATATATATAATTTATTTTTAAAATTTATTATTACTTTTTATAATTTAATAAAAAAATATTTATTTAATTTAATTAAATTATTAAATTATAAATTATAAAATTTAAAACTAATTATATTATATTTAAACTTTATGATTTAAGTTATTTTATATATATATTTTAAATTTAGTTTTAAATTTTAATTAATTATACTTTATAACTTAAATTTTTAAAATTTAATTTAATTAATTATAGTTAATTAAGTTAAATTATAAATTAATTTTAGATTTTAAATTAAAAACTAAAGTATAATTTTTCTTTAATTTAATTATTATAGTTTTATTAACTTTTTTAATAATAAATATAACCTTTATATATATATAATTATATAAAATTTATTAATTTTTTAAATTATTTTATTAATTTTTTTAATAATTTTAATAATTTTATTTAATTTAAGGTTTTTAATATTTTTTAATTAATTTAATTTATATTTTATTTTACTTAATTTTTTTTTAAAGTTTTTAATTATAAATTTATTATTTTATTAATTATTTTACTATATATTTATTATAATTAAATTATAATTATTATAATTATTTTTTTAAATTAAGAAAAAATAAATATATTAAAATTATTATAATTATTTTTTTTAATTTAAAAAAAATAAATATATTATTTTATTATATTATATTTTATATTATATATATAATTTATTTTTAAAAATTCTTTTTTTTAATAATTTTTAAAAAAAATATTTATTTAATTTAATTAAGTTATTAAATTATAAATTATAAATTTAAAATTTATATTATATTTAAATTTTATTATTTAAATTTTTATATATATATATTAATTATATTATATTTAAATTTTATTATTTAAATTATTTTATATATTTTTAATTTAATTTTAAAGTTTAATTAATTAAATTAAATTATAAATTAATTTTAAATTTTAAATTAAAAACTAAAATATATTTTTTTTTAATTTAATTACTATAAGTATATTTATTTTTTTAATAATAAATATAACTTTTATATATTTTCAATTTAATTTTAATTTAAAAATTAAAATATAATTTTTTTAAATTTTATTATTATATTTTTATTAACTTTTTTAATAATAAATATAATTTTTATATTTAAAATAATAAATATATTTAAAAATATTAAATTATTAATTATATTAATTATATATTATTTATAAAAATAATATATATAAAATTATAATATTATTTAAATTTAAATATATATATTTATTATTATATTACTAAAATTATTTATAATATATTAATATAAATATTATATATAAAATTATTTTAAGTAAATTTATTTATATTAATTTATTATAAAAATTTTAAATTTTAATTACTAAAAATAAATAAAATAATATATTTTTTAATTAACTTATAAAAGTTAAAAATCTCGCAAAATTATATATCCCTATAAGGGTATTTATAGTATTAAATCCATAGCCTCCTAGCTACTAATACAGCTCTAAGTTTACTATATCATTCTCTACAAAGCCAACCTCCGAGTCATATACTTGTGAGGTCAACTCATCGCCCAAGACAAACCCAACCTTGGCCAAAAGAGTGCCTGTAAATAGTACACCACTAGTGTCAATACGCTCAAGCTTGTTACTAGACTCGCTCTTTAAGCTAGAATCAGTGCTTTCCAACAAATCTTTGATGAAGGATTGGTAAATGTTGTCATCTGAGATCGCCGCGCTGAAGACGTCGAAAAAAATCTGTTCGAAATTGCAACGGCTGAAGAACAGGAAGCAGTTGAGACTCTTTTTGGGTTTGACGAATGGATGCCCAGTGACGAATTTGTGGATCTGGCGAATCCATTGTTGATGCGTTGACGTTGAGCCTCAACATGGTTGGCAGCATTCTTCTGCCTTGGATCAAAGGAGTCATGAGGTTTAATCCATAACTTTGATACTTCGAGTGGGTGCTGTCAGTACCAGGCATAGTTGGTTCAACAGCGCCGTGGTGAGTAAAAAAAGCCTTGCAGAACAGGGCCTCGAGTAAGTTGCTTTGAATTTGATACCATTCATCAGATATTTGCTTGGATGGGGACTCCCAAAGTTTGATGAAATTGGCCGTTCCATGGCCGTTTTCAGCCACAAGATGAAATAATGAAGAGTATCGTATTTTCCCAGGAGGATAGATTGCATATGTTGGGAAAATGTTCGCCGTCTGGGGACATTACACTGCCCAACATACGGTCAAACGTATTTAGAATTCCTGGCGTCGGTAACAAAGCTGGCATAACCAACCGGCGAGGACCAATGGCTGTCTTTGCTCTGCCTTGACTTGATACGAGTAAGGGCAGCGGTAGAAACAATCTTGCCCTGTAGTTCTATAATTTCTGGCCTGATGGTTGCGAACAGCATGTCCACAACGGCATTGGCGCTACCATGAGCTTCTATCGCAGCCTGATACGGGAGAGATTGGGCGCCAATTAGGCGGTTACCTAGAATATCGTCAAGCAAGCGTAGAGCAACAGCTTTCAAGTCTGACAATATAAAGGGATGATGAATAGTAGTGCTCTTTTTAACTAAAGTAAGCATCTGGTACAGTAAAATTAGGGGGTCGGGGAGACTAACAACTCTGACTTCTTCGGGAAGAGCAAGCCGCTTTTCATCATCATGCTTTGGGGACATAACTTCATTGTGCAATTTCTCGTTGTAGGGAACGATATCAATGATGGCAGAAGCAACCTTGATGGAAGGCGTTATCGTGGACTGTCGCAGAGGCCGTAAAGTTCGTTGATCGGGACAATACTGAACTTTATGGCTCTTTTGACCTCAAATGGCGCAAGGCTTGACCTTTGGGCATTTGGATACAAGACGGCCTGGGCCATTACAAAAGACCCATGTCAAACACTATTTGCATGGGCCTTTGTGACCCCATCCCGCCACACGATATACAACATCTTTCTTCGGAGAGAGGCACCCTGAACTAACCTGGTGAGTTGACAAAACGAGCTTTCAAGAGAATAAAAAGTCTGCAATATATACAGTTTGAATACAATGAAAAGATCATATGATAGCCGCGGATGAGAGAGAATACGGGGAAGGATGGTGATAAGGAACCCCAATTCTTGCAATCTAAACTCAATTGACTGGCTATTTGCTCCAGTGGCTCATTAGGTGTCATCTACCTGCTTTGCTTTAAACAGGAGAATTTTTGTTTCTGTGACAGCTCACGCTTTAATATATTATTTCGTGCAGAGATACAAGGCTCTAGAGCCCCTAGCAATTGGGTGCAAGTAGGAGGTGCATGGGAAAGGGCTGTGTAAAGTGGGGTTGACCTTGGATGAGTGTATTAACTCTGCTCCCCTGAAACATAAACAATTTAGAGAAAAAACAATAATGAAGTAAAAACCAATGCGTAACAATTTATTTATATGTATTGGCTAGATGGAATAAAAAGCAGAAATATTAGTTTCGATTTATTTAGACTAAATGAAACGCAAAAAAAACCCCCCGCGGGACTCGAACCCGCAATCTTAAGATTCCATCTATAGAAGTCTTACGCCTTAGCCATTAGGCCAGGGGGGCTTGCTGAGCTATTACTAGCTCCTTGTGGTGATAGGACGCCGACTCAGTTTACTTATAAGCATACACCGGTCTCCAAGCCCTTTTCTACAGCAAGTACAAGTTCAATTTCTCAACCTAATACTTAACTTTCTTTAAAATTAAATAAATAATACCCTTTTTAAAATTTAATTATTATTACTTTATATTTTAATAATTAATACTTCAACATTTTATTACATTTAATTTAAAATTATTAAATAATTTTAATTATTATGAAATCGTATGACTTACACGTCTACGGTTCATACACCAATTACCTTATGTAGTCGCATCTCGCTCTTCGACTGCTCCAATGGCTTCACCGAATAGTGCCAATCCTCATCATGGCCTATCGTGGACCTCTTCAAGTGCACCTAGTGGGAAAGGAGCTGATCTTATGGTCCTAAAGGCTGCATCTGTACTTTCCACTTCTTATTCTGATAACGACTTTCGCGATGCCATTCTCTTAGCCGATCAACGATTCGTGGGAAGCAGTGGTAAAACTAGGCGCCTACTTCGTCTGGATCTTCTAGGAGAAGCAATTAGCTGCAATGGCGAAATTGTTAAGGAAATGGGCGCTGTTGCAGAGGTACGTTAGACCCTACCCATTCCCAATAGGATACTGTGGTAGTAACCCAAGCAGCGACTGAAACTCGTCCGAGGAGTAGTGGATAGATTGAACTCTAGGATCGAGGATATAAAATGCCAAATCGATCTGGCTCATGACCGAACCGCACCGGCATTGCAAGGAATGTCGTCCCTTTTCGAGCAGCGCATGGAAATCGAGAGGAAGCAAGAGACTCTCAGCGCAGTTGAACGTTATTTCGTTATGACAGAGGACGAGATTGACTCTCTTACTTCAACTATCAGACCAGTTGACAATGAATTTTTCACCAATCTACAAAAGGCGAAGAATATCACTCTTGGCTGCGACATTCTTCTTGGATTTGAAAACCAAACCCTCGGCTTAGAATTGATCGACCGGACGTCTGTGCATATAAATATGGCTTTCCAAAAGCTTTACAAGTGGGTTCAGCAAGAATTCAGGACACTGAATTTAGAAAATCCCAATGTGAATCCTTGCATGCGACAGGCTTTACGAGTCCTTGCAGAAAGGCCTTCTCTGTTTCAGAATTGTCTGGACTTTTTTTCAGCATCCAGAGAACGATTTTTATCAGAAGCTTTTCACTGCGCCCTTACAGGCATTACACCACAAGGGACCGAAGATGCAACTACTAGGCCTATTGATCTAACAGCACATGATCCTCTCCGCTATGTCGGCGATATGTTTGCTTGGGTTCACTCTGCCACGGTGGGCGAGAGAGAAGCGCTTGAGACTCTTTTTGCTGTCGACAAGAATGATGTATTCAAAACGTCAACCACAAGTCTAAATGCAAATCTCTGGACTCTACCCTCGGATGAGGCTTCGCAAGGCACCGATTTCAAGGTTCTTGAAGCCCTCAGCCACCTAATGGATCGTAGTTTCTCGCCTGTTGTTCGAATACTACGTCAACGGGTCGAGCAGGCAGTACAATCCAACGAGGATGTCATTCCTGCCTACAAGATCTCCACGCTTCTCAATTTCTACAGAGCTACCTTTGAAAAGCTTCTGGGTTCAGGATCGGGCTTAGAAGATTGTACAGGAGGTCTTGAGAAAGAAGCTAAGAGACAGTTCCGATCACTCGTCAGAGATAATATTCTCTCTATCCAAGGAGAGTTCCAGCAAGTCCCTTCGAACCTAGAACCACCTCGATTTCTTCAAGATGCCTTTAAGCAGCTTGGTACCATTCTGCAGACTTACGAATCCTCCTTATCTGCGTCTGCAGATTCTGGCAGCGAGGCACAGAGCATATTGTCACAAGCTTTTGATCCATTTATGTCTGGCTGCGAGGAGATAGCAAAGCCTATGACGTATCCCGAGGGCGGAATATTCCTTGTCAACTGCAAACTTGCGGCGGCTCTTTGTCTTGACAGCTTTGAAAGTACAATTTCCCGAGCGAGTCAGATTCGAGAAGATATTTCAAGGGACGTCCTGAACTTGGTTGATAACCAACATATTACTTTTCGCCAGAAATCGGGTTTGGATACCCTGCTAAACTTCTTAGACAACGGTAAACTTGCTGAGATAGATCAAGCTTCTGTTATTCAAGCAAGCCAGGAGCTCGACGATTTTCTTCCTTCCGCATTGATGGACGCAATGGACAGGCTGAAGGGACTACAAGATTCAGAAATAGCTCGTGCTATTGTAGAACAGGCAGCTGAAAAATTCTGCACTGATTTCGAGAGATTGGAAGAGGCTATTGAAAGGCAGAGCGGCGATGAGGACGTATCCAGTCCACTTGGGGACTTAAGATTCTCAAGGACATCGGCTGATATCCGCGTGCTCCTCTCTTGATACTGAAAACATGATGAATCCAAACTAATATACTTACTACCATAATATATTAATTAACTCTCAAAGTACATGCTTCACCCTTCATCAATTACATCGTATTTAGCATTATCAAAGAGTATGAACATTTGTGCAACGCCTGTGTCAAGAACAGCCTCAAAAGTTTTCCACGAATTAAACTCGAATATCACAGTACGTTACCTCCTTGTTTCCACGCTGGACCGTAAAGACTCTACGCTGGGCCGTACGGAGCTGCTCGAGCTGCGTCGGCGGCGTACTCTCTGTTCCCATGGCTCAGAGGGGTGCAATCCTGTAGATTTGGCAAATATGTTGAGAATATCTGTTAGCGAGACCACTCCGATTAGTTTTCCTGACAACAGAGCCCCGGCCATCGAAGCTGCCGGAACGGTGACTGCAGGCACAGCAGATGCAATCGGTCCTGGAACTGTCCCCGCTGATATAGAAGTTTGTGATGTGGTCATTGGTGTCGTAGGCGTTGACATAGGTGACGATTGTGGTCCTGCATCCACAATCCACATCCGATGCGATTTTGTTGCCACCAATTTGGCTACGGTGTGTGCCAATGTTGAGTAAGGGTTTACGTAGAAAACGGGATAGACATCCTGTCCCCTTTCCACCCCTTTTTCGTTTAGAATGATGGAAATGAAGTGCATACAAGAGTTACCAAGCAAATATGCACTCGAGGAGCTTGTCAAATGCCGCACGTCCTTTGTTGAGATGTTGCCCACCACATTTTGTCCGTTGTCTACAATAGCTACGCTTGAAAGACCCTCATCATACATGAGTGATAAAGCTTCAGTAAGAGGAGCGTCGGCGCTAAGGGCTTGTCAGTTCGACTTCCTGAGTATGTAGTGCATTACTATTGGCATTGAGTGTACTCACTGGACGGAGATTATCGGCCGCACTCCAATTCCTAACTCTTGTAGCGTGACTGGATTAAGTCGTTCAATGGTGGGAAAATTGATCCCTTCGTTCCAGAAGAACTCCACCATGCGAAGTTGGCTTATAATCCCAATAACATTCCCAGCTTGTTCAGTAACCAAGATTCTGTGTATTCCGCTACCAAGCTTTTCTATAGCTTGAGCTAGATTCACACCTGAGTCCAATTTGACGATGGCTTCTCTGGAACACAAGGTCTGGATCTCGCGAAGTGATATACGAGCTCCTCCTTGAGCCTTGGTCATGATGTCATGAAAAAGCGTGGCTTGATCACTCTCAGGCCGAGAAACACCCACAACGGTGAGGAGGTAGGCATTCAGATCGTTATAATCAAAACAGAATGTTGGCGATGTAGCAGAAGCTTCGTCTCTGACGAGAACAACGCCGGTTGAACTCTGGAGGAGCATCTGGTAATGGCGTCAGTATGGACAGAACAACCATGCGAATTCAATGGGTCGCATTTACCAATGTGGCTTCCTCCACGCTACCTCCGATTTCAATCCAGTTTACATCCTCAGCTGTAATAAGCTCTCCTATGGTGATGTCTCTCCATTCTCGCCCGACAAACTTGGGGTTTTGGTGTTTGTTGGTGGAAGGTGGGTGAATGAGAAGGTCTTGGATTGCAGCTTGGGTCAGAGAGGGGTGTCGATGGCGGGGCGAAGGTGGAGGATTGCGGAATCCTTCAGTGAAGCTTTGTCGATGGGAAGCCTTGCTGGTGCTCGAGCTCGAAGGCGACCTGTGTGGCGACGGCGAGGCCTTTGCCTCAGGTAACTTGGAGGGAATATCTGAATCGGTATTGAAAGACATATTAAATCCTGCTGTTGTTGCGTCCTTATCCGTTACATATTAACAGGATTTCATGGAGAGAACAGCAAGTGGGTAAAAGTTGATCGAAGAGTGAGTGTATGGCGTATGCGCAAGCGAAGCAACTTGTAGGTGATCCAGAGAAGATGTACCAGTCGTACTCCTCTCACCTCACTACGGCCGACCTTAGCAGTACCTGTGGCGGTACTCAGCACGTCGCAATACTGTAAGAGGCTTCCTCAGTAGCTCCATTGCTCCATTCTTTTTTGCGATCTTAGGTAGGTAGGTGGCTTAATCTCGGGTATCTTCATGAGACCGAAAGTACCTTGAATTCTTTGCCACGAGATACATGCCAAGGAAATATTTGGTTTACTCAAAGATGATGCTAACGATATTAAATGTTATAAATTTTGAACGAGTTTCAAGGCCGGCAATTGATTTATCTCACGAATTTTGATGTGAGCGTTTACTTATCGGCTCGAAGTACCTACCAGATACTCGGCATAGTTTCGACTGATTAGATAGGCACTATCGCAGTTTAATTTTTTCAGCACACGCCCAAGACATACCACACACCCTTCCCCTCCCCCACCTTGCTCTGTTACGCCCACCACAGAACTTCGATTTCTGTATTGCCTACTTTTCTTTTTTGTCCAGCCGCTAACTGAGCCGCGATAAAGAGTCTTTACCTCTTGACCTGATTGTTCAAACAACTTCGCAGGCATAGCTGCGCGGCGTTCTCGTCCGTTAGCCGTCGCAATCATGTCCCTTCTATCCCCAGACATACATGCAGAGCTCACGCAGCTTTTGCAGGCACTTCAGGCTTCCGACAATGGCATCCGATCTCAAGCTGAGGAGCATCTCCAGAACAGCTGGACAAACTCGCGTCCAGAAGTCCTTCTAATGGGACTTGCGGAGCAGATACAAGCTGGTGCAGATAATGCGGTATGCTTCACTCCCACGAGGTTTACGACTTCCGAATGGTTAGTGTATGAGCTGTTCCCTAACGTATTTATCTAGATTCGATCTTTCGCTGCCGTCATATTCAGACGGATTTCTTCAAAAACCCGGAAAACCGACACTGGGAACAACGTGGATATGTTTTATTCGCTAGTAAAGGACCAAGCCATCGTCATTCGCCAGAAACTACTCGAGACCCTAGGCTCTGAAACCGATCGAGCAGTTCGAAACAAAATTAGCGATGCCGTTGCTGAGGTCGCGCGGCAATACACAGATAATAGTCAGCCTCCATAGCCAGCACTGCGTCTTATCCGATCCTTGGCACGCTTCTCACTTGATACTAACTCGGATTTTTTTTTGTAGATGATTCTTGGCCGGAACTTCTGGGAGCGCTCTTCCAGTTAAGCCAGGCAATAGAAGCTGAAAAGCGCGAGACCGCATACAGAGTTTTTGCTACGACTCCCGGAATCATCGAGAAGCAACACGAGGAAGCCGTTCTGCAGGCCTTCCAAAGAGGATTCAAAGATGACGCAGTACAGGTACAGTAATTCGTTCGCATGATGGAGGCAGCTTCTGACCACTCACTGTTTTACTTAGGTCCGATTGGCCGCTATGGATGCTTTTGCATCTTTCTTCAGGACGATCAGCAAGAAAGGCCAATCCAAGTACTATGCTCTCATTCCCGATGTGCTCAATATTCTCCCCCCTATCAAGGACAGCCAAGACTCGGATGACTTGAGCAAAGCTCTCGTGGCCCTCATTGACCTGGCGGAGACGGCACCGAAAATGTTCAAACCTCTCTTCCACAACTTGGTCCAGTTCAGCATCTCGGTAGTCCAAGACAAAGAACTGGATACTATTTGCCGACAGAATGCATTGGAATTAATGGCTACCTTCGCTGATTATGCCCCATCGATGTGCCGAAAGGATGCGTCTTACACGACCGATATGATCACTCAGTGCCTGAGTTTGATGACTGATCTTGGCGAAGATGATGACGATGCTACCGAATGGCTGGCATCTGATGATGTGAGTAATCGATAGAGATGGTTCAACCATAGGGGCAATTTACTAATTGTATTCCACAGCTTGAGGCAGATGAGAGTGATCAGAACCATGTTGCTGGAGAGCAAACTATGGATCGCCTGGCTAATAAGCTGGGGGGCCAGACAATCCTTGCTCCCACCTTCAACTGGCTTCCGCGAATGATGACGTCCATGGCTTGGAGAGATCGACATGCTGCACTCATGGCGATTTCTGCCATTTCGGAGGGCTGCCGGGATCTCATGATCGGAGAGCTTAGCCAAGTTCTTGACTTGGTGATCCCAGCTCTCCAAGATCCACATCCTCGTGTGCGATGGGCTGGCTGCAACGCTTTAGGGCAAATGAGTACTGATTTTGCGCCCAAAATGCAAACCGATTTCTATGACCGGATTTTGAAAGCCATTATTCCTGTCCTTAACTCGCCAGAGGCTCGTGTAAAATCTCATGCGGCTGCAGCCCTGGTAAACTTTTGTGAGGAAGCGGAAAAGTCCATTCTGGAACCCTACCTGGATGAGCTCTTATCACACTTGTTCCAATTGCTTCAAAGCGAGAAACGATTTGTTCAGGAGCAGGCATTATCCACAATCGCAACTATAGCCGACGCAGCCGAGGCGGCATTTGCAAAATACTACGATACCCTAATGCCTCTTCTCGTCAATGTTCTTCAGACTCAGAGTGAGAAGGAGTATAGGCTACTACGAGCCAAAGCAATGGAGTGTGCAACTCTTATTGCCCTTGCTGTTGGAAAAGAGCGACTTGGGCAGGATGCCATGACTCTTGTTAATCTCCTAGCTCACATCCAGACAAATATCACGGATGCAGATGATCCGCAGGCACAATATCTTATGCATTGCTGGGGTCGTATGTGCCGCGTTCTTGGTACTGATTTCATTCCTTTCCTTGAGAATGTTATGCCACCACTTCTTGAACTTGCCATGGCCAAGCCGGATATCCAGCTGCTGGACGATGATGAGCAAGCAGAGCAAATGCAAGGCGAAGAGGGCTGGGAGTTTGTACCACTCAAGGGCAAAATGATTGGCATTCGCACTAGTACCATGGATGACAAGAATATGGCTATTGAGCTCTTGGTTGTTTATGCTCAGGTGCTCGAAGGTGCTTTTGCACCATTCGTCGCAAATATCATGGAGAAGATTGCCCTGCCCGGTCTTTCGTTCTTCTTTCACGATCCTGTCCGTTATATCTCGGCCAAGCTTGTTCCGCAGCTGCTCAGCTCGTATAAAAAGGCTTACGGTTGCCCTTCAAACGAGCTAACTGGCCTGTGGAATGCGACCGTGGATAAGCTATTGGAGGTACTCACGGCTGAACCAGGAATTGATACACTTGCGGAGATGTATCAGTGTTTCTACGAGTCTGTGCAAGTCCTGGGCAAAGAGTGTCTTACGATAGACCATATGAACCGATTTATCGACTCCTCGCTCTCTGCACTGGAGGATTATAAAGACCGGGTGGCAGAGCGTGCTGATGCTAAGGAAGGGGCCACTGCTGATGACGTGGAGGACGAAGCAGAGGAGACCCTGATAGCGATCGAAGATGACCAAACGCTTCTCTCTGATATGAACAAAGCATTTCACTCTATCTTCAAGAACCACGGCGTTTCATTTCTGCCCGCTTGGGAGCGCCTCATGTCTACTTATGAAGGATTTCTTTCGTCACCTGATCCAACGCAGCGACAATGGGGTCTCTGCATCATGGACGATGTTTTGGAGTACTGTGGCCCCCAAAGTATTCGATATGCGACGTACATTCAACAGCCCCTTATTGATGGCTGCCAGGATGCCTCTGCAGCGATCCGTCAAGCAGCTGCATACGGTATTGGAGTTGCAGCACATAGAGGCGGCGCTGCGTGGTCCCCCTTCCTAGGCGGATCAGTGCCGTTCCTGTTTCAAGTCACCCAGGTTCCCGATGCTCGGAACGAAGACAACGTTTATGCTACAGAAAATGCCTCAGCTGCCATTGCCAAGATTCTCCATTACAACTCCGGCAACGTTGATGATGTTAACACAATAATCACGCGGTGGATTGACACATTACCAGTAACCAACGATGAAGAAGCGGCACCGTATGCCTATGCATATCTAGCAGAGCTGATTGATCGGTGAGTTGCATAGCATTTACCCAATGAGTAAAGAATGATAGAAACGAGGGCATGTGGCTAATTCAAATTTGCAGTCAATACCCATCCGTAATGAACCAAGCTGGCAAGGTTTTTGTATTCATTGCACAGGCCCTGGAAGCAGAAACACTTCAGGGGCAAACGGCTAGCCGTGTAGCTGCCGCGACAAAAATTCTTCTAACTGCTGCAAATGTAGACCCAATGCCACTGCTTCAGCAATTCTCTCCAGAGTCACAGCGAACTATCATGGGATATTTCAGCTAAGAGTGTTCTGGTCGCTAGATAACTAAGGTTTATTCGAGAGATTCGCGCAGGTTAAAAACTAGCGAGCAAATATAAAAACAATACAGCTACTCCTAAGGTACTGCTGGCGCGCTTGGGAAGTTGGAAACACTAAGCGGAAATTTGCCAAGATATATAGTACGGGTAGAGTAAATAATATGAGAGAAGGACTGAATGTGTCTTAATAAAGAGGAAGAGTAACAATAGTATACCTGATGACGGAAGCACTGGTATTTTATACAAACGAGACCAATCCTTTACTACTAGGTAGACACTGGGAGCGTGAATTTTCAAGCAGACATTTCAAAAACTAGGAACGTTACTTTATTTAATCAGTCAAAGCAGCACCAGTAAACATTAGCAATGTATGAATTAAATAAAGAAATAAACGTTTTCAGTAAGACTAGAAGAATAAAACTGAAAGTAAATCTATTTCGTATAAGTTAATAAATTAGTAGATTAATCCCGATAACCTTTCAATATGTTCTTATAGAGCTTTATTCATTTAACCCTTTTAATCTTACTATTGGGTAGTTCTGCTTATCTTGATAACTACCCAACTGATTGTACTCCGACGGCTTGGCACAAATCTACTAGCATCTCGAAGTCTTTTCTAGTCGCCTTGCTCACAATTTCCCATCGCAATTCGTTCCAAGTGTCAATTATCCCAGCCTTCTTTTTCTTCCCCCCCCTCCCCTCCCCCTTTTTTTTTTGGATTGTTTCTGGCCTTCATATATCTAGGCAATGTCGTCCCCCGATCCTCGCGCTGGCATGAAACGGCCTAGTAATTATCATTCCTTCCACTGCTTGTCACCTTCATGAGCGAGTGGCTAATCATGGCATTTTCTTCTTCTGCAGGAACGCAGTCTCTGCCACCACCGTCTCTACCTCAACTGGTCGCTGAGCAGAAGACTCCCATCCCGCTCACTGACAAAGATTCCCAGCGACTGATTGTCGTACTCTCGAATGCCAGCTTGGAGACATACAAGGCAGTTCAGGGAGGCGTCAACCGTGCCGGCCTCCACCGAGAGGAGAAATATTCGCTTCTCAACAGCGATGAGCATATAGGTGTTATGCGGAAGATGAACCGCGACATAAGCGATGCACGACCAGACATCGCGCATCAGGTTGCGTATTCGGGCCCATAGATGTTGGAAGCACGATACTAATGATGGTAGTGCCTACTGACTCTCTTGGACTCACCAATCAACAAAGCCGGCCGACTTCAAATTTACATCCATACAGCTAAAGGTGTGCTCATTGAGGTATCCCCTTCTGTCCGTATCCCCCGGACTTTCAAGCGATTTGCAGGCCTCATGGTACAGCTCTTGCACCGGCTTTCAATTCGCTCCACGACTTCCAACGAGAAGCTTTTACGTGTGATTCAGAATCCGATTACGGATCACTTGCCATCAAATTGTCGAAAAGTAACTCTTAGTTTTGATGCTCCAGTAGTTCGCGTACGTGAGTACATGGAGTCTCTAAATCCCAAGGAGAGCATTTGCGTTTTCGTTGGAGCTATGGCGAAGGGTGCCGATACTTTTGCCGACTCAATAGTCGACGAGAAGATTTCTATCAGCAATTTCTCGCTTTCAGCAAGTGTAGCGTGCAGCAAGTTCTGCCATGCGGCTGAGGATGCATGGGATATCCTATAAATTTGACCAAGGGGAGTAGATTAGCTTGCTGATCGAATACATCTTGGGCTTGACGTTGATACAACATCCCGTTTTGCCTAGCAGCTCAAAGTCAAACAAGGAATCCCATTTTGGCGCCATGACTTGTTTTTACAACCAAAACATTATGGCGCTAAGAGGCAACGAAGACACTTGAGGCTTTGGCTATTAGTAATTTACGGTTTACGGTTTAGTTTCATTTTATTTTTACATTCTCCTCATGAGACGACAGAATAAATAAAAATAACATGAACTAAAAAAAAGTGAAGATGAAAATCCATGAATGCTATTATTGATGATATATAACTTTTGATCACCGTCTTATTCATTATAATATATACGAAGGATACACGGGTTGAGTGAAAAATCTGAACGCTACGTCCTTATCGCATGTAACGATAAGTGACGCTGCTTTAAAAAAAAAAAAAACGTCTAGTCGCTGCCGGCGCAGTCTTTGAACTTCAGTTTGGCACACAGCTCAATCACAATGGGGGTTGGAAATAAGCGCACGCTCACAAAGACGAGGCGCAAGACGCGGTATGGCGGTTTTACTATTATGCTGGTTTCCTAAAGCTGACCTTTGAATAGCGACGTGGATCAGGTCATATCTGACCTTCGATCGAAGAAGCACCTTGCGCAATACAAAGACACTAAATTAACACAAGATCTGCCAGGACTTGGGAAAAACTACTGTGTGACTTGTTCTAGGTGGTTCGACACTCCCGCAACCCTCGCTACTCACGAGCGAGGGAAGCCACACAAGCGGAGGTGCGTCTGTTTGCATGTGGATGATTTCTAGTGGCTCTTGTTGATTTAACTGACGGGTCGGCTAGGTTAAAACAACTGCGAGAAGAATCTGCGATCGAGTCGAAATCTGGACAAGCACACTTGAATAAGATGGACATGGAGCAGGAACCTGCAGCTGAGGGCGGCGTTGAAATGGTTCTCTGATTTGACGTCGAACCTTTACAAGACGGCTATTAATGCCACGGTATATGAAAACAAGACGCTATAAAACAGCACGAGATTTTATCAAAGACCTTTTCTACCTCAGAGCCCGTCCTCGCGGCCGCACGATACCACTCGGCCGGCTAGATGAGCGACTGGTGGTTGGTCTGCCTCTTGTTGAGCTACCCCGTGCAGATGGTAAACGCGATTGGCGATGTTCAGGTCCCTTTTGCTTCGGATTAGGCCTCGTCGATTGCGGGGGGCTTTCCACAAAGGATATATCGGTCGTCCTTTCGCCGCCGTTAGCAGATCGATGCAATTTGTCCGGGTGTTAGGCCCTTGGGAACAACGCTTACATATAAGTTGCCTCTGCGTCGTGTGCTGGTCGTACTTCAGTGCTGGGTTGGCGGTCTCGACGGAACGACTGAAGTATGGGGGTCTAGATACGAGAGAGAGAAGATGAATCAGACAGGTGTTACATGGAATGGGACAAGGCATTCGGGAGCAGTAGCACCTCTGGGAAGTCGACGCAAAAAGCGTTCATATTTAGGCCGTAAAGAAAACTCGCAAACGATTCACCAAATCTAGCCAAACTCTCGTCTATAAGTTGAAAATGCATCATGTTTGCCTCAAGATCGGCCATGGCATCAGACAGCTCTGCAAATGCTGGCTCTAATCTCTTGAGAGGAAACGCGCCATCTCCATCGCCTGAAGGTTGCAGAGATCCACGGAAAGACGACTGCGAAGGTGGGCGAAGCGGTGTGGTCGGTCGAGATGTCCATGATCGCGAATTGGGAGGTTTGACGCTGCTTGGATATGCGTCTGGGGCAGCTGGTGGCACCATCTTGATCATCAATTATCTGCGTAAACAGTCGATATAAAAAGTGGTAAATTGTTCGGACGCGAAGTTTAGGTGACGTAGGGAGCTAGCAGGTGAAACCCCCACTAAGCCAAACAGAACCTCAGTCAGGTCTTTGGAATTTCTGCGAAATGGGTCATATTCATGGCGAGATACAAAAAAAAAAAAAGTACAAGCAGGTACTAAAGTCTCCTGGATCTTCTTACCAAGATACCAGGTAACCTGCCTGATTCTTCAAGTAGCTACTGCTGTCACAACTGTATTGATATCCGATATTATTGAGGACTGTGGGAATTAAGCTATGGTATGCTGGATGGCTGGCCTGCTTAGATTTGCTTAGCTTGGCAGTTAAATCTCCCATGAAAATTGAATTCTTTTCATTGATAAAATATTCTGATTATGTAATTTTTCAACATATGAGTCAATCCCGAAATATTATTACTAGGCAACTGCTTGATACTCTCATCATATGTAGATATATAATAAATAGGTTCCCGCCCACCTTAGATGCTGCAAGAAATTCATATCCTTCCTACTGAGACGGAAATAAATCTTCCATCTTCTCACACTTACCAAGACATTTTCTACACCATTTACTGTCCTGATACTGTGAATCATCATGGGGGCTGAACAGTCCTCAAATTCGGAATCGCGCCGTGCCGACACTGGGACCAGCCAAAGAACATGCTACTATGAACTCTTAGAAGTCGAAAGGACTGCAACTGACATTGAGTAAGCCATTCTGATTGAACATCTCTCAAGTTCACGCATTGATTGAATTTGTGTAGAATCAAGAAGGCATATCGCAAGAAGGCTTTGGAGTTGCATCCAGATCGCAATTTCAACAACGTTGAAGCGGCCACGGAAAAGTTTGCAGAAGTTCAGGCTGCATATGACATTTTGTCTGACCCCCAGGAAAGAGCCTGGTATGACTCACACCGCGAGAGCATTTTGAGTGGCCAACATGATTCCAATGATGCATCTGCGCCTCCAACTTTTCATAATGTTCATCTTACTACTGCAGATGATATTATGCGTCTCATATCACGATTCAACTCCACCATTCCATATACTGACGATGTTAACGGCTTCTACTCGATCACGAGAGAGACATTTGAGCATCTCGCTCAAGAGGAGGAAGCTGCCGCTGACTACGAAGGTCTTGAGTTTCCTGAGTATCCGACGTTTGGCTCATCCGACAGTGATTACGATCCTACTGTGAAATCCTTTTATGCCATCTGGACTGGATTCGCTACGAAGAAATCATTCATGTGGCAAGACAAATATCGCCTCTCAGACGCCCCAGATCGCAGGACTAGGCGTTGGATGGAGAAGGAAAACAAAAAGCTACGAGACGATGCTATTCGAGAGTTTACCGACGCTGTTCGATTTCTAGTCTCCTTTGTCAGGAAGCGGGATCCTCGCTATATTCCAAACACTCAAAGTGAGGCAGATCGTCACAAGTCCCTTCGGACCGCTGCTGCTGCGCAAGCTGCTCGGTCTCGTGCTGCGAATAAGGAAACCTACTCTTCATTTGACGTACCAGACTGGGTTCACTCCAGAGAGGATGAAAATGGGCAGCATCAACCTTCAGAGTCTGAAGAGTCTGAAATTGAAACGGAGATTCTAGAGTGTGTGGCGTGTAACAAACGATTCAAGAGCGAAAAGCAATTTGAATCCCACGAGCGCAGCAAGAAACATCTCAAGGCTGTTCAAGATCTACGTCGACAGATGAAAAGAGAAACAGCAAACTTGGATTTGGACGCAACAACGGTCGATGTACCCGAAGTATCTTTGAGCGAAGACCAGGAACTACGAACTGCAAGAGTGAATGAACAGGACCATGAAGCGAATGAGGACGTAGTGAGTGCTGAGCCTCTGCACGAGGGCCAGCATGACGCAGCCACTGGAAATGGAGCATCACCAGATCAGAATACACCCGAAGCGGACCAGAGCGAAAGTCACGGTGAAGAAGAAGAAGAACTTGATCAGTCATTTCACAAGCTGAATGTCCAGTCGACGAGTGACCAATCGGCTCATGACAATCACGACGAGGGGGTGCATAGCAATTCATCCAAACAGCCACAGAAGGTCTCCGCTGATGATACGAAACCGAAAATCAAAATTGGAAAAGCAAAGCTCAAACGCCAGAAAAAAGCTGCTGCTGCAGCAGCAACCGAAAACGAGGTAGTTATCATATAATATGAATTGGCAAATCCCAAGGCGTGCTAACCAAATTGACACAGCATCGATGCAATATCTGCACAGCTGAGTTTGACTCTAAAACGAAGCTATTTAAACATATCCGTGATTTAGGCCATGCTGCCTCCACTGTCCAGCCTGGCGGTGCCGGAAATGGTAAAAAGGTATAAAGACCCGATTGTCTAAAATGTCTTATTCGCGAGATTAGGAAGGGCTTCTATTTCACGCTGCCGGCCGGTATGCCAGCACACGACGTTAGGGGTAGAGCGTCATGACAGCAGATTCCGGTTGCTGTAGAAAGTCTCAAAGACATGAATCCGTCTTCGATGGAAGCGTCTTGTTAGGAGCGGCTCTCGATGACAGCTCTCATGTTGTCGTCACATCGTCATCATCGTCATCACTGAGTATCTCGACTTCATCCACGGCACCATCCCTGCCTTCGCTACTGTATAGCGTAGGCTCATGGTCTGCCACGTGAATGATGGATTTGCCCTGGACGTTTTCTACACGTTGTCTCCAGTCGGACCAGTCACTCTCAGTACGAATAAGGAAGCCTATCAGCATACTCGGGTCCATCTCTTTCACATCGAGTCGGCGTAGCCTGGAGGTATGGCACGAATCGATATCTTCTTCCGTGTACTTGGTCACGTCGGCGTGGTAGGGGATCGCTTTCCTGGTATGATGGGGGTCGAGATAAAACAGGTAGCTACCTTGGCTGCCCACGAAGTAATGAGACGAGGAAGGGCGGCCACTGAAGAAAGGGATTAGCTGCAGCCGTTTACTGTGTCAATAGTGCAACTTACCCAGCAATACCTACTGACTGCGGCATCTTCAGCGCAGCAATTAGAGGCTCCCAATATATCGGCGTGATTTTGTCAATACCGAGACGTGTTCGTATGAGGATTAAGGTCGGGTGGAAATCTTGCCCCTCAGGCTTCGCGATCTTCATGAAACCATCTTCGTAAACGTCTTGTCCGTCGTTTGGCGAGTATACCTTCAGAGGAAGCCCCGAAGAGCTTGTGAGGGCCCTGTGTCTCACGCGTCAGCCATGTAATCCGTTGAAAGCTTGTCGCGGAATGTTGGCATACTGAATGCACTGCGCAGTAGCAGATGGGCCAAACCACTCGCCCGGGAATTTCCCACAGGCAGTGGCCCCATGGCGTACGAAGTTGTGGATTGAAAATGGCGCCCTTGGATCGTCGGCAAACATGCTGATGAGCTGTCGCTCCTCTTGTTGGCTTTTGCCGCGTCGCCAGTCTTGAAGGGTTTCGGTTAGGCCTCTCAAAGAGGTGCCGGTCTAGGGTGGAAGGGGGAAACATACCTCGTCCTAACTGCAGAGTCCCAATAGTTGTAGCTAGAAGGCTCTGGCCAGAACGGATCATACAGCCCCAGCCACTATCGGAAGAGAACCCAGTAGGATCTGAGAGCGTGCTCTTGATCCTTACGGTGAACGAAAGCGCAGAGGTCGCCCTCGGGTCAACAGACTTGGGTATAGGATCAAACCCCGATCTGTACGTCATCCAGAACTTTGAAGCCATGTCTTCCAAGAACCCCGGAGGCCATCCGTTTTCCAGCGGCAGCTCCTCGCCCCCCGCCGCTGACGGTGTCTCTGGCGCATTTGCAGAGGGTTTTGATACGGGCGGAGGGCTTTGCGTCGAAGACGAGGCGTGAACGGCTTCTGATGCGCCGCCAGTCTCTGGTGCGTCGTGGCCAACAGACCTCGTCGCCTTTTCTACGGTTCTGGAGCTCGCACGCTTGGAGTCGTCTAGCTTGTAAGAGCGGCCCAGACACCAAACAGGTTCGTCGCTGTTCACATCGTTGGATGGCTCAGGGTCCCAGATCATTTGCATGATTTTCCGATGATATCGCCCAAAGTCAACGCTTATATTAGAGTCCATAGCTAATGGTAAGATTTGGATAACGGGAGGTGACGTTTGATAGGTGATGTTGTCACTGCACGCATGTGCCCGCGGTTGACGAGCTATGTCATAGGACCGCCCTTCTGCCTAAACTACGGGACCGAAAGCCTAATGGCCACACTCGGGTATTTTTAGTACACATGACGCTCCACATAGAAGTACATACCAGACTAGATCGCCTATAATAAGAGTATACTCTAGAATAAAACATCTTGAAGACTGCTTAGTATTCTTAATGTAATTTAATTGTTCATATTTTGTAAACTTCATTTGATCATATTAAATATGTAGAATAAAATTATTTTCTAAACTGGGTTTGTATACAAAAAACATACAATATAATGCAGCTCTACTCCGTACCTGTACATCATTGAACTTCATGGCTTTTATTTCTCTTGTATAAAGAATATGTTTTTTCAGAAGAAAAAATAATAAAGTATTAACAGTATTAAGCTTATACTTTATTTAAAAAGCAAGCTATATAATTGTACATTCTATAGCAACAAAATAACACCGAGGACAAGCAACCGTAGATATCAGAGGAAAAGTAAAGTCACCTAACCACGTGTGATGTATAACTGTGCTTGTGAAAGCTCCTATAGTAGCATTTTCCTGGGATCCTCGATGTATTCTTTGATCTTGACCAGGAACTGGACGGCTTCCCTTCCGTCAAGAAGACGGTGGTCATACGTCAGGGCCAAGTACATCATTGGTCGAACCTCCACCTTTCCATTAACCGCCACGGCGCGATCCTTGATGGCGTGGAGACCCAGGACGGCGCTTTGAGGCAGGTTGATAATCGGGGTGCCCATAAGAGATCCAAACACGCCGCCATTGCTGATGGTGAAAGTTCCACCAGCCATATCCTCAATCGTGAGCTTGCCATCGCGAGCCTGGACAATAGTTAGTAATGCGGCCTAGGTGTAATACTATATGAAGATACTACTACGAACCTTCTTGCCCATATCGGCAATGGCCTTCTCGATGCTGATCATGTCCAGTGACTCAACGTTTCGCACAACGGGGGTGACCAGACCCTTCTCCGTAGCAACGGCAACGCTGATGTCGACATAGTCGCGGTAGACAATGGTGTCGCCACCATTGGGGCCCTCGATGGACGCATTGACTGCGGGGATGTCTCGCATCGCCAACACAGCAGCGCGGGAGAAGGCGCTCATGAAGCCCAGCTTCACGCCAGTCTTCTTAAGCATCTCATCCTTGTAGAGTTTTCGGAACTCCATAATGTTGGACATGTCGACCTCGTTGAATGTCGTCAATGATGCTGCGGTGTTCTGAGACTGCTTGAGACGCTCGGCGATACGGAGTCGCATGCGGTTCATTTTGACCTGAGTTACATCGAGTTAGACGGGCCAGGGAATATGGCTAAAAGACAATTCAAGGGGGGAGCTTACTCGACGCTCCTCGCGGTTTCCAGCTGCCGGCTCAGATTTTGACGCCGCAGCGGGTTCGGGCTGGCTCTTCTTCTCGGGCTGCTCCTTGGGTTGAGGCGGAGGAGCTGGCTTCTCGCTTTTGGTGGGCTCAGGCTGTGACTTGGGCTGCTCTGGCTCGGCGGCAGGTTTTGACTCTTTTGACTCTGAAGAGGGGGCGGATTCCTCCTTGGGCTTCTCTGACTCTGCTGGCTTCTCGCCGCCAATCTCAACACGGACCAGGTCCTGGCCGACTGTCACGGTGTCCTCCTCGCTGACGAAAAACTCCTTGATAACACCAGCTTCCGTTGCGTTGACGGCGACATCGATCTGCAGGCGCAAGGAATGAGTATGTTATGCTATGCTGCAAGGTCAAGGGGCCATTGGAAAGCGTACCTTGTCGGTTTCAATGGTGGCAATCTCCTCGTCCTGCTCGACGTAGTCGCCAATGGATTTGGAGAACTGCTTGAGAGTGCCCTCGGATATGGACTCAGCCATGGGCGGCACCTGGATGATCTTGTCTGCATAGTACCGGACAAGGCTGGGAAGCCCCTGGCGGAAGACAGGAGAAGGGCGCAAATGGCGCATGGGCGCCATGCGAGAGACGACGGCTATGCTTCGAGACAGCATGTTGGGCGAGTTGGTGCGCAGAACGAGTGATGTTCAGGGCAAGGAGAGAGATCGAGATCGAGCTGCGGAATAAAAAACCTTGGACGTATCGTATCCTCGGCAGATGTAATTGCGGAAAGAATAGATCGGAAAAACAAGGGCTCTACTTTTGCTTGGTAGCAGCTTCTGCCAGTTAACAAGTACAGGGACGGCTTTATACCAGTGTAATAGGCGACTAGAAAAGTGGGACTAAAGGCTTCTTCAGTTGGTGATGCTATGAAGTACCTAATAAGTGAATATCAGGGGGGAGATTACAGTGATAAAACAGGTTTTGTTTTGTTTTATTTTATTCAATGGTCCAAAACCGCGCTGCCAATGGCTGTGTGTGTGTTTTTGCCTGCATTTGCGGCAATTCCCCCCAATGCGACGCCATAGCCGGGCGGACGGCAGAGCATCTCAGGTGAATCGAACCCCGCCGCACTAGGGGTGTCAAAAGTGTTTACAGGGACGGACATGCCCGTAGACAAGCTGAGCCTGACCCATGCAGCTGATCAGCCAGGCCATGCCAAAACGATGACTCGTGCAATGGAAGCTCGGGTGTGTGGCAGATCAAGTATTGCTCTGAATGAATACCAGTAGGTGTGCAGTAGGCGCATCACGGGAGTGTTGATCAGTACCTGTTGATTGATTTGATTTATTTGAAATACATCTACGCAATAACTAGAAATTACTGCACTCATTATCCCATTTAGTAACAGTCCTTTGTTTGCTTGCTATCTATGTCTTCCAAGTGTTGGTAAATCATGTGTAAGTTCGCAGGCTGAAGCCGCTTATGTAATGCTGCTTGGTTGGAAGTGGTTGCAGTATGGTCTCTATCGTCATTTCCGCTGCTCCCAGGGATTGATGCCTAATAATGCATCCCTCCTTATAATACTCGTACCTTACGTTACATTCCAGCGCAACTCCCATGGATTGCTCTTCTTCAATGACACTCAAATTTTCAAGCTCATACACCCCTCTCGCATTACACGTCCATGATTGATCCTCCAGGTATCCACTATATAGATCGAATTGAGACTGTTGACCAGTCAAGCAATTATGATGCTGCCTCTTCTTCGTCTTATACCCCTGCGAAACCGATAAAGCTCGGCGACTTCAGCAAGCTATTCGTCGAGTTCCTTGACTCTCCTCAGCATAGATATGATCCCGGCCCAGACTTGCTCGAAAGAAGCGACTACGATGATGATTATTCGTCGGCGCAGATAGCCCTGAAGCCCGCCAGCTTGTCATCGACGCCCTCGAGTTATGGCCCTGAGCTGTCGCTCCCTGCAAAGCGACCAAGCACGAACATCGTTCGTCATGACCTTCCATGTAACATAAAGCATATCCCATCAAGCGAACGAAACACCGGCTCCAACTATGGAATAGCATCCTCTCCGCCAGATCTGTCGCCACCCGCATGTCGCCATCCATCCTCTCAGGGTTGCATCTGTGGCCGGGGACGTCGGCGGGTTGGGCAAACCGACCTTCTGACGTCTTCTTCTCCCGAATGTCTAGAATGCTCGCCTCCATCCAATACTATGCATCATTCTCGCTCTTGGATGAACAAACTCCCAAGCAACGTGCGTGAAAAGCTACGCTTAAAGGACGACAGACATAGGGCGCTCATGATGAATCTCGTCCCGTATCGGGTGCGAGACGCTTCCATGGCAGAAAAACACCCAACCATCACTTCACAAGGCGTTCACGTCTTCATCGACATGTCCAATATCGATATTGGGTATCAAAGGACGTTGAAGGGATTCCGGCGTCTTGACGAAAACACTCGTCTATCTCCTGTGCCTCATCTGAACTTGCAGTTTCTAACCAAAATACTCGTTCGGGATCGGCCAGTGGTTGCACTGAATGTCTGCTGCTCTACCCTCCCAGGTCGTTCAGAACCTCGCTATGTGCAGCAGCTGCGCGAGCTGGGATATCATGTTGATCTAAGAGAGCGTAAAGGGGTTATTGAAGGTGGACTGAACTTCACTGGAGCTTCTGACACTCTTCGTTTTGTGGAGGACCTCGTGGACGAAACTCTACAGGTTCGCATTGCCGAGTCCGTGATGGAATATTTTCTTACGCCTGGTACCATTGTACTGGCTACTGGAGATGCTAAGCCTTCTCCGCACTCTGATGGATTCTTCTCTTATGTGGAGCGAGCACTGAAGATGGGCTGGAATGTTGAAGTTGTCTCCTGGCGAGGTAATCTCTCTCAGAGGTGGATTGATAGACACTGGACCTCTCAGTGGCGTGACAAGTTTCGTGTGATTTTACTAGATGAATTCTTAGAGGTTCTAAAGTGAATGAATATACACAGACAAGCATCTCTTTATACACTAGCTTACGCAAAGCGTTCATATACATTATCGTTTATTGTAGCTGAAGATTTTGTGTCTATATGGTCCGTAACGTCGAGGATATTGAAAATAGAGAGATACGAGCATTACTACTTGCTAAGCTCGTAGATCTGAAGCCAACGCACAATCACTATGAATAAAATATGTAGTATACAGGCAGTATGTATGTACAGGTGGTATCGTTTGTGTCCGCCGCCAGATAGAAAAAGGGAAAAGGAAAAGAAAAAAAGACATCCCCGCTCGCAAAGAATTGGTCAACCAGGTGAGAAGGTGTCTCCTGTTCAAAAGAAACTTGGATAATGGTTCACAGTCATCATGGCTAGCCACCATTCCGTAGGATCCTGCTATCCACATGCTGTGACCGGGTGAGGTTAGAAAACCAGAAACCTGTTTGCAGCGTTTCCAGTGATTGTATAATTGCAAGAGCGAGGACCAGCCAGCTCCCATATGAAAAATAAGGATGCTTGATTCGGTGTGAGTCCTCTCTTCTTACATCCGGCAACCAAAATCAGCGAGATGAACTCAGATAGCTGCTCATGTTTGGCTATTTTCGCGCTCTTCCCGTATCGACGCCATTCCCGAGCTAATAGCACCAGTAGCTAGAGATGATTGACTCGGAGGCGGCATAGTGGAAGGAGGGTGTTGTCCCGCCCCTGAGCTCAAGCCAGCGGTCGCCGCAGCTATTTTATTCGCAAGCTGCGCTGGATCTGGGTTGCCTTCGCCGTTGCTCTGTGTTTGGTTTGGTGTTTCACTCCTATGTAGCGGCGAAGAATGTATTGGAGATGTTGACTTCTTACTCTGAGAGTCAGTATTCGCGCTGGGGCCCCCTCGCGTAGAATTGCGTGGGGAGACTCGTCCCGTCTAGTTGCACATGTTAATGAAACTACTATATCAAGTTGAAGAAGGCCACTCTTTCTCACCTGTTTAGCCCAGCGTAAGCCACAGCTATTACACAGGTCTCGCTGTCCACTTGGCCCCCTTCTCCATTCTGGAGTGTTGCGGGTATGGCAATTGGCACAATCACGAACTACATTCCCAACTCCCTTTCTTCTCTTGCGTTTTTTCTTGTTCGACAGTAAGCCGCCCAGTTCCTCTGCTAAAATCCGATTGATCTTCTCCATCTGCCGCAGCTCAAACTGCCAGCTTGAGCATTTCGTTGTTCTAAGTTCATCAAAGATGTTGTCGTCAGACGCCAGAGCTGCGTCTTGTGACCCTGGGGCAAGCGCTCCAACTGCTGGCTGAAGAATCTGGCCACCATGGGGGGTTCCCTGGTTGTGCATATCAGCCCTTAAAGAGCTGGTGCCATATAATGCGTTGCTTGCGGTCAGAGTCGATGGAACGTGGCGGGATGATGCTTTCAATAGCTTCGTTTGAGCTAGGACGAAGGACGGTTTTTGGCCTTCAGAGGCGTCCCCAGGGTATAGAGTCGTTTGGGCCTGGAGTCCTTGTCCGCGCCGGTTGAGCATTTCATGCTTGCAAGTAGATATTTTCCCCTTCCTAGCCTTTTCAATCGTACGCCCAAACTCGGCTCGTGATTCTTTTCGCATCAGCTCCTGAATGCTTGTTCCAACCAGTGACTCGGGCTGTAAGTCTAAAAGGGACCTGATATTTGCCGAAACCGAAAGAAACATTCCAGATGTGGACAATTTGCTCCAGAGCTCGCTATCTCCAATGCCACCGTTCGCTTCGAGAGTGCGCCTACCTAGGGCAAACACAGGCCGCTTTCTGCCGACTAGGATGATGCATTTACGTCCTCTGCCTTGGTCGACGAATAATGATCCGTGGCTTTCGAACCAAGTATATCCACTCTGCTTCCGCCGTATCCTGAAAACAATGTTGACTTGGCTGCCAGTCGTTGCGTCTTTCAGCTCCCGTGTCACTGGAACAATGTCCGAAGGATGGCAAACCGAAGACAAGGGGTTACCAACTAGGTCAGCGGCATCGTACTCGAGAACACGTTTGCAGGAAGGCGATAGATAGAGAAAGAGGCCCTTGAGTGATATGACGTGAACCACATCATCAGTATTCTCGAGAAGCATCTTGTCCCAGGACGACTTATGCCAATCCGATACGAGCCCGTTCGGGTTGAACTGCTGTAGGAGCGTAGAGACGTCATCCACACCGAGCGTCTGTCCGTTGTCAGACTCCAACTGGTTCGGCACCGGCGGAGTCCATATATATTGGCCAATGTCGCTGTGTTTATAGTTGACTGTAACGCCGCCCAGTTCCTGGCCAGAGATGGCATCGGGGCATTCAACAAGATCGATTTGGAATCCAATAAAGTATCTGATCTCATCGGTATCCCATGGTATAGGTATCATGGTCAAGAGGTTGAGGAAAGGCTTTCCTCCCTTTCGATAGTTGATTAAGCTTTGCTGCACCTCACGGCCCTCCTGGATCATCCTTTTGAGATTAAACACTGCTCCGTCATCAACAAATTCTCGTTTTGAGCCAGCTTCGACTTTCCCATCGGGTGCTTGAAGGAAGCGACAGTTTTGTCCGATGATCTCATGGCGGCTGTACCCAGTCAGATTCTGGAAATTATCAGATACATAAATTATAGGGCAATCATTCATCGTGACATCACAAACGACAAAGGCACAGGACATATCGACGGCGCCAAGGTGGATTTTAGGATTTTTCCGAGTCGCGACTAGCCAAAGGGCTTTCAACATGTCGAAACCACTCTTAGAGTAAATAGTCTTTTCTTTGGACTGATCCCTGGGGGTTGAAGCCTGCATCGGAGTTGCAGGGCTAGCGGAGCCTGGCTGAGCCATATTCATCGAGACACTGCTTTGCTGCGCTGGAACGATCGCTACTGGCCCAGGGAGAGAGGAAGACATGGCTGCTCCAAATCCCGTCATGTCAGGTTCGATATCAAGATGAGAAGGACTGGCGTTGAGGGGTGCGAATGGTGGAGGGGGGGCATTTATCATGTTCTCATCATGAACCATCGCCATGCCTTTGTGACCGCTGTTTGAGCGTCTTCCTAGCGATCCGCCGGTAGGGTTACCCGCCAAGACAAAGCCATCGCCACCGGGCGCGAGTTGACTGGTATCCAGCTGGCTAGCAATTGTCGAAGCAGTAAGGTCCGGTGCCGAGGCACTTGTGCCAGGGAATAGATCTATGGCAGAAGGCTCGGCCGTTATCCCGCCCATGTCCATGCTCGCAAACTGAGACGGCATCATAGTGCCCATGATATCCTGGGGGATGCCTGAAAAACTCCCAGCATCTGTCACGTAGCTGCCCATCTGATCTTGCACGCCGAAGGGGTGTGGCATTTCCGGGTTAAACTGGTAGCTGCTGAAGCCAGCTGCCCCAGTATCAAATCCCATCATGTCTCTGGGAGGGCCGATAGTTGACATGCGTCGAGCTGGAGGAACCTGCGAGGTGGACGCAAGGGCGGTGCCGTAGGCCTGGGGCATGCTTCTTCGTCTTTGCATATCGCTGTGTCCCTCGCGCATCACGCCATCCATTTGGCTGCCCGGAATTACTGTCTGGTTGGAAATCATGTGGTTGGGTAGTGTTGGTGGTGGCTGCTGCAGCTGTTGCTGAAGTTGGGGCGGAAGCGAGGCATCCTGCATGGCTAAGACATTGGGTTGGAGGTGGCCTGGTTGCTGGTCCTCGGATGGATGTGAAAGCTGGTTGTCCAGCTCTGGGTTTGTCTGGTAGAAGCCTTCCATGGCGGCAGCATCTGACCAGATGCCAGAGTGTCGCTAATCGTCGGCGTCGGGGGATCGGACAGAGGGTGTTGTTTGTGGATGGGCGAATACTTTGTCCCAGTCTTCAGTCTTCACTTTGCCGTCGATTCGTTGACAGTTGGAGTTGGGGTAGGACCGTCAGTCAGCATGCGTGGTTGCGCGGGGTGAGGCGCAGAAACGAGACTCGGGGTGTTGGAGAAGTCGCCTGGAAGTTGCTTGAGGCGCTGTGTGCGAGGCCTGGAGTGTGGTAGATGATGCTGATATGGCTCTCTGTAGTCGTCGTGAATTTTATGCGAATCTCTGTGCAGTGCGCGACCGCTGCCCGTTAATCGTAGGTAAATAAAGATGCGACAGCCGTTATGTCGGTTCGGTGGAGGATCAAGCGACCCTTGGCGAGTGCGCTGTGAGAGAGTGAAGGAGGCGCAAAAGGCACGTCAGCTGCTGAGAAGCTGGGGTTTTGGCAAATCCTAACCACCGACATTTATGTAACTCGTCGAATGATTCAGCGATGTGACTTGCAGTGGAAAATGCTGGGCCTGGGTGTGGTGCTATTACGGCATATCTCTGCACGTATTAAGCAGCCGGTCTATTCTGCGGAGTATTACATCCGCCCTGCTATCCCACCAATCTGGCTTTGGATCGGCTGTTATGTAAGCGCACTTCAGCTGCAAGTGGGTGGATTGGAGGTGGCACTTTGGCACTTTCAATTTCCATCAAAGTGAATTAAATCGTGTGTATCAAGCAGGTAAATACTAGCTGGTAAATAGCAGGTTCCACTGGGCCTACAAAGAAATTAAGTAAGGTATGTAACATGCCTACCCGGGTAAGGTAAATAGATACCTATGCACAAAATCTATGATGTATTTAAATGAAAGTCATCCAAGTCTATCAACTAAATCCCCGTGTTTCTAGTACTCTCTATGGCAGATTCTACGAGAGATCAAGTGACAACAGTAAGGTACATGTAAACCATAAAAATACAGGCACCATATTAAGTATTTCACTGGTATTATATCGCGTCTTCAGACTGATAAGTGATGAGGTATTACTACTATTGTCGTCAGTCCAGGGTAGTATTGTACCTTGTGATATCGCAGCTTGCTCCACACCACTCATGTCGCGCACCAAACATGGCCTAAGCCATGTGGGGGATCGACTTTGCAAATTAAGGTTGCCAAGCAATAGACACACAATGACCAGGATTGCAAAAGACATACCCACTGTAGGCTTACAATAGAGCACATGTCATTTAGGGAAAAAGAGAATGTCATGAAGGAAACAGAGATGCACTGGAAGATAGGCAGATATACGCTGCTCTAGGGGATATGGTACCTGAGATGATAACTCTAGGCCAAAAGAAGATGTGTATAATGGACGGGAATCTCAGGGTAGATCTGGCAGATGGAAGTGCTTACCGTGTAGGGAAAAGATACCCCACAGCGACCGCTCTACACGGCACTGAGTAGTTTAAGGATTGTGACCTGTATTTTAAATCTGACTTGGTATTTTGCCTATCCCTTGAATGCATCCTTGAGCCGGATCCGTGCTAAGCGGTTCGCGTTGACCAAGGGCAAACAGATCACGGAGTACTCTGTACGCGACCTGGAGATGCTTTCGGCTACCAAAAGGTCATGCCTCGGTATTTCAAAGCGCGTTTGTAAGGTGATGATGACCTGGGATTTATGAATTCAATTATTCTGGCCACCAAAAAGAGGCAATCATCTCATCGTAGAATGGCCGCAAATGGTGATCTCGCCAAGTGAATATCCATGTGCGAGGACACCACCTCTGGCCATCCCTTAAGAATGTCGCAACCCTTCGATAAGGATCAACCCACACCAACACGCAAACGGAGCCACGGTACGAAGGGAGCACCAACCTCCACAATAAGACTCTCCCCAGCTCTACCCTGAAGAGAAACATTACCATGCCATGTCAGCCTCCTCTTGCCATTCCATCCTCTGTCTGGAACAACACCTCAAACAGTCTTGAAGGTGGTGCGACATTCTCTAGCATTCCGGCTTGCTTCCACATGAGCCAACACCACATTGAAGCACTCACAAGAAAGAAATACTGTGCAGAATGAATGCTTCAGCATGCTTATCCGGCATCCGCCCTCGCCTTCGTCTACTGGCTCTGGCACCAGTAGTTGTCATCGCTTATATTGTTACCCTCATTGCTATCGACGAGTTCTTCTTCGCCTCCAATAGGATCGTCATCAAAAGCGTCCCCGTTGAGAAAATGGGCAGATATACCCAATCGATAGTTGGCACCGAAAATGAAGACCCTGAACCGACACAATCCATTCAATTGGACCTTGAACGGGTGATTAATAAGACGCTGGGGTTTGAAAAAGTCATTGCTATTGGATTACCTGAGCGGTCAGATAAACGAGATGCGTTGGAACTCATGGCATCACTGAGTGGCTTTGACATCGAATGGGTTGACGGCGTTAAGCCATCTAGCATCCCGAGCAAAGCCGTACCGTATGGAATCGATCCCTCTGCAGTACAAGACAACTTTCTTGGAAGCTGGAGGGGCCATATGAATGCAATTCGACAGTAAGCCCCTCAAAATACACCACCTTGATTTTTGCCTTGTCTAATACGTAGTGTAGAGTTGTCGAGCAGGAGACTGGATCAGCCCTTATCATGGAGGACGATATGGATTGGGACATCCATCTCAAGTCTCAGCTCCGCAACGTTGCGCGCGGGGCTCGTCAGATTCTCCACGAGCCCTCAGAGCTGCCTCATTCCCCATATGGAGATGACTGGGATGTCCTATGGCTAGGCCACTGTGGTGAACCTTTCCCAGAGACCCTGGAGGAGAACGCTGGGTTGCCGTCGGAGAGTATAGAACAAATGTCAGCCAAGTACTTCATCCAAGACGACGAGACCGTCCCGCCATACAACCAAGTGTCACAGCTTGTGGACTGGTCTCAATACCAGCCGCAGACGAGGATCGTCCACATGTCTGCGGCGCCTATTTGCACCTTTGCGTACGCCGTCTCTCAAAGAGGAGCGAGGAAAATCCTCTACGGCCTGAGTGTGGATGGTCTGCACATGGCGTTCGACAATTCACTAGCACAGCTTTGCAGAGATGCCATGTACGGGCTGGGCAGGAATCAAAGCAGCGCACTCAACATGAAGTGCATCAGCGTCAATCCCACCATCATGTTCCACCACAAAGCAAAGGGATTGGTGGCCTCCGGCAGCGACATACAGAATGTTGGGGGGGATGGCAGTGTCCGTGAAAAGGGCGAGACAGAGTCCATCCGGTGGAGCATGAGATTGAATCTGCAGAATATCCTGGCTGGCAAAAGGTTGGAGGCGCAGTTTTAATAAAATGATATAAATAGCATAGCATGCGACTGGGAAATGGTCTGTGGCAGTGTAATGCGCCCAAATGGCGACATGCCTTTAATTAAATTAAAATTGCTTGCCAAATTACAGTTCTCATCGTCTTGATACAATTCACTGTGTGAGTCCCAACTCGTTGCCCGCCAAATCATTCATCGTTCGAATTTTCGAGTCCGTATTCCCTCCTTGTATGGGGGCATACTATCCCAGTATGGCCAAGATACTCCAAAACACCAGCCGTCCGATATTCGCCTTGTGTAAGATATAGCAGACTAAAGGTATGATTACGCATTGATCCTTTTTATGGATAGGTCCAATCTAAAGCTACAGCCCGACGTCCTCTTTTAGACGCTCAGTGTCTTGGCCAAGGTGCTGAAAGTATAGTTCCATTGAATGAGCGGCTTGTGAGATGATCGGGGATTCGTCAGGTTGTAGTTCTGTGCGCTGTAGCTTTTCTCGTAGCCCACTCAACAGCTCGTCTCTATCTTTTCGCTTCTTTTCGCGTTCAGCTAGCCACTTGCTCCGTCCAGCAAGGTATTTGGCACTATGTCCAAGCCCTGAGCTCAGCGGTGAAAGGCCATTGCATGAACGATCAAGAGGAGCAGCTGAAAAGAACAGTACTCTGCCAGATTCATCGTGTTGAAACTCCCGTCGCACCGCTTCTGGTAAATACTCATTCATGTTGTCCGGCAATGTGTACACCTCGGGGGGCCGCGGCGGATTGTACATATTCGCATGTGGCTGAGCAACACCAGGGGTCCCCATCCCCGGCGGCCTGGGCACTGCCGCAGTGTGACCTTGCATATACCCTGTTGCCCGAGGGCTGGGCACTGGTTGATGATGCATGGGCATTTGCGGCGATGGAGCATAGCCGTTGTAATTTTGCATGTAGGCAGGCTGCTGATGAGGTTGAGGTTGATATTGGTACTGCATTGTTCGCATCGGCATATGAGAAGGAGGCGTCTGTTGCGGTGGATGAGGTAGGGGAACTGGCGTTTGTGGTATAGATCCGGCGTTTGGAGGCACTGGCTGGAAATGTGGTGTAACGTGTCCGTAATACTGGTTGGGAGGTGGCACTGCACCAGCCATGCCGTAAGGGATGGCTCCGTTCCTTGTCGCCTCGCTTGCCGCATCTCTAACTCCAGGATTTATGGGAAGGCGCTGAGCTGGTTCTGCAGGCATCTTGGAAGCGGCAGGCATTGCGGGCATCATGGCATCTGGAGGGGGTGAGTCCTAAGGTAGGTACATTCGGGTCAGTTGGATGTCTAAAGCGTTCAAGGGCCAATTATCTCGGACGGAAATTAAACAAATCAAAATACGATGAAATACAAGGAAAGATGCAACAACTAACATTTGGTCCTGGCGGTCGACGATGGACGGCGCCGATGATGGGAGGAGCATTTGGGCTTCCCCAAGTAGGTCGTGGGAGCTCATCTGTTTCTTTGGCATCGTCTCGCAAGAGGTGTTTGATTGGACTGGGTATCTTCTTCATTGGACGAGGAACATCAAACAAATCCATCTCGTAATCTTTGTCCCGCACCTCGTCAGGGACACAACTGGCCCACGTCTTGATTTTGTTGAAGTGGAACTTCTCTTCGTTGTACCGAGACTCGCATACGTAGACATCCTTATCTGGCGCAAGCCCCCTGGGACGTCCCTTGTTGAACCGAGTGACGAACATTACGTAGCAGCGGTCGATAACGTCTGCAATCGGATGGTCGCGGTATTGGCCTGTCTTGACAACCTCGTGTACATAAAAGTGTTTCTCGAAACGATGAACTGTTTGCTCTGGCCTGTAGTACCAACAGGCATTAATCCATTTCTGGCCAGCACGATCTTGCCATGTGCGGAATATTTGAGCAACAATTGGCTTTGCTAAGTCGTTGGGGTTACGAATATGCACCCAGTCACCTGTTTGATGCCACAAGTAAGCCAAACGTGAGTCAACTAAGAAAAAAAAGAAGAACAAGAAGAAAGGAACGGGAGTACATAAGCAGGGGCAGTATACTTACCAACTCTCCAAGTTTCTCCGCTGTATTCGATGCTTGCTAGAGGGAGTTTGCCATCCTCGTCACGGAAATCGTCATCTGGTTTGAGCTTTTCTTGTTCTGCCAGTACCCGGGCTTGCTGCTGTAGTTTCACAGCAGCTTCGTACACTGGGCTATCATCCTCATTATACGCCTTGGCATTCTCAAACATGAGCTCAAGGTCTGATAGCGCCTGGTCGACTGTTTGATACTTCTTTCGCTTCGTCTTCTTCTTGATATTGTCTAATGCGACGGGGTTTGTGATTATTTGGTAGTAGTCTGGAACAATCGTTTTGTCCGGTAGCCTCTCGAAAGGCGCAGCGAGTGCGTTTCCCTCTGCATCCTTGATTTTCCTAAGCTCCTTGAGGAGCGAGAATATTCTGGCTTCTGTCGGAGTAAGGACCATTGGTGGGCGGCCTCTTTTCTGTTGGAACCTCGCATCTTTGTCATTACTGCGGCTTCCTCGATCGGACGTATAGCGTCGTCCCCGCCGCCCTTTGTAGTCTTCGTCGTCGGAGTCTTCATCGGTTTCCTCCTCTTCCTCGTCCTCATCGTCCTCGTCGTCATCCTCGTTGTTTCGCCCTCTGGTTCCTTCCTCTTCGTCTTCATCCTCGGACTGCTGTGAAGGCGATTCTTCGACAGGAGGCAGCTCTCCCAAGTCTGGCAGACGCGCATCATCGGCTGTAATGTCGCCACTATCAACGAGTTTCTTGAGCTCCTCCTGCAAGATCTCTCGAAGTCGTTCAGCAGCACCGAATATAGGCGCTGAAGGGCGATTGTAGACTTGTGCGTTGTGGCATATTTGCGCGACGTCTTTGACGAACTCGGCGAAGGCAGTGTACTGCTTCTTTTGGATTTTGCTCTGTCATTGCGTTAACAATGCCGCCGCTAGACAATCGGCAAGCTGTAGAAAAACATACTCGGACGGTACTGAAGGCAATAGGTTCGGCAATGATGTCAAAGTAATCGGGTAAAAGGCGTCTGTTGGGAATGCGCTGAAACCCAGCGGCAAGCTCTTCGCCGCTGAAATTTGTTAGAATCGGCACGCGTCGCAAGCAATTCCTGCGTACAAGACGACTTACTTTTCTTCGACGCTACATAGATACTTCGAAAGGTCATGGATCAGTTGGAATAAGTCGTGAGGCTCGTCTTGCCCTGGGTTGCCTTCCATGTCTACACTAGATTCGTCGGGGCTTTCCTTCATGTCGACGTCGCCATCGACGACATCCTTGGGGTGCTCTTGCTCCATTTTCAATTACAACCGTGTTTACACTGAGGCGTGGAAGAATTCTCTTGGGCGAGTAGCACGGGATCTCTCAGGGGAAGCAGTTGCCGTCTACATTGACGCCCCAGAAGGCTCTGATCGTGAAAACCGCGATAACAATGCGAAAGCCTCGCGATGCATCAATACAGGTACCAAGGTACCGAGAAATGGAACGGCGGTCGCAAAAACATTTCCCCGTCCAATTACAGTGCTGACTAAGAAACTAAGATGGCGCCCAGCAAACTCTCGCGTGTAAATACGGCACATCGCACTTGTTCCACCTGTGCCTGAGAGGATGCGCCAAAAAATGTGAGGTGCCTCCACAAAGCTCCTTAGGTCTGTTGTTTCAAAACTCCGCAGTGGACATTAGCAGATAGTAGAATTCTGCCAAGGTGCCTGGAATCGTCGGAGTTGCAGGATGATATACTCGTACTAACGCGTGATGACAAAATAATGATCCGAAGATGCCTTTGATATGAATGTTGATATCTAAGTCTTACAAAGCAGTTAAATTGAATGGTTCGTTTTCAAGGTTGGTTCCCGGCTGCTGCCAGAGATGAGCAGAGCAAAGCAAAAATAGCAAAGCACAGATTTGCCCACTGCAGTGGTGCAGCTCCACCAAGCTCCAAAGCACCAAGGCTGATACGTTAGTGCCACTCCATGGTGGCAGCTGTGCGGTTGCTACACTAGCACTAGTACATTGTTGTTGACATGTGTATGACGCCTGGACGCGTATTGCATTTGCGTTCCGCTTCCGTCACTTTATGCACCCATTGGCTGCTTCAAGACGCGACGGTGCGTGTAAGAGTGGCGCGCACGGCCTCTGCCATATCCACCCAATACCTTGCGTTCCTTGCATCTAGTATATTTCCGATGGTGACTCCGGACCCCCCTGAGCCAATCCGTCCTCTCAACAATGGGCGGCCAAAGAAGGGGCTGTGCTAAGGGGAATGCTGTCGACGAGAAGGGCAGCTGGTCCTTAATACTGGATTCCTGAGCGTATCGTACCGGGGCCTATTGGCCACTTGGGGGAGTTCAGCCGGGCTGGGCCTGGTGTTAACGTCGTGTTGACTGGCTCCCGCCTTGGGCTGTGTCCGGCTGTCCCGTCGCCCGCGAGGTACCTGCACTCCCACCATGGCCCACACCTACATGCACGCACAGGTAGCGAGTACAGTGACAGGCACGGTTGCAAGTACTCCGTGTGCCAGTGCAAGCAACAAGCTTGTGGTGTGCTTGCCTGTTCCCGTCTCCCCCCTTTCCTAGCCCTCCCCACCTGTCCTTTGCAGAGCTGATACGCAGAACCTCCGTTCCGCACTCCGTCTGGATGGGAAAGGGGGAGTTACGCCCCCTTAAGTCGCAGCTCAGGCCTCCTCCACGTGATCTTGCATCCTTTTGAAGTTTCCTGTTTTCCACCAAGTTTGCTTGTTCTTGGCAGTCTCAGTCTTTCGTTCTGACGGGCCATCCATCTTTCTTGCTCTCACAATAGTGCCTTACGTCTCTCGTTACTGTTTGGTTGTTGCTGTGACTTTCGTCTTTCCATTCTTGACTCTGTGCTTTTCACGCACGTCGCATATCGCCTCTTGTGTATTGAAACAATACATTGAATTGCAGCCAAGCGCTTTCTCCTCATTTCCAAGGTCACACAGCCGGGACTCTGTTCGTGCGAGCTACCGCCCGCTGTCCCCTTTCGTTCATTATATTCTGGGTTTACTTCTCAGTCCATTCATGCACTCCAACTTCTAGGTACGAATTGCCATTACAATGAGCAGCATGCTGTGCGATTGGCGAATCTTTTGCCGGATCAACCGCTAAAGCATCAATCAATGCTGACCTGACCTTTCTCACAGATAACCTTTTCTCAACATGTCGGGGTATCCTGGCGGCGGTGGCGGCGGCCACCACGACGGGTACGACGGCCACCAGCAAAATAACCAAACCGATTCATACTATCAGGATGATCAGTACTATGACAACAATTACGATGCCCATGGTGGAGGCCAGGGCGGTAACCACGGAGGAGACGGTTACTATGATGAATCGTACGATCCCCAGACGCGATTTCTTGGGTGATGAACAAAGCTAACCGGGAAGCACAGAGGATATTACAATGCGGATCCCAACAATCCGTACCATCACGACGGCGGGTATTATGATGGCGATGATCAATACCATGACGAGTACCAAAATCATGGAGGCTACTACGACCAAAACTACAACCAAGGCCATCGCCAAGGATCTGAAGAGGATTCTGAGACCTTCAGTGATTTTACAATGAGGTCCGACATGGCTAGGGCAGCTGAGATGGATTACTACGGTCGTGGAGACGAGCGATATGACAGTTATGGCGACCCTCAGTCTAGCAACCGAGGGTACAGACCTCCATCCTCCCAAGTTTCTTATGGCGGTAATCGATCATCGGGCGCGTCAACACCCAACTACGGCATGGACTATGGTAACGTCTTGCCAGCCGGACAACGCTCCCGCGAGCCCTATCCAGCCTGGACTTCAGATGCCCAAATCCCTCTGTCCAAAGAGGAGATTGAGGACATCTTTATGGATCTGACTTCTAAATTCGGATTCCAGAGAGACAGCATGCGCAACATGTATGACCACTTCATGACCCTGCTGGACTCCAGGGCCTCTCGAATGACGCCCAACCAAGCCCTTCTATCACTGCACAGCGATTACATTGGTGGTGACAATGCCAATTATCGCAAGTGGTACTTCGCCGCTCATCTGGATCTGGACGACTCTGTCGGTTTCGCCAATGCCACTGCCAAGGGCTTGAAGCGCAAGGCGAAGAACAAGAAGAAGGGAAAGCAGGAGGATCCTACCAACGAGGCGGAAATGCTGCAAGACCTTGAAGGTGATGACAGTCTTGAGGCTGCCGAGTACCGCTGGAAAACCCGCATGAACCGCATGTCCCAGCATGATCGAGTTCGTCAAATCGCCCTCTACTTGCTTTGCTGGGGAGAGGCGAACCAAGTTCGATTCATGCCAGAGTTGCTCTGCTTCATTTTCAAGTGTGCGCATGATTATCTTCTTTCTCCAGCATGCCAGGCGCTCGTTGAGCCCGTGGATGAATTCACGTTCCTCAACAACATCATCACGCCTCTCTACCAGTATTGCCGAGATCAAGGCTACGAAATCCTCGACGGTGTTTACGTCAGACGTGAGCGAGATCACAAGCACATTATTGGTTACGACGACTGCAACCAACTTTTCTGGTACCCTGAAGGAATCGAGCGCATTGTTCTCCAGGACAAGAGCAAGCTCGTCGATGTTCCTCCTGCCGAGCGTTACTTGAAGTTGAAGGATGTCAATTGGAAGAAGTGCTTCTTCAAGACCTACAGAGAATCTCGTTCTTGGTTCCATCTTCTGACCAATTTCAACCGTATCTGGATTATCCATCTCACAATGTTCTGGTTCTATACTGCCCACAACGCCCCCACTCTGCTGGTGAAGGATTACGAACAGCAGGTCAACCAGTCACCTTCCGCTGCCAAACAATTTTCTATTGTTGGTTTCGGCGGTGCCATCGCGTCTCTGATTCAAGTTCTTGCAACCTTGGCAGAATGGGCCTATGTTCCCAGAAGATGGGCCGGCGCGCAACATCTTACCAAGCGGCTCTTCTTCCTCCTCTTCATGCTCATTCTCAACATTGCCCCTGGTGTTAAAGTTTTCATGTTTGCCGACAAGAATCCAAACTCGACAATTGATCATGCCCTTGGAATCGTGCATTTCATCATTGCCATCTTCACTTTCCTGTTCTTTGCCGTTATGCCTCTTGGTGGCTTGTTTGGTAGCTATTTGATCTCCAACTCTCGACGATACGTGGCTAGCCAAACATTCACGGCTGCCTGGGCGACGTTGCCATTCAATGACATGGCTGTCTCATACTTTCTATGGCTGACGGTTTTCGGAGTCAAGTTTGGAGAGTCATACGTTTTCTTGGCACTCTCATTCCGTGATCCTATGAGATATCTTTCAATCATGCACCTGCAGTGTCAGGGCGATAATTTGTTTGGTACCGCTGCCAACGTTTTGTGCAAGAACCAACCTAAGATTACTCTGGGTCTCATGATATTCACGGACTTGCTCTTCTTTTTCCTCGATACATATCTGTTCTATGTCTTGATCGCTGCAATCTTTTCCATCGCAAGATCCTTCTACATTGGTTCGTCGATCTGGACACCTTGGCGAAATGTCTTCTCTCGTCTGCCGAAGCGCATCTATTCTAAAGTCTTGGCAACCACGGACATGGAAATTAAATATAAGCCCAAGGTCCTCATTTCTCAAGTCTGGAATGCTATTGTCATCTCCATGTACCGAGAGCATCTTCTCGCCATTGACCACGTGCAGAAGCTGCTGTATCATCAAGTTCCGTCTGAACAAGAAGGAAAGAGAACATTGCGAGCTCCGACCTTTTTTGTTTCTCAAGAAGATCATTCTTTCAAGACAGAGTTCTTCCCTAGCAATAGTGAAGCAGAACGCCGAATTTCTTTCTTCGCTCAATCGCTGTCTACTCCTATTCCGGAGCCGCTGCCAGTGGACAACATGCCGACTTTTACTGTCATGATTCCTCACTACGGTGAAAAGATTCTCCTTTCTCTTAGAGAGATTATTCGTGAAGATGAGCCCTACTCTAGAGTCACGCTTTTGGAGTATCTCAAGCAGCTTCACCCTCACGAATGGGACTGCTTCGTCAAAGATACCAAGATCCTGGCTGATGAGACATCTCAAATGAACGGTGATGAGGAGAAGAATGAGAAAGACACGGCCAAGAGCAAAATCGATGATCTTCCATTCTACTGTATCGGATTCAAGTCTTCTGCCCCCGAATATACCCTTCGCACGCGTATTTGGGCTTCGCTACGCTTCCAAACACTGTACCGAACAATCTCTGGTTTTATGAACTATAGCCGTGCTATCAAATTGTTGTACAGAGTCGAAAACCCTGAAGTCGTGCAAATGTTCGGTGGTAACACAGACAAGCTGGAGCGAGAGCTGGAGCGCATGGCCCGCCGCAAGTTCAGAATCTGTGTGGCCATGCAGCGTTATTCCAAGTTCAAGAAGGAAGAAATGGAAAATGCCGAATTCCTACTCCGCGCGTACCCTGATCTCCAAATTGCTTACCTGGATGAGGAGCCTCCCGTTGCTGAAGGCGAAGAGCCTAGACTGTACTCTGCCCTCATTGACGGACACTCTGAAATCATGGAGAATGGTCTGCGACGCCCCAAGTTCCGTGTCCAGCTTTCTGGCAACCCCATTCTTGGAGACGGAAAATCCGACAACCAAAACCACGCGCTCATCTTCTACCGCGGCGAATATATTCAGCTTATCGATGCCAATCAAGACAACTATCTGGAAGAATGTCTGAAAATCCGAAGCGTGCTCGCCGAGTTCGAAGAGATGAAGACTGAAAACGTATCACCTTATACCCCTGGTGTGAAGAACAACTCACCTGCGCCTGTTGCTATTCTTGGTGCCCGTGAGTACATTTTCTCGGAAAACATTGGTGTTCTTGGTGATATTGCTGCAGGAAAGGAACAGACGTTTGGTACTCTGTTTGCACGTACTATGGCTCAAATCGGAGGCAAGCTCCATTACGGTCACCCTGATTTCCTCAACGGTATTTTCATGACAACCCGTGGTGGTGTTTCAAAGGCTCAGAAGGGTTTGCACTTGAACGAAGATATTTTCGCTGGTATGAATGCCATGTTGCGAGGAGGTCGAATCAAGCACTGCGAATACTATCAGTGTGGTAAGGGTCGTGATTTGGGTTTTGGTTCCGTTCTTAACTTCACGACCAAAATCGGTACTGGTATGGGCGAGCAGCTTCTTTCTCGAGAGTACCACTACCTGGGAACCCAACTTCCCCTGGATCGCTTCTTGTCATTCTACTACGCTCACGCCGGTTTCCACGTCAACAACATGTTGATTATGCTGTCCATTCAAATGTTCATGATTACACTCATGAACATCGCCGCTCTTCGACACGAGACGATCAGATGCAGATACAACCGAGACGTTCCCATCACCGATCCTTTGTTCCCTACTGGCTGTGCCAACACGGACGCATTGATGGATTGGGTCCAACGTTGTGTTTTCTCAATCTTCTTCGTCTTCTTCCTGGCTTTCGTTCCTTTGATTGTGCAGGAATTGACTGAGCGTGGTATCTGGAGGGCCCTCAGTCGATTCTTGAAACAAATCCTGTCGCTTTCACCGTTCTTTGAAATCTTCGTCACTCAGATTTACGCGAACTCTGTGCAACAGAACATTTCATTTGGCGGTGCTCGATACATCGGAACAGGTCGTGGTTTCGCCACAGCACGCATTCCCTTTGGTGTTTTGTACTCTCGATTCGCTGCCCCGTCAATCTATTTCGGTGCCAGATTGTTGATGATGCTTCTGTTTGCAACTGTCACCGCTTGGCAGCCTGCGCTCGCCTACTTTTGGATCAGTTTGCTTGGATTGACCATCTCTCCTTTCTTGTACAACCCGCATCAATTTGCATGGACCGACTTTTTCATCGATTATCGTGACTATCTTCGTTGGCTGTCGCGTGGTAACTCGCGATCGCACGCTTCTTCATGGATTTCATTCTGCCGATTGTCTCGTATCCGAGTTACTGGTTACAAGCGCAAGCATTTGGGTGATGCATCAGCCAAGATGTCGGGAGATGTTCCCAGAGCAGCCATCGCTAATATTTTCGCCACTGAAATCGTGACACCACTCATCCTCGCTGTCCTCACACTGATCCCATACCTCTTCTTGAACGCGCAAACCGGTGTGGAGCGGGACAATCAAAAGGTTGCAAAGGGCCAGACAGCTGCCCCCATTCAGCCTACCGACTCTCTCATCCGAATCTTGATCGTCGCTTTCGGACCAGTCGCCGTCAACGCTGGTGTGCTAATGGTTATGTTTGCCATGGCATGTTTCATGGGACCTCTGTTGAGCATGTGCTGCAAGAAATTTGGCAGTGTCCTGGCCGCTATTGCACACGCCCTTGCAGTCATCTTCATGTTGGTCTTCTTTGAGGTGCTGTTTTTGCTCGAAGGCTTCAACTTTGCCCGTACCATGGCCGGCATGATTGCAGTCGTATGCATGCAGCGATTCTTGTTCAAGCTCATTATTTCGCTGTTCTTGACGCGAGAATTCAAGGGCGAGGGATCCAACATCGCCTTCTGGACTGGTAAATGGTACTCCATGGGCTGGCACACCGTCACACAGCCTGCCCGTGAGTGGCTTGCCAAGGTTACAGAACTCAGCATGTTTGCAGCTGATTTTATTCTCGGACACTGGTTGTTGTTCTTCATGATCCCCGTCATCCTGATTCCTCGGGTTGATATGTTGCATTCAATGATGCTCTTCTGGCTTCTGCCAAGGTAAGTAATACTTCTATAAAGACTGAGTAACCCCGTATTGTGCTAACACGCTTCCGCAGCCGACAAATTCGTCCTCCCATTTACTCCATGAAGCAGTCAAAACTCAGGCGCCGTCGTGTCATTCGCTTTGCTATTCTCTACTTCGTTCTCGCCATCGTCTTCATCGCTCTGATTGTCGGACCGATCTTTGCTGCCAAATCCATTCCAGACTCATTGAACAAGTCCTTGTCTGATATTGCAGGCTTCCGACTGCTACAGCCAAACCACCAAAACAATGATAACACAAATGGAACCCAACAAACTGGCACAGGCGCGTCAGACTACACCGGCGCTGGCAGGAAGACGACCACATCAGGCGCGGGTGCTGATTCCACTGGCAAGATCAGACTATTTTGATCATGTAGGTCTAATTTCAATGTAACCTAATGATCTCCATTGTGGAGTGATTTTCAAGCTTTCAAATGTCTATCACTACCATCCGTAGCTGGCTTGGTCTCTTAAGAGATAGGTTACTAGTATATGCTTGCTTTACATTTGTGGAGCATGGCCCTTATGAATTATCATAGTTCTTTCTTTTATTGTTTATTCTATAACGACGTTTGCCTAAATAGACTTTTTTCCCGGTTTTTTTTTTTTGAAGACTATCCAGCTGCCTATATCTCGTGACGTTGGTATGTACCTATATGAATGAACTGGCCTCAAAGGAAAAAAAAGGATAGATTGCTTAGGTGGCGATTCAAATCTAATACATATATACCCATATATCCTCTCTTCACAGTTCGTCCATCGTGTGTGTCTTTTCACTCTCTAGGTTCCGACTCTTGGTGTTCTTGCCATGCGACTCTGCTGCTCTCGAGTCTCTATCGTCAGAAAGCCTTTCCTTGTCGGTGCTTCCTGCTTCTCCCTTGGAGAGCTTGCTCAAGGCTGCGATCTCTTCATCATAGGTAACCCACTCAGGGACTTGCCTCCTCGCTCGGTCAAGCTTAGGCTCTTTTGTCAGAGGATTGTTGCACAGGTCAATGGTGCGAGCTTCGCTGAGGCTTTCGTCACTGCACCAAGTCTCACACCAGAGCCACTCCTGGGGTAAGCTGTGGATGGGGATCTGGAACTGCATATGGTTCGGCAGGTCTTGGTCCAGATTGGCGAGACTGTTGGGGTCAGCGGAAAGAGTGTGGTATTGTTGGCGAAGGCGGTCACCGGCAGCGAGCTCTCGGAAACGGCGCAAGTCGACGACGTAAAGGGCTGAGATGTGGTATGGCCGGCCGCGGAGGTAGTTTGCCCAATATCCGGTTTTCCAGAAACGGAAGCCTTCCATCTCGGTGCGAGAATCGCACATTGGGGTGAATCCATACGGAGCACCTTCGAGATCGAGGTTCATCAGACTCATCATATCGGTGCGCACAATCTGATCGGCATCCACGAATATGACCTTGTCCAAAGACAGGGGGAACAAGACATCCAAAAACAGGATCTTGTAGCCCCAGATCTCGCGCTGTTTCTCCTTCTGTTGCCGTAGCCAGTGAGGCCACTTGTATGATACCATCTCGTATTTAAACCCGTACTCCTTGGCCATGTGTGGAATGAACTCCTTGAAGGAGGGGGAAAGAAATTGTTCAATGAACCAGAACTTGACAGTGTGCTTTGTGTGACGCATCACTGAGACCATCATGATATTCAGCATTCGCTCGTAGAGGTGGCCACTGGCTACAGAGAAGATGTTGATCTCTGCGTGTTCCTGTTCAGAAAGCGATTTCTTCTTGGATTTTCCGCCGAAAAGCCCTTCCGCCAGTTTGCGTCCTTTGGCAACCAGGATATTTTCTTGAGGGTCTTTTTCTTGGAGGACATCCTCCATTTCCATGCCGCTCCGTCTTTGGAGACGGGGATATAGGGTCACGCCTTGGAAGTCAATCAATGCGAGCTCGGTGCCGTTATCACCAGGCACAGGATTCCATCCCTGGGCACCAATACTTTCAATCTCATATATCTCGGCGCTACGACCTTCCTTCAGCTGAATAGTGTAAACTCCAGGATTTGCCTTGAATTGGAAGAATCCTAGGTTCGACATGATTATGGTGTCCGTAACGGGGGTGTTGTTCTCCGTAGCAAGAACTAACTGGGTTCCTCGTGGCGCCCCCCCTTTGCCTTCCCTAGAATGTCCCTCGATAAGAATATGCTTCAGCTCATAGGTTGCGTGGACGTCGGTCTTCACCGCGCTCAATTTGATGTTGTCGAGATCATGAATCGAAATCAGAGGCGCTACCAGCCATGCAGGTGGCACATCAACAGCAGTTGTCAACAGGGCTTCAGAGGGCAGGCTGCTGAAAGTAGCCTCCAACCTCTTAACGCTTCCATTTTCATTGAATGACGGCTCCGACTCCAACACATAACGGAAAAATCGCTTCACTGGAAGTTCTTCAATCTTTGCCGAAGGGTTGATGAAAAGCTTCAGGTGAACACCCTCTAGCTCAGAGAGCACCTTCAAGATAGGAGCCCACCTTTGGCCTTGCTCGCTGACTGGATTTACGAGGCCAACTATGTAGATGCTCGCAGCTTCTTCATCACCTGCTTCAATGGTTGTATGAGTTGACTCCCAGGTGTTGTAGAGAGTAGTTCGGGCAGATGTTGTTGACTCGAATATTCCTTCAGGCAGATCGGAAATGGTGGAAAGGGCGGTGATAGACGTTAACTTAGCAGCGTCAATTGGAGTAGATAGTGTATCCCCCAGGCCAAGTTCTTCGATTGCTGCGTATACAGGGAGGATGCGCTTCGTCCGTTCAACATCTAGAAATTGTTGAAAGTCATCAACATCGAACTGAGATTCTTCAGAAATGGGTCCAATCACCCGGCCGTTTAGCATAATCATCTGAGTTCCCGAGAGTATCTTAGAGGCACCAAGGAATCGCTCTAGAACCTCAAAGTAATCGGCATTAAGATCCTCAGACTGTGCTTCCAACAATTTTGCAAGCTCGTCTGCATCCTGAACATTGCCCAACAATCCTTGGTTGGCTCGGAGGGCATCATTTACGGCTGCAGCGCCAACAGTAGCCACTGGATTGTGAACAAATTCGATCCTGACTCCTGGGTTACGGCGTTTGAACTCCAGAGCGGCCAAAACCAGCTCTTTGCCACTTGTTGTTATAATATCGGTGATGACGGTTACTACTGCCCAGTCTTCCCTTTGTGACTCTGCAAGGGCATCGAGAACCGGGATGATCTCAAACAGGTCTGCATGTTCATTATAAATTTTGTTTATGTTGAGCACCACGAGACTCTTTTTCTCGTCGTCAGGGGAGATGTAGCTGTTCCTCCTGGTAATTGCATTGCTGAGGAAAATCCCTGGAGCCCAGTCATCATCAGTGAGAATGCCGTGAAAGACTCCCTTTTGCACAGTCTGAAGATCTTCTCCGATCAGCATTCCCAGTCCCTGCAGCCAATTGTCATCGCGCGGAATTAACAGGCCGTTGAAAAATACCGGCCGAACCGGAGTTTCAGCTTTCAAGCGATCAATCCATTTCTGGGAAAGTTTGAGCTGTTGCTCGTAACCCTCCTTTTCAAGGACTTCGACGAGCTCCATCTTTTCCGAATCTTCAAGGAGTTTTTGGTCCCTGGTTACTTCTGCGAAAAGCTCCTCGTTGGTTGATGCTGTAGTAGGATCTTGAAGTCGCTCTAAATAGCTGGTAAGGCCCTGGATGCCATAATTCTCGAAAATGTGATAAACTATCTTGGCTTTCGCGGTAGCCTCAGGCGTTGATACCAAAGGAACGAGACCAAATCTGATAGTAAGGCCACGTGAAATGAATGATAGTAATTGCGCAATGAACGATACGTCTTCTGGGTTTGAAAAATCGACAGGCGCCACAAGAGTGAAGACATTTTTTGCAATAGGGGGGAGTTGTCCAGGATATGCTCCTCGTAGCAACTAGTAACGTTAGCTTTCGGTCTTTCTTCATGCATTCTCTTGTGACCTACCGCTGCCAATGTTTTTGGGTAGTCTTCGTATGCCGCATCATTTTCGAGGTCATTTAGCCATATTAAAACTCGGCCATCTTCAAGACGATCTGTCCAGTCGTATCGCAGCGGTTCATTGGAGCCCTTTGCCATGGATACAGCTTGATGTCCAAGGATAGATACCGCTTGTTTCCCACTAAGGCCAAGGGTACGGAAACCATCAATAAGTTTCCGCTCTTGGCGTAGTCTGTCGATAAGAGCAAAGGGATCAATCTGACGTTCACTGACTTGAACGCCATTCACAAATAGAGCATTCACTCCATCTGGTACCCCCTTTATGCCGTTGTTTTGGAACTCTTCTTCAAATTGTGTAGACACATTCTGAGCAACAACTGACGTCAGAAACTTGGGCAAATCCTGTGTAAGTTTTATTAGGGTCCCCAACGGCTCGTCGCTTTGTAGTACAAACGAGGCTGCTTTCATTCCGAGTGATGAGAGATCTGATGCCGCTAAAGGCTTGATGTCGGCAACATCCTCACTGTCATCAAGGTTGGTGCTTGAACTAGGGCTCTCATGATGAGCTGCGTCTTCGTGTACTCGGTCATCGATGACAATGTAATCGGTTCTCTTCAGTGCGAGCTCAACACCATACCCGCTCATTGGGAGAGCTGCTGCATGTGTTGCTTCAGTCCGGCGGTATCTAACCCGATAACTCAAAGAACCTTCCCTTGCGGCCTTGGAAAGAGCCTTGTGAAACTCCCCAAATGTGCTGGAAGTTGGGTCGGCATAGAGAATGGCTTCTTTACCGGTGCCAAGAGCTCGATCGAATGGCAAATGCTTGGCTTGGCTATTTCAAAGATCAGAATCCGCTCTACAACTCAATGAGATGTACTTACAGAGAAAGCAGGCCTTCTCTGTTGACTTTATCCAATTCGGGAGTACAATATTGGTTTCCCTCCAGTAGCACCCAATTCACACATTCGGAATCGTCAACTGTGGGTGCGACCGCGGTTGTGTAGTGCTGATAATGAGCTTCTATCCGAGGGGCAGCCGATCGCAAGGACAAAGCAAGCTTGAATGTAGACAAGGCTTCGGAGCCAGATATGCTACCCTCTTGCTGCAAGACATTGAGAACCTCAGAATACAAAGCAGCATCTGTAGAGGCGGAAACAAAGGATCCAGCTGCAATTCGGTCTAGGAGAGGGAAATATGCGGAGGAATTCTCTGCCGCTGCGGTTTCTCTATCATCTGTTTAGTACTTGCTCAAGCCTATAGAAGAAAGAAAGGGCATTGGATAAGTACAAGAGTTCAAGGAGATATGGGCCGGCAGGGAAAGCTGCATTCATGCCCACGTTCACAGAGGGAGTGCCATGAGCTTGCAGAGCAAGCATAAGACCGACTGTTAAGTTCCATGGCCAGCAACGATGCCGTGCCATGATGGGTGATCAAGGACGAGCGGAATACCAAAGTAATCCTTCGACGAACTTATTTTGGGACATGCAGCACGATTGACCAAAGAGACAAGCAGACGGACTGCGATTGCAGAGCAATTACGTCCGAGGAGGGAATTTGCCCTCTCGAATGATGCGATAAAGGAAAAGTCGGTAACGTGTGTTCAATCTAGATAGCTGTCCAAAAGCGTACAGCTATAGGTTCATATACGAAAACGTGCCCCCCCAAAACTGTCCCGCATGTATCAAAGCTCCCCCACAGTCTACAATCAGGGGTCGCTATGGTATCAGCGAGTGCAACTAACAGGGCGTTAAAAGGACAGCTAGTCTTTGTCATACGATTCTAGTAAGCAACATATTATGTGAATATGCGGCTGATTCCTTATTTATAGAGTTACGTTTATAGAAATGTCTGAACGAATCTGCTGCCATTATTGTGTTCTAATCCATGGAATATAAAATTATTATATATCTTAGCTTCTAGCTATTCATTGCACTTGAATTATTATAAAGAAAAATAATATTCTGGATATTGATTCAATAGTTCCTCTTTTATTCCATTATGAAGCGCCTACTTGTAAGCTGAAACGCGTCATATCTATGCATATATATTCAATAGACTGCTCAATATGTAACAAAGGGGTAGTGGCGTATGAACCTAGGCCATATAAGAGGGGTGAGGCAGCCAAGGCGGTGAGATGTCACGTCCAATGAGATTGCGGGGCTGCGACTGGCGCAATACCCACAATTGGAGATGGACACGATGCTCAATTGGAAGCTTGTTGACGCACTGTTCCATCTCGCTCCTTTTTATGCTGACCTTCTGGCTAGGCTCTGAATAGCTGTCGTGGTCAATCACGACCGATTTAGCCATCCGTCGACATACCCTCCAACCTGTATTCTTCTGTCTAATCGCTCTTTTCCCTTGATGTGCGAGGCTCCGACCTCAACCCTCCGCCAGAATGCAGTCTTCCCCAGGAATGTTGACCAAGGTATGCCGTCCAAGAGCTGCCCAGCTCAAGATGCCAAACTAATGCCCCTCAGTTTGAATCGAAATCCTCCAGGGCCAAAGGAATCGCGTTTCACCCGAAAAGGTAGCTACATGCCTCCTATGTTGAGCGATAATACTCAGGGAACTGATTTGGTGTATTAGACCATGGATCCTTGTGGCCCTTCACTCCTCCACTATCCAGCTCTGGGATTATCGGATGGGAACATTGATAGATCGATTCGAAGAGCACGATGGCCCGGTCCGCGGCGTTGATTTCCATAAAACACAGCCACTCTTCGTATCTGGCGGCGACGATTACAAGATCAAAGTCTGGTCGTACCAGACCCGACGATGCCTCTTCACACTGAACGGCCATCTCGACTATGTCCGAACCGTCTTCTTTCATCACGAGCTTCCATGGATTCTGTCTTCGTCCGATGACCAGACAATTCGAATTTGGAACTGGCAGAACCGCAGCTTGAGTACGTTGCATTACCATCGGGTGCGATAACACAATAGATCGCTAATTCTCTCTCAGTTTGTACCATGACCGGCCACAACCACTATGCCATGTGCGCCCAGTTCCACCCCAAAGAAGATCTGGTGGTATCAGCCTCTCTTGATCAGTCAGTTCGTGTTTGGGATATTTCGGGCCTGCGAAAGAAGCACTCAGCGCCGACGTCGATGAGCTACGAAGACCAAATTGCGCGTGCAAATCAAAACCAAACTGATATGTTTGGAAACACAGATGCTGTTGTCAAGTTTGTTCTGGAGGGCCATGATCGTGGTGTCAATTGGGTGGCTTTCCACCCCACTATGCCGCTGATTGTTTCGGCCGGCGATGACCGCCTGGTGAAGCTCTGGCGCATGAGTGAAACTAAAGCTTGGGAAGTAGACACTTGTCGTGGCCATTTCCAGAATGCCTCGGGCTGTCTGTTCCACCCCCACCAAGACCTGATTCTGTCGGCAGGAGAAGACAAAACGATTCGTGTCTGGGATCTCAATAAGAGGACTGCTGTGCAATCCTTTAAGAGGGAAAATGACCGCTTTTGGGTTATCGCAGCTCACCCTGAAATCAATTTGTTCGCAGCTGGCCATGACAATGGTGTCATGGTTTTCAAGTTGGAACGCGAGCGTCCTGCTTCGGCTGTCCACCAAAACACCCTGTTCTACATCACCAAGGAGAAGCACGTCAGGTCGTACGATTTCCAGAAAGATGTAGAAAGCCCGACGCTCCTGTCTCTCAAGAAACTGGGAAGCCCTTGGGTCAGCCCTCGGACACTGTCTTACAACCCTGCTGAGAGATCTATTCTCGTCACCACTCCTAATGATGGTGGCTCTTACGAACTCCTGAATCTGCCTAGAGATGGATCTGGTGTAATTGAGCCTACCGAGTCCAAACGGGGATCAGGAAACTCCGCCATTTTCGTTGCCAGAAATCGTTTCGCTGTCCTCAATGTTGCAAACCAAACCATTGATATCAAAGATCTGTCAAACAACACTGCTCGTTCGTTCAAGCCTCCAACTGGAACTACTGATATATACTTTGGAGGCACTGGTAACCTTCTTATTATTACGCCAACGACTGTGTATCTTTACGATATCCAGCAGAAGAAGAGCACTGCAGAGCTTTCCATCAATGGTGTCAAATACATTGTGTGGTCGAACGATGGCCTTTACGCCGCCTTGTTGAGCAAGCACAACGTGACCATTGTGACAAAGTCTCTTGAGCAGATCAGCACTTTACATGAGACTATCCGCATCAAGAGCGCCACCTGGGATGATGCGGGCATTCTTCTGTACTCGACCCTGAACCATGTTAAATATGCTTTGCTGAACGGCGACAATGGCATCGTTCGGACACTTGACCAGACGGTATACCTTGTCCGCGTCAAGGGCCGAAATGTCTACTGCTTAGATCGAGCAGCGAAGCCTCGTATTCTTCGTATCGACCCAACGGAATATCGCTTCAAAATGGCATTGGTCAAGCGAAACTATGAAGAAATGCTTCACATCATCCGTACTTCTAGTCTTGTGGGCCAGTCTATTATTTCATACCTCCAGAAGAAGGGCTATCCCGAAATTGCGCTGCAATTTGTTCAGGACCCAACGACTCGGTTTGACCTGGCAATCGAATGTGGCAATCTAGAAGTTGCTGTGGAGATGGCCAAGGAGCTGGACAAGCCAAAGTTCTGGACTCGACTGGGCACCGAAGCATTGGCCCATGGCAACCACCAGATTGTGGAGATGTGCTACCAGAAACTGAAGCAGTTCGATAAGCTGTCGTTCCTCTATCTGGCAACAGGTGATCACTCCAAGCTTGCACGAATGGCCAAGATTGCGGAGCATCGTGGAGATTTCACCTCGCGATTTCAGAATGCCATCTACCTTGGCGATGTGGAAGACCGCATTCAAATGTTGAAGGAGATCGATTTGTGTACGTGAGCCCATCCCCTCTTACCATTGCATGGAGTACTAACCGTTTCATAGACCCACTTGCGTATACAACGGCCAAATCCCATGGGCTGCAGGAAGAATGCGAAGCTATTCTTGAGGCTTCTGGTCTCACAGAAGACCAGCTAACCATGCCCACCATAGGCCAACCGTTGGTACCATCAAAACCTGTGGTGTCGACGTTCAAACGCAACTGGCCCACCAAAGCTAGCTCACAGTCTTACTTCGAAAACGCTCTTCTTGGTCAGGTAGAGGGCTTGTCACTCGAAGATGAACCAAATCTCGCCAACGGAGCCGACGCTGAGCATGTTGCAAAGGAGGAACCGGCAGGCGGACTCGCTGCTATCCCTGGAGAAGATGACGATGATGCGGCAGGCTGGGATATGGGTGATGACGAGGTTCCTGAAATCGAAAACGACTTTGTGAATGTCGATAGCGCGGAAGCAGGTGGTGCTGGAAGCTGCGAGGCCGATGTCTGGGCGCGAAACTCGCCTTTGGCTGTTGATCACGTTGCTGGAGGCTCATTTGAAACGGCCATGCAGCTCTTGAACCGACAAGTTGGCGCAGTCGAATTTGCTCCTCTGAAGCCTCGATTCTTGGAAGTGTACCAGTCTTCCAAGACTTTCCTTCCGGCACTTTCCAACTTGCCTCCTCTCGTCAACTACGTTCGCCGTACCGTTGATGAAACGGACCTTCGAAAAGTTCTGCCTATCATCCCACGCGATCTGGAGCATCTGGCCTCCAATGATTTGCAAAGGGGCTACGACTCAATGAAGGCGAATAAGTTGGAAGACGGTGCCCAGATCTTCCAGGGTATCCTTCATGCCATCCTTGTCAATGCAGTTTCCAGCGAGAGCGAAGTGGCGGAGGCAAAGAAACTGATTGTTTCAGCGAGAGAGTACAGCATTGCGATGAACATTGAGCTTGCCAGGAGAAACCTTGGTTCACTTGATGAGATCGCTCAAGACCCCGCGAAACTCAAGAAGAGCTTGGAGCTATCCGCCTATTTCACCATTCCCAAGATCGAGGTGCCTCATCGACAGATTGCACTGCTTAGTGCCATCAAGGTGGCGATAAAGAGCAAGAACTATAACTCGGCTTTGGGTTTTGCAAACCGTATCATTGCTAATGGAGGTTCCAGCAAGATCGTTGAGAATGTAAGTGATGAACGAAACTTGCCTTGATCCTTGAACCCTTTTTTTTTTCTTTCAAGTTCTAACGAGATACTTCAAATAATAGGCCAAGAAGACGAAAGCTCAGTGTGAAAGGAATCCAAATGACAGCATTGAAATCGAATTCGATCAATTTGCAGAATTCGAAATTTGCGCCGCCAGCCATACTCCAATCTATAGCGGTGCGCCATTCGAGGAGTGTGCGTTTGATGGCTCGAAGTACCACTCTAGCTTCAAGGGATCAGTTTGTAGAGTGTGTGGAGTTTGCGAGATTGGCAAGCATGGTAGCGGTTTAAGATTGTTTTCATAGACACCTAATTTGGACTTGGAATTGTAAAAGGGGGGCTCAAAAGGGGCGTAACAATATCATAGTCATGGAATCTAACGAAATGGTATTGGGGGATGTGGCTGGTGGGGAGAGGCTTTAGTGGTGATTGAGAGCAGTGAACAGCTGTATCAAGCTCGATTACATATATAAATGGTGCCATTATATCATGTTTTTTGGAACCTTTTTTGATAAATAATTAATTATGCTGCTGAGCATTGTGAGATGTTGCATCTAATGTGACTAAACCAAACCATGCCTTGTTTGACGCTCTCTACACAATGGTTTCCAGCTCGCGAGCATAGCCCAGTGTATTTTCCATGATCATTTGGCTCATATCTTTGACGTAAACTCCATCTTCACTGCCTTCCGCCGCATTGTTGGGGAAATAGATATGGCCCTCCTTAACCAGCCATCCGCGGTGCTTGGCAAATTGAATAACGTCTCCTTCTGAATTCAGGAATAATAGCGATTTGGTGGAGCTTATCGGAAGGCTTGGGTAGGCTCGCTCGCTGCTGCTGGCGATCTCGGATCGGATTTGGTTCTTGAGAATCTGTCCCCATCCGTTCAGTTAGCCAATGTGTCACAAGTTGCCAAAGCGAACTCCATTAAGTACGTACCTCAGAGAAGACACTGTACTCGTCGCAGGGGACTTCGCTGCTCTTCATTGCCTTCCATACTCGATCATAGCTTCCCTCCATAAGCCACCTCTCCAGGCGAACAGGGTATCCCAGATATCGGTCGCCTTCAACATCGGCCCCGCCACCGTCTCTGTTTGCCAGACTCTCCAGCTCTGAGTGGAACTCAGCGTAGCGACCCTGAGTGAGGAGCAGCAACAGGCTCAGACCCGTAACCCTGTTGCGTTCAGGGAGGTTTGGCGGCAGGGTAGCTGACGGCAACTCGTAAAAGGGCTGCAGCTGCTGAACGTAGCGCGTGAAGGCATCGGCGTTTTTGGCGCGAATAGAGAACAGGGCACCTTGCTCATAGGTCTCTCGGGCAAGGGCGAGAAGGTTCGAGGGTGTTGAGGGGGTGGGAGTCAGAGCGTTGAGGCTGAGGAGACTGAGTTTGGCCTTGGAGAGGAGGGCGCTGGCCTCGGGATAGCTCATCTGGGGAGACTGCTTTAGCTGGGAGAGAATCTGGGAGAGGCCTCGGTCAGCCATGGTTGCTACGGGGTCGCGTTCCCTGAGAGATGGTTCGGTGTAGAAGCTGGAATTGAGAAGGTGACGTGACGGAGAAGATGTCAAGTGTCGATGCTTGGGAGTCTTTGTGGTCGGTTGGGTGGCTGCTGGTTGGTGGTTGCTTGTATGGTGGCATAAAGTGCAGCAGGTATTCTAGGCTGAATGATGACGAAGAGGTGTTAGACGGGTGCCAAAAGGTGTATGATTGGTGTAAATTCTTACTAATGGTAGTGCATTGCCTGGTGCCAATTGGCGCCCACTGGTGAATTCCCCACAGAACAGCTACCCTTCTGCTACGCTACTTGATCTAAGGTTAGCGGTGGAGCACACATAGAAGTGCAGAGCAGAGGCACTCAGGCATCAATCGAGTACCTGGCCACGGTTAGACATCGCTGGGTGCTTTACGCAGAGCTACAGACAGTTACAGCAATGTATAAGACAGGTATATCTCTGCGAGGGTATATGGATTGTATTGTATTCGCTTTCGGGATGATATAATCTACCTAGGTATCCATTGTCCATGCATCTGCCATTCGTGAAACCCGTTGAAGTCGTTATAAAGCCTACGCAAAATCATCCGTATAACGAGATGCTGCCGCTTGCCTAGCGTCAGACTCTGCTTCTCTTCTCCTCGACTTCTCAATGTCTGCCGCCCACATAGCTGCCCCCGTTGCTGTGGTCAGAAGAAAGAAAAAAGATAGCACCGGTATGAGCTCGAGAATCATGGCCACAGTTCCAAACCAGATGTAGTCCCACTCAAGTGTCTTTATTTCAATCGCTTGGGCTTGCTTCGTCAAGCCTCGCAGTTGGAACCAGCGGTGATGCGATAGTTTCCCCAGTCGAGTCCCCGTTATGACAATAAAGGCAAAGGTTCCGACATAGGGGATGAGATTGAGAGGAAGAAAGAAGATGAGCTCTACAATTTGAATTGTGCTCCATGGATTGAAGGTAGCTGGGCTCGTCGGCTTTCCCAACATTTTAACTGCATCGGGTGCATCTTCAAACAGTAGGCGATGAGGAGTTATTAAATCCTTCAGCGAGAGCTTGATAAGTGTGGCCTAGCGATGATTTAGCTGCAGCTTCAATAACCGGTCCATCTCATCTTGTGGGCTTACGTCGAAAACATCCACTCGGCATTCGTCAACAAAGAAGCCTTCAAATAAGCCCTGAACAATCACTAGTCCTTCACCCAACACGAGAACAACGGCATTAAACCAGGCGCCCCAGCCATGGAAGATGGCCAGGAATAAGAATTGCGGAAGGAACGCGAACGAGAAGAGGACAAAGTATACGAAGAATGAGATCAGAGACAGAGGGATTAGCCTTCCAAACAGGAGAGGCCAAAATTCTCTGTTCCGCGTGAAGTACCAGATGCCGCGAATTGGGTAGGATGCCGCGATACCTGCACGCTTGATGTAGAGAACTGGTCGGTTGTTCCAGAACCTAGAAGGGCATCGTTCTCTGGGTGGTGGAAAAATGTTGTTATGCGGGCTGTGAGAAGACATGGCTGCATCGTCTATAGGTAGTGGCAAGATGCAAATGAGGCCGAGGCCTGTGAGGTTGGCCGTGATGCCTAAATGAAGTCAGTCGAGGCGATGCGGTGACACAAGCAACCGTGTTTGGCGCATGTGTCTGCGCATCAAGATTCCCGCCAATAGCCGTGCGGTTTTCTTACATGGTAGTAGATGACGTCTGGCCCAGACGCTAATTGGTCCTTTGTTGCACACATGAGCTGCCCGGGACTAGGTGACTTAGCACATTCAGAAGGCATCCAATAGTCTTACATCGCAACTTTATAGACCAACGAAGCCATCTACGGCTGACTGATGCTGCGTCTACACAGACCAGAAACGCTCTGGTTGATTATGTATGCATTCATGTCGGTAGCTTGGAGTGTTTCCCCCATATATTACAATATTCCACAAAATAGTAACACATGAGTCTACAATGCTTCATTTATCCTTCCTGCTGCTGGTTCGGACTACAACGTTCAATCTGAAGCTACTTACATCGTATATAGCTGAACCTCATGGCATCTTGCGCCTGTTATCACCACTTGTGGGATACAGGTAGCTAGACGCTGTTGCATTTACACCACATTCACGCTGACAATCGGCTCCCGCATGCATTTCCACCCACACCTGCCTTGCTCTTTGGGGCAGCCTGTCTCTCTCGCGAAAGCATCATTACATCTAAGGTAGGCAGGCACGCCTGCTTGATTCAAAATGCGAATACGACGGATATCAAAGCCGATCACGTCGCTACCTACCTAGTACCTAGACAATGAGCGAGATCTCGATGTTCTTTCCGCCGGTAATGTCCACTCCCTGAGCCCAGACGATACCGTTACGTCAACTTTTCGGCTGTCAACAGCTCTTGCTCTATTTTTCGGTCGATAAGCAATGCAGTTGAAGCAGGATCGGTCCCTCTGAGGCGTAGATTCGCCAACCACACCGCAAACTTGGGGAAGGAGACAGCGTCTTCCTCAGGCACACACACGCCATCATACGACCGCCGTTGATAAGATGGACGTTCCTTCCTTCCCAGTCTCGGCCACGCAGTACTCTTCTGCTGCCATCAAAACTCTTCTCCCCCCCCTCTTCTTCTTTTTCTTTTCTCTTCCACCTCACTTTTTTTTTTCTCTCGTTTCGACTTCGCCTTTCTTTACTCGTTCATTGTTTCTGTCTCTCATTCACATCCACCTCTGTTGGACTCATCGCACCGACATCACTTACGGATCTCGTGACGCCAACTTTGCCAACCGTACTCGCCCATTATGCGGGTCTTCACTTCTTTGACGGCCTTGGTAGCCGGTACCGTAGTGCAGCACGCAAGTGCTCAGGCAGATTACGGGTACAGGCTGTTTTCCCCTTCTCCCTGCTTGGTTCTCATACTAACTTTGCTACAGAACGCATGGCGGCAACCGGGGCAATAGTCCTAATGGCAATGGCAACTCTGCTGGCCTTCCTGCCGGATCTCCAAACGGCGGCTTCAATGATGACCCCAATGGCAATGCCTATGGAAATCCAAGTGGAAATTCCAATGGCTCTCCTGCTGGCCTCCCTGGAAATCTCCCCGGTTCAACCCCTGGCATGTCTACCTGCGCTCTCCAAGTCGTCACAACAGTTTTTGTCACTGTATATCCTACTAGCCATCTTACACCTTCCGGTGTTATCCAGCCCAGTGACTTTGACCCTGACCAGACCATTCATCAAACTGCGTTCCCTACTACACCCATCCCAATTTCTTCAGCTGAATCTGTTGAGGCCGCACACACCAGTGTCAAACCCTTCACCACACTCACAATCGACGTTTGGGGCAGCGATCCTGATTCATCAAACGCTTTTCCATCTGATGATCCGTCCGCCCCTGTCTACACTGATGGCGCTTCTGACCCTGCTGAGACCTCCGCGGACTACCCTGGTGGTTCCCCTTCACAGACACCTTGGCCCAGCAATTTACCGATGTCTGAGCCTTGGGAACATCCCACACCATCAGATGGACAGTCATCTTTCAGCGCTGGACCGGTTGTTGGTTCTCCTACCGCTGTTCCTCCTGAGAACTCCGCATACGGCAATGGGGATGACTTCCCTAACATTTCTTCCAACCCCAATGGCGGACAACCATCAGAGTACTCTTCACCAACTGGTACAGGCGCTGGTGGGAACGGCAACCATCCTATTCAAGTGACAGTCATTGGCTCAGATGGGAAACCAACAGTCCTCGAATTCCCTGGCGCCCAACCCAGCAACGGCAATGGCAATGGCGCTGGCCAACCTTTTCCCACAGTCACCGCTCCGACCTCTGGCTTCACTCCAGGCGGTGCCTCAGAAACTTCAGGCGTCTTAGCAACGGCAGGTGAGACCATGTGCACCAGCTACACCATCCTTGGGCCCAATGGAGTTCCCACAGTCGTCCACTCTACTTGGGTCGACTTCCCAACAGCCACTGCTGGCTTCCCTTCTGGTTTCCAATCGGATTTCCCATCAGGTCTTCCATCAGGCCTTCCATCGGGTTTCCCCTCTAGCCTTCTCTCCGGCCTTCCTTCTGGCTTTCCCACCGGCCTTCTCTCCGGCCTTCCTTCAGGTTTTCCATCAGGCTTTCCTTCTGGGTTTCCTTCTGGATTTCCTTCTAGCCTTCTCTCCGGTCTCCCAACCAACCCCAGTGTCATCACGGGCTTGCCTGGCGGACCAGTCATCGCGACACACACTGAGTTCACTGTTCTTGGCCCTGATGGACTTCCAACTGTCATTGAGTCCTCCTGGCTGGTGCCCGCACCGACGAACACGCAGCTGGGTATCTCTGGTCCGAATTCCGTAGGTGGATTCCCAAATCAGGTCACGGGCATCCCAACTCAAACTGCTGGAACGGCGGCTGGCGTGAGCGTGGATGGCAGTACAACTTGCACAAGCTATACAGTACTGGGACCTGATGGCCTCCCAACTGTCATTGGTACCACTTGGGTCGTTCCAAACCCGACTGCCGGCGCGATTCCCGCCAACGTCGTCACTGGAGTCCCAAGCCAAGTTAGCGGAGTTTCTGGTTTTCCTTCACAGTTTGGAACGAATGTTGGAGGTGCGAGTGCCGTCACGACTTGCACGAGTTATACTGTCCTGGGACCTGACGGTGTTCCCACAGTTGTTGAGTCCACCTTTGTTGTGCTCGCGAGCAGCACTCTTCCTGCAGTTACCAACGGACTGCCTCTGCCTCCTGCTCAAGCTTCTGGCTTTCCACAAGGCACCCCAAACCTTCCAGAGGGAGGTAATTTTGCCACAACTTGCATCACAGTCGGCGTTATAGGACCAGATGGATTTACAACGCCTGCTATCCAAACCCTTGTCATCCCTACCAGTGGTCTAGGCAATGCTTTGCCTGCCCAAACCAACCTTGGGTACCCTTCTCTTGTTCCTGCCCAAACCGGTCTTCCTCTTCCCCAAGGAGGTCTTTCTGCTACTCCTGCTGGAAGTGGACTTTTCACCACCTGCATTACGGTTACCACACTAGGACCAGATGGCATGGCAACGCCTGTTGTTCAGACTATTGTCGGTTTGCCGAGTGGTGCCAATCTTGGGGCCCCGAGTGGGAGTCTGATCAACCTTCCTACCCTCACTCAATACGGATCTTTTGGCACTGGTCTGCCAGTTGTTTTGCCGCCATCTGCAGTGGTTTCTGGCCTTGCGGAACCAACAGGGACTGTCACTGGTACCCGCACTTCGACTTTTACTGTCACCAATGGTCCTGATGGACGGCCTGCCTCTCTCATTCCGTACGGTGACGAGTGGAACAATCAAGCTCCAGTGTTGGAATCTTCGCCGCTGTCAAATAATGCCTACGGCTCGCTTCCAAGTGGCCCATCGCATCTTGCAACGGCTCTCCAGACTAGTACATGGACCAACGTCATACCGGAGCAAACCACCACCTACACCATCAACTTTCCTCTTACTACCATGGCGACTGTTACTCTTCCTAATCGACGTGTCATGCGACGTCAGCAAGAGTAAGTCACATATGATCTCCCTATATACAATTTCTAACCTAGCATAGGTCAGTAATGTCAGAGTTTGTGTGGGACAACTCTAGTGCTACTCTCTCCTTTCCGGCCTTTAGTATCCCGAGCCCCTTTACTCCCGTTCTTCCTTCTGTGACAGATTCCGTGCCACCGCAAGCTTCTGCTGTGGACGGATCAGATTTCAGCCCTATGTGTCCTACTGGTGGAAAGATTGGCAATTTTACACTCGACGTAAGTACATCATATGCCTCTCACCTCCTGTCATGCCCATCGCTAATTTGAATAGTTTGATGATACCAAGGCTGGTCCATTCTTCAATCCTTCTCGCGATATCTGGTTCTCTCAAGGGTTCCTCATCGCGCCCCCATCGTCCCAAACCTCTCAATCTTACAATCCTTCGTCCGGCGGCCAGCTTGTGGAATTTATGCCACCATCCCTGCCTTTATCAGCTCATTCTAATGCGGGGGACACTGCTGAGATTGGTGTTGGTCCAAATGCTCCAAATCACTGCTTCAGATTTGACTTCCAGGGCGCGAGCCTTGGCTGTGCGGCAGAAGGTGCCGAAAACTGGTGTGACTTTGAAGTTTCAGCATACCGCTACAACGACGTTTCGCAAAGAGAGGAATCAATAGCCTGGTCTGAGACGAAGCATATTCCAGCATGCCCCAACTTCCCTCATGGGAACTGCCGGTTGACCCCTGTGTCGTTTGGTGGCTACACGAACATCACGTCGATTCTGATCAATCTCCGTGTTGGCAATGAAGTACGAGTCTGGTGGGGAGATGACTTCAAATTCGGCTGGAGCGACAATGGTTGTGATGCCGCGGCTTGTCGCGCGAATGCTCTTCCTCAACCCGTCAAGCGTGAGGCCATCGAATCAGCCGTCCGCCAAGGAGTCTGGCACTGGACTCCGCGTGGGCTGAAGCGACTTGATGACGGATACATCTGGGAATCAGTATAATAGCCATCATTTGATAATTTCGGAGGGTAGTTAGGTGCGATGAAATGCGGTGGGATAATATTTGCTGTTTGTTTGTTGTTTGTTATGGGGACAATTTGAACCTAGATTTCTTGGCGAGCAGCATAATGTGGTTGTAGCTGCAGTATCAGATGTAATGGTGACCAGCAGTGGGATGGAGGCTACCTAGGTCATGTAAATCACATCGTTATGGCAAAATCAATGGACATTTCCGACGAGATTCTCTCTAAATTTGGTGTTAGTAGTACGTTGATATGAAAACTTGGCGAGTCGTAGACAATGAGAGGAACAATGAGCATATCGCAGCCTGGCATTTCTATGTTGACTTGGTCTTGACAATTAGGCATAGACGCGAATAGTCTTTTCGTTTCAAATATTGAATTGGAAGGGCAGGGGCCCGCGACTCTTTACAAAGGAGCGACGATGTAGGAGGAGTGAATAATGTATACAGATGCTATCTTACACTAAAATGAGTGTCTATAGTACGCCAAGCGGTGATTTCCTGTTCCTTAAGGGCTGGTCTCTATTGAACCAGGTAGACATGGCATCCACATCTCTGCTTTTGCGTCCCGTTCCACCTAGAAGTGGGCATGCTTCGTCCCAGGGACCACAGTCAGCGTCACACGGTGGCAGATCCAAAGGAATGATGCCAGATTCGAAGTAGTCGGCTACGACTCTCCTGGTGCATTGGCTGAGGGCAGAGGCCACGGCGGTATGACCCATGGCCTCCTGGATGAGGACTCGGGCGCCGGGGTGTTGGTCGGCCATGGCCTGGGCGGCTCGCAGTGGCGTGGCGGGGTCAAGTCGATTGGAGAGGAATAGGATAGGGGCTGCGGGACGGCCCGGCCGGAGGGACGGATCCGGATCGGGGGTGGTGAAGGGGCCGTTGAAGCGCCAGTTGGGCCGGATGCGCCAGCTCGAGCATGGGATGCGGATTGTAGACCATTTGGCGCCAAGGATGCTGGAAGTGTCCATCTGGCTCTGCACGTACTTGTGCCAGAAAGCGAAGCCCCTTTGGGAAATGTCCTCGCCATCATTGCAGACGACGGCGTCCTGAGTCTCCTCCATCTCAACGGGCCAGACCTCGTCACCTAGGGGGCATGCGTCCCTCATGCGGGGCACCACGCCTGTGCCCACAGCCCAGGTGGCGATGTCTGTCAGGTCGCCGGACATGAATTTGTCCAATGTTTTTGCAAGCCCCTTGAACTGCGTCAAAGGCCCATAAAGAACCAGGCCGGCCAGCAGTCGAATGTCCCAGCCAGTGACGATAACGACGTCTCCCGAATCTACCAGCGCGGGCTTGGGTGCGTCATCCCACTCTGAGAGGAAAGCGTCAAACCGACGGCGTATGTCGGATGCTCCGTGGGCGTCCGACTCGCGAGCCAGGGCGCAGATTTCGGGGCCGGCAGCAGCACAGCCCTCAAAGAAACGATCGAACATCTCATCTGCATCGACAGTATTTGTAAGCCAGCCCTGAGATAGGAAGAAAACTATTAGCAAACGTTACAAGAGCATCTTTGTTGTATGAGAAACGTACTGGCCCCGTTGTGTAGTCTTGAATATCGCAAACCCCGTCAAGGATCAGGCGACCAACACGGCCGGGAAACATGGAAGCAAAGTAATTACCAAGGACGGTGCCATAGGAAAATCCAATGTACTGAAGACGCGGAACATTGCCAGGTTCGTCGTGAAGCTCGGCCGACTTCCTCTTGGGAGCAGATCGCTTCTTAACCTCTCCTTCCATGTCGGAGTCGCACGTGTCTGGTGCTTCATACCCTTTACGTTTCTGAACAGCCTCCTTTTTGCGCAGCTCGTCGGTTCTGTCAACCATCTCGACCATGTCGCGTGCGACATTGGGTGTTCCAACAAAGGCCATGGCGTCCTCGGCTTCCTGGCACCGCTGGGCAAAAGCATCCATGATGGCAAGGCTGTACGCAATGGTGTCGTCTCCCTTAGTGAGGGCGCCATTACCGCGCTTTTCGAGCAGGAAAGCGTCTCGCGCTAGCAAGTTCCCATTGAAGCAGTCGGAAGCGGGAGTCGTTTTTCCAACACCACGGGGATCGAAAGAGACAATCTCGTAATGGCGGCGTCCCGGCTTATCGACCGTGTACTGAAGATAACGGCCTGAGATGAGCAGAAATTCAACACCGGAGCTACCAGGTCCTCCAGGGTTGGTGAAGATGGTGCCGCCAAAGGTAGGATCGTCGTCTGGTACCACTGCAGGCAGCTTGATCATGGCAATGGTGGCCACTCTTGTGTCTGTCTCGTTGAGCCAGTCAAGGGGCACCTCCAGGCGAGCGCACTTGAACTCGCCATAGCAGTCGTGATACTCGAGTTCGTCGCTGGGCTTGATGGCGTCCCACTCGAAATGGAGTTTCTCCGAAGCGTTGACTCGCGCGATAGCCAGCATGGAGCAGCATCCAGCCGCCAGAAGACGCGAGCAGAGCCTCATGACGATGCCTGCAGTCCTGGCAACCCAATATCAATGCTGAGTTGGTCAGTCGTCGTCGAATATAACGATATAAATGAGAGGGGAGGAGAGAAGACAGAGTGGAAAGACAGATGGAAGAGAGCAGAGAAGTTAGATGAAGCGACAGGGTAGGGTAAGAAGTGTAGACACGACCTACTTCACCCAAGCGGGAAGTATAAGTAGCACGGTAACGAGAGACGACCAGCAGCCGAATGTTATAGGCTGTCAAGTTGTTTGCTCTAGCCGGTGCAACAGCCCTGAGATCATCGATAGCAGCACGCCTGAACGGCCGGTGACTCTGAGTGACTTGCTGCTGTCAATCGCCGCATCGCGGGATCTAAGCCCACGCGAGCAGGCTGAAGCAATGTCTCGGGCCATGTCTTGATGTGGAAAGGAAAAGCAGAGATGCCATGTGATGTTTGCTTTTATCGATCACATGTGGATGCTTGTACTGCTCCATGAGTATGCGCGTGGATGTATGAGCATATCGTGGCTGATAGCTGTCTTGGGGAGGCTGCGGTTGTTGCTTGTTTCGGTCAGAAACGTCCACGGGTGGCAAAGCAATGGAACCATTTGCAACAGCCAGCAGCGCAATTGGTTGGTATAGCAGTATCTACAGGGCATCTGCTCTGCATAGGTATGCAAGCTCAGCTGTCTATCATGTGTAAGTCAGTCACATGTAGGAGCAAAAGGGAAAGAGGCTGAGAAGGAATAAGACATGCTATTAATAATCATATTGCAGTTCTCGGCCGGAAAAGAAGAAAAAGGATCAGTTGTACGTAACTCAGGACATTCAAAATACAAAAATACTAAACCAAAGTAAGTACTAGGTATTATAGTATATACAGATCACGCTCAAGGATACATTTACAGAGGGGGCGTTCCAGACACAATTCCCAATCCCGTCTTTCGCCCACGATATATCACTATTGCATGTATTGAAAAAACAAGACAAGAGAAAATAAAAAAAAATACACTGTATAAAACCTAGCGCCAACGAATAAGTAGGCTTTTTAATAATCGTTTCAACCAATCACTTTCCCTTCCCTTCCCTCCCTCACCTGCCTCCCTGTGTTTAATATCTTGCCGAATTCAAAAGTCGTTTTTGAGATTCTTATTTGCTTCACTTGATGAAGAAAAACAAAAGAGTTTAAAGTAAGTCAGCTCACCAGGCGGAAATAGATGCGCTCTTGTAGATGGAGTTTGATGTGTTTGTGTGCTGGGAGGCGTATGCGTTAGGCATGTATCGACGTTTTGTATGCCAGTGTCTAGCTTCCCTCTCTTCTCCTTTCTCTTCAGTAAACACGCAAATGTATGCGCTACGACATGTAGATGGAACAACCTCTACATGATAACCTGTAGACAAGATGTTAGCTGCTTTCATATGCCTCATACACGGCAGAGCTGGGCGTCTACTTACACAATCGCCGTCTTGTTTGCCCTGCGGAATTCCCATATCTTCAAACGTTGCCGGTCCTGACTTGCCTGATGGCTTGGCCTTGGCTGGAGGAGAAGCCGGGCCAGGGCCTGGGCCTGGTGCAGGACTTGAGCTGTGCTGAGGAGCAGGTCCCGGAGGAGCAGTGCCAACTCGGTTGGGACCGGGACCTGGCCGGGGTCCGCCTCCAGGACCTTGAGGCCCGGGTCCGGGTCCATGTCCAGGTCCGGGTCCATGTCCGGGAGGGGGCCCTCCGGTCTGGACTCTTCCTGGTGGTCCACCTTGGCCGGGGAGAGATCCCAGCCTTTCTGGGAAATGACCACCTGGGCCTCCGGGACCTCCGGGACCACCTGGGCCGCCAGGGTGATACTGTTGATCAGGATGCCCATCTTGTCGTGATGAGGTTCGAGGAGCGAACTGCCCGGGCTCTGGCCCTCCATGAGGGCCGCCCATCGGGCCTCCAGGACCACCATATCCCTGGGGCGGTCCGTTCTGCATGCGGTTTCCGCTGTGGGCGCTTCCAGGTCGGCTGTCTCCTGGGTATGGGCGTCCCTGGCCAGGTCCGCCTCCTGGTGGTCCGTAGCCTCCGGGACCGGGCGGTCCGCCTCTGCCACGGCCACCGCCCGGCCCACCAGGAGGATACATGTTGCCCTGTGGGCCCGGCATTGGCCGTGGTGGACCATTTCCTTGTGGTCTGACACCAAAGGCACTGCCTGGCCGGTCTGCTGGAGGGCCCTGACCCGGGGGGTAGTTGTTGTTGAGGCGGGGCCGGCCATCGTCGTCTGGATAGGGCGCGTTCCGCGGCGGCTGCATCCGATCGTCTACGGGATAAGGAGCGGCAGACTGAGAACGCATGGGTGGGGCGTTTGGATCGACACGGATGTTAAAGGCCGGCTGTCGATCAGCCGTATCGACAAAGGACGCCCTGGAGGGCTCGGCAAAGCTGTTGTTCTCCGTCACAATTGTGGGACGCATGCCCGGTGAGGGCAAAGGTGAGACTCGAGAGTTGCCAACTGATGTGACGAGTTTGGGCAGTGGTGCTGGACCATCGCCTTCACTGAGCGTGGGCATTGGGTTATTTTGCTTGTTGAATCGATCGGGGCGCTTGCCTCTCATAGAGCCGTGCTGAGACTTGATCCGTCCCAGGGTGGTTGTTTCGTGATCCTGCTTGGAGAGGCCGCTACCACCCTGGCTAAGCGACTCTAATCTACCGACGGCGTCCTTGTTGCCGTGGTCAGCCGCCAGTTGGTACCACCGCTGGGCTTCAACAACGTCCTTGTTGACGTGGATACCGATTTCGTGGTAGTAGCCCATGGCAAACTCGCCAGTGGGCAGCTTCGCGGACGCTGCCTCGTGAGCATACTTGAAAGCCAGCTCTTCGTTCTTTTTGAAGACACCCTCGTAGCCAAAGAGGAACCATCGACTAACACCAAGGGCGGCTTCTGGAATTCCTTGCTTGGCAGCCAAGCCGTAGTAATGTAGGGAATAGGAGGGATTAAAGTCACATCCCAGCTGGCACAGCTCGTACGCCTGACCCATTTTAAGCTGAGCTTTGGCAAAGCCAAGATAGGCCGCCTTTTCGACATAGACCTTTGACGTTTCAATAGCATAGGGCAAGATGCCTTCGGGTATGCTGATGTCGGGCAGGTCACGTCCGATGAGCATACCGTAGACGTACGCACCCTGAGGAGCATCCTCATCCGCACTGTCGGCGGCGGCTCGAATGCGCTCCAGGCCTCCTTGGTAGTCCTTGGTCTCGCCGTGCTGGCCCAGGAGACTCATCATGCCCATGCGGTACAGGGCGGCCGAATCCTTCAAGCTGAGACCCTTGTAGTAATACTCCTTGGCCTTGGACATGTCGTTGGACTGCTCAAACAGCATGCCCATGCGGTAGACGGACCGTGTGCTGCCCAAGTCGCTCGCTTTCTTGTACCCCGAGTAGGCCTCGCGCTTGTCGACGCGTTCGCCGAACTTGCCAAACTCGAGCCATTTGGCGCGGATGTAGAGGGCATCTGGGTGTTCCTGCTCGGCCAGGTATCTGATGATGTTGACTGCGTCGTTGCGCAGCTCGTGCTCCTTTCGTGGGGTTGGGGGGCGATTACCACTCTCGGCCGCCTCTCTGGCAGCGGCGTCCATGGAGATTTCGGCCCAGTTGAGCACATCGCGGGCCCAAGTGATTTGCATGTTGACATTCTGCGAGTGCAGCACATGGTTGCGCGCCTTCCACAGGATGTTCTCCTTCTCGTCGTCGGCCGGCGGCACGTTGTCCCCCACGACCTTGGGGAAAGGCGAGAATGAAGGGGCGTCTTCGTCCATGTCGGGCAGCCGTGTTGTCCGCGTCTGGCTCGGCGTCTGGCTCTGGCTGTGGCTAGGGCTATGACCGTAGCCTCTGGGATCGGGCTTCTGGCCGGTGTAGGTCGACAGCGAGGGCTCGCGGCTTCTATTGTAGTCGTGGACTTCACGGGCTTCCAGTTCCATGCGCTGCAGGTCCTCCTGCATGTTCTGCGGCACCTGAGGGGTCACCCTAATCGAAAGGATCAAGACGAGAACGTCAGCAGCAGCCCCACCTCGAATGGCTTAAGGGCTCCATTCAGCCTCTGACAAGGTCCAGCCTCATCCAGGCGAAATGGGAGATAGGAGGGACATGGCGGGAAAAAAAAGGACAAGGAGGCTTAGAGACAGGGATCTGGAAGAGTGGGATAAAAGGAAACCATTGGGAAGGATGTGGATATGACTATGGATATGGATATCTTACCGTTGAGGCGACGGCGCAACAACCTCTGGCATAAAATAGTCATCGTCGCTGCCAGGCACGAAGGTGGCACCGAGTTTGGAGGCCATGGCTTCGGAGGGGGAGGGGATACGATACGATACACAGAGCCGTCTATATCTGTACGTGTATGGATGCTGCTTCTAGAGGATCGGTGGGTATGTATTTTTCGAGCGGCGTCTGCACTTCTGCAGCGGTGCAGGTGCAGCGGTGCAGCGAGTGCGAATGGCGGGATTCGGGCCTCGAACCCTGTGTGCGGATTCGGGTATAATAATCAAATCAAAGCAAATCCGGTCTTTGTATAAGGATCAATACCTGTACTCCGTAATGCGCGCGGGAAGCCTGGAATTATGTACGGCGCACGTCTTGAGGCGGTGCACAGGCTAGAGCGGAAAAGGGCCAAGCGAAAGGCCGGATCTTTTCTTCGTCTCTTTTCCTCCTGCTTCCCTTTTATTGTCGCACAAGGGGTTGCGTGGCCACGGAACAAACGCCGCGACAGAGGCTTGAGTTGGGGGTGAAAGGATAAAGAAAAAAAAAAAAAGAAGCTCCCGTTAGGAACCGCGCCGTTGATATCGAGGCTGAGGTGTTTAACACGGACTCTTGTTTGGAACAATGAGCTATAATTAACTCCCAGGCTAATACAGTGTGGCGATGCGCCTCTGGAAGTCTGATGCATGGCATGCAAATCCTCACGCGCCTGCTGACCTGCAGCGGGCTTAGACGGCGGGCTTCGTAGCTAATAGTGGCTGTTTGTTTGGGGGGCATGTAAGATATCAAACATTGATAGCTTCCGATTTATATCCTCCGAGTAGGTGTTTATTAATATGAGACATCCTGAGTGCTATGTAGTTGTCTCCTAGGTACGTCAAGATGCGTGAACCTGGATCTACCTGCATTGTTGGTTTCCTTACAAGATCAACAGACTAAAGATCTATGATTGTACTTGCTTGCTAGTTTCCTCTCCCTTTCAAGCCTGGACGGGGTATTAATCAAATTACTGTCATCTCCAATAACTTGGACTAATGCTTTGGAAATAACGGCATGGACCCAATATCGTTGAGCCAGTGCCAAGCTAGATAAGGAGAAGAAACGAAACGAAACCAGCGGAAGAATGCGCCACCGTCTGTGCCTTGGCTTGGACTGATGGCATCACGAATACTACCCCATGCTTTGCAGTTTATACTCCGAAGTCTCCGCCCAGCCGAGGCCAGTTTCTAAACATTTGCCTAATATGGAGCCTGAAGGTATGGAGTTGATCTATTATAGGCATTGGCAGAGCTACTGGAATACGGCGATACGCTACAGCATGTGACATGTCAGTGCATATCCTGATCTTCCCATCTGGGTTTCCGAGATGTAAATGTTCCATGGTTGTCGCTAGTGTGGCTGCTGTGCCGTGAAATCACATGCCTAATGCCACAGTACAGCAGTGACCAGCGCCACTTTTCCCCTGGAGCTTGAACTGGCCCCTCCAATCTGGCGAGACGAGGCACACTCCAAACGACATTGCGACAACTTCCCGTCCAGCTACTGGCAACCAACCATGGCGACGCTGCCAGATGCCCAGGCCATTGAAGAGCCCTCGTACATCGACTACGAGACGTTCCTGGATCCTGACTTCGTACCTGCTTCCTTCGCCAATTCCCTCGTCCTTTCCACCAACAACCCCGACGACTCCCCGCTAGATCTCGCAACACCCTTGTCACGAGTCCTCTTTGACGCTCAAGAGATCGACTCGCACATTGACCTCCTCACAACCCGCTCCGCCGTGCCCTTGCTGCAGTACACCCAATCGCAGACGCAGGCAAGCAAGGCCATTGTTGCCCAGCTCGATGCTCAGATCGCAAGCTTAAACGACAGCTACAAGCAGCTGGAGAAGGAGGTTATTGATAAACATGCAGAGGCGGAGGAGATACGGCAGGTCGCATTGCGCCTGTGGGAAACGCTGAGGCTAGGGAGGGCAATGGGAAGATGTCTGCAGCTCGGGAGGCAGCTACAAGTTCAGTTCTCCGAATTGGGCGGCCCCAGCACGGGGAAAACCGACTACGGAGCGCTTGTTCGATGCTCATACACGATCCTTTCGCTGCGAGAAGTGCTGGACAGCAGGTCATCAGGAGAAGAAGGCCATGGACTCGAAAAGTTGAACGCAATCAAGAATCTACAGGACACTGTCATTGTACCGATAGAGCGACGCATAACAGAGGTGTCTGAGCGCCTGATTAGGGAATTCGCCATCCCGAGCAGCATCACTTTTGCGCAAAGCGAGGAGGCACGATCACGGCTGACATCAGCCATGACTACGCTGTATCTGCTGTCCCCGTCTATGGGTATTCAGCCAGACAAGTGGTCACCAAAACTGCTCTTGCAAGCCCTCGATACCTATGTTCGCTCTGCGCTACAGGGAAGCACCGCATCGCTCTCGCGATCTCTGGGGCAGCTCCCCACGCTAGACAAATCTCTCGTCGAAGTCGTGGCCCACTGCCAGAACATTGCCTCGCTTGAGCTGATCCTCGAGGCTACCGAGACTCCAGTCCACCCCTTCTTTCCAGCTCCCGCGAAGAAGAAACAGCACAGCCTCCTCCAGCTGCTGCTATCTCGTTTTGAAACGAGCTCTTTGATTTCCTACTTTTGGCGCACCATGGCGAGCAACATTTCCGCTCGCGTTCAAGAGATAGCTAGTCGAGGAGGTATTGTGGCTCGCACCCTGCGGACGAATAAGAACGTTGTTGGGGATGCCATTCGGCAGGCAGTTATTAAAGGGGGGCAGACTCCAAACGTCTTTTCCAGCAGCAAGAAGAAGCCCAGTGTCGAGACGAGCTGGGATCGTGAAATAGCTGTTATGATGGGAAGCGTGCTGAACAACATAGGGCGATGATTTTTGAAGGCCATGTGTGGAGGAGTGTATTAGGGAGGTATCCGGGTTCCATTGCTCACTTGGCATGCTTCGATAGACTTGGCGATTTGGTTCAATCGAGCAAAGGATACCCATGCATATAGATTTGGGCAATGGCCGCCATGTTGTACATCATGAAAAGGAAAAATAAATGACGAATAATACTGTATCAAAGATTCAGCCTCTCAGAATCATACTTAGAAATCGACGCTTCTGTGTTCTCAGGTTCATCTTCCCTGCCTCTCACTGCCATCCCATTAATGCTTTGTGCCCTTTCAAGATCCAATGCTAATGCCAACGCCACGCCAAGTGATATCTATATTCCTTTGCCCATCAGTATTCATCTGGCGGCCCGGGCCAACTCCTCTCCGGCACCGGTATTCTGGCAGATCTCGTATAGATGTGCCTTGCATTCTCCAGGCTCAGGTTTTCCATACAGCCTCCCTTAACCGTTAGTGTCGACTGTGATGTCCCATCAGGCAACAGACCCCGGTGGATGACCCTGACACCGCACGTCTTACAGAAGTAACACTCCAGCGTGCATCCCGAGTCGGTCTTGCGTGTCCACATGCCAACGTGAGGCCGAATACTCTCAGGGAACGGAAGCATGCCCTCAACAGGGAAGATGGCAGAGACACCAAAGGCCGACGATGACTGTCTCTGGCACTCCAGACAGTGGCATACATCGACTGAGAGCGGCTTGGGGAGCACGGCCCGAAAGGAAATGGCTTCGCATTGGCATCGAATCATGGGGTTGGACTCCATTTGTCAGATAAAGCGGGACGACTAATAGCGAGCTACTGTACTGTGCAGCTGCGAGCTTAACCGCTTGTGCGTGGATTGAATACGGTGTGTGTGTCTGTGTGTTCTATCTGGAGTGTCGCAGTATATATGGAGTAATATTGTAAGTCAGACGGAGGAACTTTAGAAGCTGTGTGCAGCTGGATGGGCAGTAGACGGCCGTCTTTGTTTCTTTTGTAATTTGGAGATGAGATGGAGTTGTCAAAGTTATCGGAGATCTGGGCTACTGAAGGGCGTATGCTTTTAAACATTGGCGCTAAAACGCACTTTAAATCGATCATGACATTGACAACGACAATGACGCGCTCCCAAGGTATATAAGAGATATAAAACTTACTTTAATACAATGCAATGCATTGTATCTAGAATTCTTCAATTTTCAATCACCATTAGATTAAATCTCAATGATATTGTTCACTGTGCACATCATCAATGATATCATACATAGGCTGACCACGGAAAACACCGCGATCATATTTTTCTCGCATCCAATGAAGGGTGAATATCGTTATAACGAAAAAAGGTACAACGGTGTGCGCGGCTTTTCAGCGTCCCGGCTGCGGCACCGCCGGCAATCGTCCCCAGCGGCCCTTGTAGCCAAACCCGCCACGCCCCAATTGCTCTACTCTAATTCGCATTAAGCTTCTTGCTTTCTTCCTTCTCCATTGTTCTAACCCAACCCCCTTTTTTCTCTTATTCTTATTCTCTTATGCTCTGCTGTTGTTGTTGATTCTGTCCCAGACTGCGACGGGCGTCGCTGACCTGAAATCCTCCCTCGAGATCATTGTCCGTGATTGGAGGAGATAACAACAATTCGTCGTCGAGGATACAGGTACTCTAGAAAACTCGGCGGCGCGAGGCCCGCAACCGTATAGCAGCATGGTCCGGTACGAGATCTTTGATGCCCGGGACCTGCTGGCCTTTCCCGGAGGCGACAACAGTACAGACACCGTCTTTGGAGGCATCCACTTCAACCTCACCACCCTCGAGCACTGGAACTACACCTACTACAGCAATGGCACCCTGTCCAACAACTCCCGCTGCTATCTGACGTACGAGCCGTACCAGCCCCAGCTCCTCATCAGCAATGGAACCTTTATCAACGCCACCAAGTGTTACAGCGCCGTGGATCCAATTGGTGTTCGGGGCTACACGGGAATTGGCTTCGCGGCCGTGTATGCTGTTGGACTTATGCTCACGCTCACTGCTCTGGCCAAGCATGGCAGACTGTATCTACCCAAGGAAAAGCGCTTCTATCCAATTGGTCGCCGCTGGCAGTGGTATTGGGCTTGCTTTGTTTGCGCGTGCGCCTTGATCAGCCTCTTCACCAACATCGATATTGACCGTTACCATGTCGTGGAGCTTCCCATCATTGTCACTTCCTTCTTCTGGTTCCTCATATGTCAGGGAACCATTGCGCTAGTCTGGGAATCAGTGAGGCACTGGGGAAGCTGGCAAGAGAGGCAGTTCATCGACCCCAATCCCTTTGTCTACCGCACCGACGACCGGCGCGCAAAGGTGGAGTTTTATCTGCCCTTGTGGTTCTACTTCTGGACCTGGATGGTGAGTTTCCCTTCCAATACCGTCAAATATCAAACCTACGTAAGGTCAGTTGCTTATCATGCCATGATATAGAACTTCTTCCTCGTTGTGCCTCGTGGCTGGTCGTTTGTGGAAATGCAACGATCCCCAGAGCAAACCCTCGCCAAGGCGATTCCCACTGCTACTGGAGCACGATTCAAGGCCGGCGCTTTCTGCCTTGTTATCGCTTGGGCTACAATCGTCTTTTCGCTTCGCCACTCAATCTACCACTACAAGCCGAAAAATCGTGGAGTGTTGAATCGTACATTGGGCCTTGTTAAGGCGATTCCGCTGCGCTTCGTCTTGACTATTCCACTCGCTGGCGCTCTTGTTGCTTACCAGGTGCTCATTTCCTTTAACTGGACCTTTTCCGTCATGCGCTACGGTGGAATCGTGCCAGTCATATTTGCTTGGGGCTACGGCCCGTCGTTGCTAATCATCTTTGTGCAAGTCGCATATGGATTCGCAAGCCCCAATGAAGATAAGGCCTTGCTTGCGCAACGGCGACAGCGGGGTGAGACTATTGACCGGGAGCTTGGCATAGTTAAGAAGCCGGCATGGTGGAGGCGCGTCAGGGGTGATCACCTTATGAGCATGCGAGACAAGATTTCCCAAAATGTCAACGAGGTCGGAGGCAAGCGCGGACTCAGGGCCAGATTCGAAGATGAGGCGGAAAGAGAGCAAGACGACCCTGCGGCCAGCATCGAGATGAACAACATGTCTCAAAGGAACAACCCTCGGGTCGATAGGGCTGGCGTTGCGAACTTGTCATCCACAGGGCCGGACCGCTACAACGGAAAGTCTGAGCGCCGACAGAATGAGCGAATGGTCGAGTCCGTTGCCGGTGTGCTCTTCCCCAACAGCCCGAGCGATATAGCAGCTGCCGAGAGGCTTCGGAGGATTGCCGAAATCTCGCAGGACGGACCTCCACCTTATCGGGATGAAGATCGGGGTCGCTCGTCCCGACACGGGGCAAGCAACGGACAGAGGAACGGTAGTGCAGATACCACAAACTCGATTGCTGCCCCGCCCCAGCAAGTGAGAAGCATGCTAGACGTTTGAACTCTTTTAACGACTGCTTTACGGGACGGCCAAATTGAATAATGCTTAATGAGTAAGTTTAGGATGATTAGAGTAATGACCAACTTGATGTGGAAATGGAAAACTCCAAAACAGGCCTGACGACAGCTATTACATGCTGTTTGACTCGGGTTCGGGGTGGTGCTTTCATGATTATATACATGTACTACGCCGTAAATAGATTTCGAATGAAGCCTGGAATCATGACATGATTCATCCTGCATGAGCGGCGACTGAGGTGTAATCCTATTATGCATACACCACCATGAATGATGCCGGCCCTTCTTGATACTAATACCTACATTAGTACTTGGGCATGGATGGCTACGGCTCGATCTTTTGATGGCTCCTCGCGCACGTGAACTCGAGATGCCGGCTTGCTACCCCCTTCTTTCTGCATCTGCATTGTACTATTCAATAAAAGCACATGTCAATTCTTGGCGGCTTCTATCCTCTAATTTTGCCTTTTTTTGCTCTCTCTCTCTGCTCGTGTCGTACTTGTTTTGCCGGGGCCCTGCAAGAACCAACAGCTCTTTTGGCAAATGTGCAACCCGTATTATCCGCCCTGGTCACATGGCATTGCAAAAACGAGGAACAATGATGTCAGCTCCGAAGACTCCCGTCGAACGAACATGGAGAATTCGGGAGGATGGGTGGGTGGGTAAGAAAGGAACCTTGAACTTTGATGGATTGGATGGGATGGCAATCTACCGGGAACTGCATGCCAAACCCTCCCTTTTTGTGTACCTTATATTAGCTCGAAGCCTCGTGGTCAAATCGACGTAGAGACCTAGGCTCGGTTCTTCCAAGTAGAGTTTCCGAATGGACGTCGGCTGATGAACCATATCTGTCTGTTCGTATCGATTAAAGCCGGTCGGTGATATACGGCTTTCTAATATTTATGAGTTCAATACCGTCTGTCTGTCTACTTTGATCATTGGCCATTGCACTTTGTAACTTTTCCTCTTCGATATTTGGATGCTGACGAGGGGCAGATTTTCTTGAATATACTTGTACCACCGTAAGCAGAACGCCAGTGTTCTTTGGCAGAGGGATGAAAGGCGAGCGGTGACACAGAGTTGACAGAGCGACGGACTTATGACATGGATATGATGGGATGTTTCGTGTTTCCCTTCTGAAAGGGACGGTTGGTTCCATGGTGCTAACCGATTGCAAAGATTACTTCAAACCTTGAAACCCTTGGTAGCACAGCTTTTTGTAAGTTGGCTCGTACCTACATGCATGGGGTCTATCTATCTGCCGAAGGTATGACTATGATGCAAGCAGCGGTTCCGGATATTCGGTCGATACAATGGCGCGACCTGCTTGGACAATGCCACTTCGTGTAGCTTACACAATCCGCGCATGCAGGTATTCGTACAGTTACCTAAGGTGTTCTATGCTTGATGCGGCGCCAGACTGGTGCTCGTACCTGTAAGGCGAGAGATTGTGGGGGGTAGATGCCCGTCCCGGGGCTTCTGAGACAGAGCCTCTGATCTGATGATGCACATCGTTTGAAGAAAGAAAACCGATGAGCGATAACCAGGGTGTTTTGGTGTGTGTGTGTGTGTGCTGGAGAAAAGCTCGCTTGCTCGGCACGCTCCATGCCTGCTATCCACATGCTCGTATGGATGGAGATGCTATGTATATTTATATCGCACTCCCATGTCTATAATGCTCCATACTGCTAGTATCATAGGATTTACATGCATCGTCAACGTGATGCACACGCATTTATTAGCTCACATACGAGTACACAGGGTATAATACGGCATATATTCTTCCCCTACGCATGTAAAAACGGCAAATCCTCCCACGCGCATTCATTCCTCCACCAACGCGCGAAAATATGCTTCTCCCTTGCTTGCCCGCGTGCACACACATTGGCACTTGAAACGAGAAACTCGACCATTCTCACACTCTCGAATGTCGTCCAAAACCGATACATCACTTGCATGGGGGCTGCGAAAAGAAATTATGGGGAACCCCCAAGCCATGGTTAGGCGCCCACGACTAGCAGCTAAAGAGAAAGGCTGCTAGGTGCTTGTTAGCGTAGGCATCAAGAGCCATGTGGAGAAAAGCTGTCCTCAAGTTTTTGAAGCTGTTTCTTCCCAAGGGCAGACAAGGTTTGCACTACCAAGCGGCCACTTTTTTGTTTTTTTGTATTTTATCTTTTTTTTTTTCCTTTTCCTTTTTCTTCTGTGAATGACTCTTGGGTGCATAAGACGGGGCTCCAGGTACAAGTCATGCTGCTTTTGCTGTTGGAAGGGGCTGGGAGGGGTTCCGCTTCTTTGCTCCGTATCAGTGCGTGCTTGTCGGGCTCGCTCTTGGGCGGTAATGGACCACACGGCCAGCTCAGTCAATCACATCACGGTTGGGTTTTGCACGAGTAAGTTAGGATGTAGGTACCTGCCTAGTACCTTGGCTGTTATCACAAGCCTGCACGAGGTAGCATCGAGGTACTCGTACCTGTATTTCTTTGCAAGCATTGGATTGGATTCAATCAATCAATCAATCACAGCAGAACCGTGCTCTATCTCGTACGGCAGCGGACAGGGACATGGTACATGTAAGTCACCTACCTAAGTTACAAAAGGCAGTAGAGACCTGCCAGATCCAGGAATGCAGAATCTCCATGCTGCTGCAACAGTCCAGGCACAGTACGGCACATGCATGCACTCCTCTGGCTTGTCGCTCGTTTGTCCATTCAGTTCACTCTGTGCTGCTGTACGAGTACCATACTTCTTCAGCAGATAAAGTACCTGTGAGACGATGGGAGTTCTGCATGTATGTACGACCGCAGTACCGTCAGAAAAGAAGAAGGGCAAAAAGCGCCCTTTTGAGGGCCCTGGAAAGCGGGCGTCGCTAGCCATGCCGCTGGGGCCCCACGCCATCTTTCAGCAGGAGGCTTGCCCACTGGATTGCCGTCAATGTACCTGGGCCGCGCACGCTAAGGTGTGCGCAGATGACCTGTACCTTACGTCGGCCCCTCTCGACTACGTCAGTCGCTGCCACTAGCTCGCCCAAGTACCCTTGCCCGGCCGCTCTGGTGTCGAGGTACTTTACTTTGATGTACGAGTTGACAGACTTTCTGCATCTTTTTTTAGGCGCCTGCGTGGCCTCCTTCTCGCCATGCCCGCGGAACACGCAGCAGCCAAACCTTCAATCTTGTGTGGCATGCCAGCTACTCTGCATGCTTCCTAGTAGCCATACTATCGACAGTTGACTTTTTGCTGCCCTTTCGCCCTTTGGCATGCCATTTTCCCACTTCCCCGCCTGGAGCTTATTGACACGGCAAAAGTATGCACAAAAGTATCGCGTCCGCCATCTCCGGCGGATCCCCCGGTCAAAGCGAGCGAGCTGTGACGCTGCGGTGCCTCTCGTCATCCTGCCTTGCTGGCCTGGTGTGTTTCAAGCTTCTCGTACAAGTACTCATAGAGCAGGTAGCGAGCCAAACCGCTCGTATCAGAAATCGCAGGGCGCCGACGGAGCTCGCATCGCATTGCGACTACTCGTACAGTACCTTGTCCATAATAGAGTGGGCGAGTAGCAGGGCGCTGCCACGAGTCACATGAATGCACATTCTCTGCTGTCCGCCGGTAGCGCGCTGCGATCTGTCTGCAGTTTGCGCCTCAGACAAGGATTCCGTCCTTCCCGAAGAGGACAGACGAGGCCAAGCCCCAACTGCGCAGCAAAAAGTTGTCTGGGCATGGACATACTTGTACGAGTCTAGGTTCTGATGTGGCAGCTTAGAGCAAAGGTATGGTGCCTTGGCCCATTGCAGGTATCCTCAAGTACATGCTACCTGATGAGCATCAGCCGCTGCGTGGCAGAGGCTGCCAGATTGCCTTTGTCTTTGTTCTCGACAAAGTGCATCTTGAGCATCCACAGACCAAGCTGTCTTCAGCTAGGTACCCGACGAGTTTGCAAAGTTGTGGTCTTGTGCCAAAACGGCCTTGCGTATAGCCTCACACGCAGGTACTGTATACCGGGTGCATACGGGCTCGGATGCCAAAAATGAAGAAGAACAGCAGCCCTTCGGAACCTTGGGTCGATAAATGTGTGCCCATCGCTACGAGCTTGGTTGGCGCCCTGCCCTGCCAATCCGGATCCGGACTCCACCGAGGGTCGCGCCGTCTGGTCTGGGGGAGAAAAAGGCGAGCAAGCCAGAGACAAGCCATCGCCACACGGTGCCCCTGCTTGTCTTCGATTTCGCCGTCGGCAAGCTCAGGGCGTTGTGCGTCTGGCTGGCTTGACCTTGGTCCGAACAGGAATCTAATCCATCCGTGCGGTAACAAGGTGTAAGTATTCGTATGTGAGCGAGCTGAATGAAGCACAGTATCATAATACTTCGAATGTACTTGTGGGTATGCAGTCGACGGCTCTTGGATATCAAATTCAAATCGAATCGTGCCTAGAGACAGAGTAAGTCATTAGTTAGCCATCCAGAAGCAACTAGCCCACCAGGCACGCATCGTTGTGTCACCGATCGCAGGGTCTGGCGGCCCCCCTGCCTGCTGCTGGACTCGTCGATGCTGTCGCTGGTCTGCTCAGCTGTCGCTGCGTCCTTGGTTTCCGATTCTGATCCTGGCGATCGTCCAATGGGGCGGCCGCAACGAGGTCTGCTCAGTGGCCAGGGTGGTCCGAACCTGGCCACCGTTGCTGCTAGCGGAGGTGCATGGCCCAGCGCTAGATCCTTAGGACTGGCACCATGCTCAACTCAACTGGACTCAACCTGATTGCCATCAGTGCCATCCCATCCACAATCCACATCCACAGTCCACAATCCACAATCCACCCCATCCCACGGCCGCAACCAGCGACGCCTCAGGCAACAGACGAGACTGGAGACTGTGAGAGGCACCAGGTTCGTTCGACGCTGTCGTCGGCTAGCGGCAAAGTACCCAGAGCGTGCGCAGCAGGTCACTGCCGGTGCTAGCAGCCACTACTTTTCAGCGTGCCATAGCACCACTCCAGTACCTGGCTGTCGCCGCACTGGTACGAGTACCTACCTCCTCGCCCGCGCTGCTCCGGCCGTACCTGGCACGCACAACAGCTAGCCCTGAGCGAAAGTTGAGGCGCCATTCTATCGTCTCACGCAGCCACTACCTTGCCTCTATTGGTCATCAATCCATTCCCCAAGTCGAGCTTCTTTGCCTTTTGCTACCCCGAAAGCCCAAAGTTACAAGCACAAGCTTTCTGGCCGCCCTTGCAACCTTGCAACCTTACCTTTAGTTGCCCCCTTGTCCTTCCTGACCTTCCGCCTCCGCCTCCCTTGCTGACCTCAAACATCCCCACCATCTTTTTCCCCTCCCCCTCGGCCCTACTTCAGCCTTCTTGCCCATTGCCTTGGCTCAGCAACTGCAACTCCAGCTCCAACCACCAGCTTCGTGGAATCTGCTTCCGGTCCCTCGCAACGCCTGTCCAGACCACCACAGTCGCCTGCCAAGCTGCCAACAATCTCGTCTTATCTCGTTCGGCTTCATCCAAATTTTTGGAGAGCCTGACTCTGTCTGCATCGCAGCCTTGCTTTGGGAAAGACGAAAGACCCGATCCCCAAGTGCGAGTACGTACAGGCAGTGACAAGCGCCACCTTGTTTTACCCTGCTCTCTTGCGTAATCGGTTCTGCGTTGCATCACTCCTCTCGCAAACCTCCTCCCCTTCCGACTTGCACGACACTGCCGAGTTGACGGCCTGCAAGTCTGCCGATACCACTCGCCATCATCACCGCGTGGTCGCCTCGCTGCGCCCATCATGGCGGCTGCGTTTCGCCCTGTCAACACCCCACTAGCAGCGGAAATTTCCAGGCAGGACATCATGTCACCGAAAAACTCGTCCCCTCGCCCCAGCACAGCGCCGCAGTCTCAGCTACAGCCCGGACACTCACACTCGCCCGACGATGGCAAGACGCCAACCCGAGCGTCCTTTAACAGCATCAACATGGCCAGCCAGAGACCCTTGCCGCCGAGTCCGTTTCCCCAGGTGACGCCCGTAGCTGAGTCTCCCGAGGATGCACTCCACCACGATGGCTCGCAGCACTCCAAGTCGCCCAACCGAAACTCGCTGGACGTAGACATGGACGACTCGGATGGAGACATGGCCGACGATGGTGCCGGCTCCGATGGCGAGAGCGTGAATGCGGATGGAACAAGATCGAACAAGAAGAAGAAGTCCCAGCGCTTCTACTGCACTGACTACCCACCATGCAACCTGAGCTTCACAAGGAGCGAGCACTTGGCTAGGCATATCCGGTACGTCAATTAACGCCCCGATCTTGTTTCTTTGCTTTCTCTCTCTTTGAGTTCTCAAATATCGCTAACGATATACTAGAAAACACACCGGAGAGCGGCCTTTCCAGTGCCACTGTTCCAGGCGATTCTCGAGGCTGGATAACCTAAGGCAGCATGCCCAAACTGTCCATGTCAATGAAGATATCCCCATCGACTCTCTTGCGGCTACTGGTTCGAGATTTCAGCGGCAGATTAGGACCGATAGGGTTCGTCAAGCTGGTAACAGGGCGAGGGCCTCCACTGGTGGCAGCGCCGGCGGCCCCGTTCGAGGACATTCAAAGTCTCTCTCAACCTCTAGCATTTCCAGCATCGCGTCTGTGGCATCGGCCTACAGTCCCCAGAATGATCCTCGTCGACGGCCTCCTCCTCTCGTCATGGCAGCTGATCCCCGCTCCAGACTATCTCTGGAATCCTACCGTAGCAGCACCGACAGTACCTTTTCCTACCGACCTCAGTCTCCCGGAGATTTCAGCACGCCAACATCTGCCACGTTTTCAACGGCTCAAAGCAGTCCTCGATGGGGATCTAGCGTGGCGTCTCCGGCGTCTCACTCGCACTCGCGATCTCAGAGCATGTACGTCGTGGGTTCTCGGACTCCCGGTCGTCGGTTGAGCGTTCCCTCAGGAGCCAACCCCTTCCAGTACAGCCAGGTTCAACCTCCAGGCCGCTCAACTGTTGGACCCCCGCTCATGAACAGCTCTCACGCTGCTGCCTTTCAACCTCCGAATGCGAATCTGGTTTCTTCGCCAATCGTTTCGCCTTCTGTGTTTTCTGGTAGAAGAGAGTCTATTGCAAGCAGCACAGGCGAGGAAGCATGGCGGCGGCGAACCTGGCACCCTGATAGCCGTAGCTTTGGCAGCACTGCACAGCTAAACGCTGCTCTCAGCCAATCCGTGCGGCCAAATCCCCCGCCACCTATCGCGAATCCCACAGGCCCGCAGTCCAACCTTCGCCTTCCAGGTATCGAGTCTTTTGATCCTCTTCCTCGTTCAGCCTCACCCCCAAGGCGTAACGCATCTCCCATGAGCGTTGACCCCGAGCCCGCTCTGCGACCACCAGTGATGGAGGCCATACAAGCTGATGAGAGGCGGAATCTCAACATGTATGACGTCAGCTTGCAGCGCGGTTTAGGTCGTCTTGACATAGGACACAAGACTCCCCCTCGCGACAGCGCCGGGATGTGGGCGTCTGAAGTCCATAAGGCGGTCCAAAGCAAGGTCGATCAGGCACGCCTGAACCCGCCAACGGTCCGATTTGAAGAGCAGCCCAGGCCAAGCCACCAGGTCCAGCCTTCAGCCCCTCCAAGTCGATCCTTTCACCAGCATACCATGTCTGCTCCTACCCTCGCTAGAGAACCAAGGGGCCATGGGTGGCATCAATCTCCTCAAGACATGCGGGACCCCCGTGTAGATCGAATGGTGCATCCCAACTTCAATGGTTTCGCCGGCTTTCCAGCACGAGAGCCTCAAGAGCACCCACAACAGCAGCATTACCATCAGCAACAACCGCTTCAGCAGCAACAAATGCAACAACAACAGCAGCAGCAACGCCAACAACAGGAGCGTTCGAACAACCCTGATTCATTGAGGCGACTTGAAGCTTTGGTGGCCGTCGCTACCAGTGAAGGCTCCAATACTGCCGCCGCCTATTAAACTGGCTGATTTATTTATTTTGATGGGAGCCGGTGCTTCTGCTGGCCCCAGTATCATGATATCAAGTACTAGCACTACCTTTGACAATCTCTCTTCCGCCCCGGAACAAGTCATTTCAGCGATGATTCTGGCCTTTTTATGCAACGTTTACGTTAATCTTGCTATTTGATGATATCCTTGCTTTTCTGAGCAGCCTTTGAGAACATGCTTTGATGCCGGCCTTCAATCGCTATTTTCGCATATCGGCTATGTACTTTTGCTTTTTTCTCGAAACATCGAGGTCGGGAGTTTTGTTTTTCTCTCATCGCCACTTTTCATAACTCACGAACCACCCATGATGGAACCTGGGTTGCAGCACACAGTATGCGAACTTCTTCTTTTGCATTCTCGGTCTTTCAACACCGTCGCTCTCTCACATTATCTGATAAAGTTGGCTGTTCTTTCTTTTTGGGGGCGTTTATTTTGCGAAACAGCTGTGTTTGTGACATTGTTTGATATCCTTGTATGTACTCTTTGTTTTCAGGGGGGCTACTTGACTACCTATGATGAGGTTTTTGACGTTTGTACCAAATGGACTGGATATGGCAGGCATCCTTGCGCAGCCGGCGCCAATTGAGTTTCACATACGAAGTGACTGAAAGACGAAAGTCTTTGCAGTGCTGGGCTACGGCGACATTATTACCAGGAGATCTGGTTCTAATGAATTGATACCCTTTGAGCTTTGACCGCGTTCGGAGCGTGTCACATCCTGTTCTTTTGCGATTATCACCAGGGTTTTCTTTTAGTTTACTGTTCTTGATTTGATAACTGCCCGGTGTCTTTGGGGATAGCCATGGACTTTTATTTAGAGCCAATGCATGTTAGGTGTACTGGAGATTAAATGGGAAATTTGACAAATCACAAATGGCATGGAAGGTTTTCCGACTGGGTGCAATCTGTGGAGTGAGTGATGAAGATTAACAAGTAGCCCCAAGTTGGTTGCCTTACCTAGCAGAGCCCAGCGTCTCGTGGAGGCTCATCTGAAATTGGGAACTATCAACATACTTACCCTGTGTGTATAGTAGGTTAGATATATCTACGAGCATACGTAGGTAGATATATATATTTCAAAGTCCTAAGAAGTGTGTCTTGTAATTGTGATATATTGGATATATATTTCACTTGTAGTCATTGGTATAAATGGAAATGAAAGTGCTGCCTCCTGATCAAAAGATCCAATTGGATATATATTTACACATAAGTGTCACTCTCCTATATCTCGCTCCTACTGTTGAGACTACCTAGTACTCTCTTTTCTTTCTCCTCTATGAACAAGCTCCCTCTTCCTATACCCTTTGCCTATTTCTCAGCAGTTGAACCATAGAGATTCTTGATAGTAACATCAAACTCCTCGGGCCGCCGCCCTAATAGCTGCTCCAGGGTCGACGACACATGTGCAGTTTCTCCCGCACGAATGGCGTCCCACGCAGTTGCCCAGGTTCGAGAGAGAGAGTTGCATCCAAACTTTGCGGCGACCTGCGGCTGGGCGGTGTATTCATCCACAGTGACTTGGCGGATGGTCAATTCTCTACCCGCCACGGTGGAGAGCAACTTGACGGTGTCGGCAAGAGACCATTCTCGAGGCCCGGTGAGGACTACGAGCTTGTTCTTCCAAGGAAAGCTGGCTGAGTCTTGGTAGTGCTGGGCAATTAGATTTGCGGAGGCTTCGCCTAGCTCATCACGCTTGGCCCAGCTTATGCCGGGGCCGGAACCGTCATGGGGAATGAGAATCTCGGTGGTGGATGTATCTCTCAAGTCCAAAAAGGCGGTGTAAATGGGGAATGATTCGTGATAGAGCCCTTCCCTGATGGAAGTCCACGAGAAGCTGGGATCCTGGTCGGCGAGTTTCCGCAGATGAGCCTCGGTGTCAAGATGGGCGCCCATGACCTCTGCCAGCGTGGTGCTCTTGTCAGGCAGAGCAAAAGCAAGAGACGAGTAAAAGACATGCTTTACACCGGCTCTGTGAGCGGCATCGAGGGCTGGAATATGCAGTCCTGTGCGGTACTCGTGGACGTGGCTGGGGTAGGAGATGAGGAACAGGGTGTTGATGCCCTGGAAAGCGGCTTCGAGTTCAGAGGGCGAAGCTTCGTATGAGGCTTGACGAAGATGGACGCCTTGATCTTTGTAGATTTGGGGAGTCTTTTCTGGGTAGCGGGAGATGAGGACGACGTTGGAGGCGGGCACGGCTTTGAGGAGGTGGGTGTAAGTGCTGGTGCCGAGACCTCCAGAGGCGGGGAAGATGCCAATGGTCGACATTGTGATGGTGAATGATTTGGGCTGTATGTGTCTGATATCAAGTTGGATTCTTTGTGAAGTGATTAAAATGGTGAATGGTATAGTAATAAGTGGTGTTTAGGTATATTGAGATGCAATTCTGTCATGGCTACGGGATTGGCTCGGAGATTCTGTCCAAATATTAATAATGTCGCCGGCATTGGCTACAAAGGTACAATGACGTATGCAACAATCCGGAATTAGATGATGAAATGAAGCAAGTGTGAAGCTGCAGTAAGTAACAAGACGACACTCGAGAAATGAAGCTCTCAAAAGACCGAGTAACGTGACAACATCAAATGTTTACTTGGCGTTGTTTTAGGCAGTCTCCCCCTTATTTTAGAACCTGTACGTTTTGTTTCAGTGGCGCAGATGCTGTCCGGAGCTCGCGGGCTTGGGAACGCGCGTGTTGAGCCTCAGCCGAGGATTAGGCGCGAAGGGGTTGCTTCTTGTCTATTGTCGTACCAAATTCAAACCACGGACCACGTACTTACTCCCTGTTCATGATCTGGCTGTTTTGATGCACCAAGTGAATTGCGCAAGGAGTTCGCTTTAGAGCTTTCTGTACGCTAGAGATTGACTCCCGGGGCATCCATCAGCCTTTTCGCCCAATGCCCAGCGGGTCAGACTGCAAAGGCCAAGCGAGACACTCGATATGGATGCGGTGATGGCGAGAGGTAAGGAGAAGCTCCTGTTTTGGCTGCAAACTTGGAAGAACGAAGAGCTAATGTGACAATGTTAGACGCCTGGGCGTCAATTCCATCGAGCCTGCTCCAGGCCGAACTTCAACGACGACGAGACCAGGGCGAGAGACCGCAATGCGGCGGGCACAACTCGGGATGGTATGACACGGCTGCGCATGTCTTTGCGCTGCTCCTCATTCTCGTCCTGAGCACGATTGGTAAGGCTATTCACAAGATGGTGCGATAAGGGGGTTAAGGAGGAGTTTTGCTAATTCAGGGCTTTGCGCCATAGGTTGCGGCTTTCCGCTACTATCCCGGAGAGCGACTACGGGGCATCGACAGAAGACAATCATATTCTACTGCCAGCATATCGGCACCGGCGTGCTTCTCGCCACGGCATTTGTGCACCTGCTGCCGACCGCCTTCTCATCCCTGACCGACCCATGCCTGCCGTACTTCTTCAGCCAGGGATACACTCCTTTCCCAGGGCTCATTGCCATGGTCTCCGCCATTGTCGTTGTGGGAGTCGAATCATGGCTGACCGCTCGGGGCGCAGGCCACTCGCATTCGCATGCGCACGACTTCTGGGATGAGAACGACGAGGCTGAAGGCGATGCGCAAGAGCTGCATATGGCCGGCGAGGGCTTATCCAGCAGGCGCAGCCATGTGACGGGACGACGACCTGCGGACATCTCCCTCGACCACTTGGAGGCTGCAGAGGGGCTCATTGCAGGCGCCTCACCCTTGCCCGAGTCGAGCCCAGCGTTGCAGCGGCGAAGGTCTGCAGACGACGACGACCGAGAATCGGACCTGGACCTGGACTTGGCGGAACTCGATCCCGCCCCTCCCGGTGGGAGTGCTCAGAACGGTGCTTACTCTTCACTTGCCAAGCCCAACACACGGCGTGGCGGCGAGACCTCAGATGGGAACCAGATACAGTCTCCTGAAGAGCAGAAGCGTCGGATGCTGCAGTGTCTGTTGCTAGAGGCCGGCATTCTGTTCCACAGTGTGTTCATAGGAATGGCCATCTCTGTGGCTACCGGCCCAGCCTTTGTCGTCTTCTTAGTCGCTATCAGCTTCCACCAGTCGTTTGAAGGCATGGCCCTGGGCAGCCGCATCGCAGCTATACAGTTCCCCAAGGGATCCATCCGCCCCTGGCTCATGGTCCTCGCCTACGGAACCACGACGCCCATCGGCCAGGCAATCGGCCTCGTCCTGCAGAGGAAATGGGACCCGAGCAGTGCCACGGGCCTTGTGGTCGTGGGCGTCACAAACGCCATCTCATCGGGTCTGCTGCTCTACGCGGGCCTTGTGCAGCTGCTGGCCGAAGACTTCTTGACGGAGAAGAGCTATCGCATTTTGAAGGGCAAGAAGCGCGCCCAGGCCTACTTTTCCGTCGTGGCTGGCGCGGCGCTCATGGCAGCCGTGGGAGCATTTGCTTAGCCCCTACCTTGGCCAGCGTCTTTGTGTCATTTGTGTGTGTATATGTTTGCCCAAAAAGAAGATTCGCATCTCGCGTTGATATAGTCTACATTCTTTCTTTCTTTCCCCCTTGATTGAATTCATTCAGTTTACAGTATGAGCTGCCGTTTGGCGTTGGTAGGTTAGGGCGGCCGACTTTATAGAGACATGGAACTTTTTGTTTTAAGCATGTAGCATGTTACATCTACTCTTTAGATAAGGGGGCTTTGTCGGAGTTTTGCGAGCAAAATATATGGCATGTGTGTTTTTGCAGTTGTTCATTCGTCTTGAGTCTAAACAGGCCGGATTAGGTTGTGTCAATGTAGATCCTGCAGTGAATTATGATTGTCCCTTTTCAATGTTCTATTGATCAAGTGGCGGTTGCGTATCAGGCAAGGTGATCAACGTCCGTGGTGCGCTTAGCTGCGTCTCTGGCGCGCTCTGTGTCGATATTTGCGAGGCGGTTAAAGGTACTCTGGTGTTGTCGGATCGCGCCATTTGCTTGCCTTCTCTACAGTTCAGTGAAAATTGAAACTGGTTTGGCAGAGGAGAAGAGTGAGTGCGTGTAAAAAGAGACTTTTGTTTCAATTCTCGATATGTAGGCTCCAGTCACATGGCTGGAGCGTGATTCAACGACCGTAGAATAGAAACGGCCCGAGAAACAAGGTTCAATTATGACTCCTCGAGATGCTCTATTTTATGGGGAGTAGCAAGTATCAAATACCCAGTTCTCTAAGTATCTGCTATTATTACTAATTTCTGCTACTACAGCTATACGTGTCTAGTATTTACTACTATGGCTATATTTCTCAGTATTCACTACTATCTACAACACGGGATACTGGATAGCAAAGTAGGGGTTTGCTGAATAGGCATTCCCATTTTATGTAGATGTAGATACTTGGGGAGAATTCAAAAACGGAGCCAAGCCGCACTTTTTGCTTTCATCACGGATGCTTGATAGCAATGTAGAGATGGAGCTTGACACTGGTCTTTGGCATGAACAAAACACACAAAGACATTGCGGTATGCCCTTCACCCCTTGCTCTCATCTGTATAGCATCATCGTTCACACACGTTCAAAGCTTCGACAATTAGATGAACAAGCCAATGGAAATGAGTATAAAAGGAAGATACTACCGTGATTTGGAGCCTCGTCCCTTGGAAACCTTCTCTGATAAGCTGCTGTCCACAGGAAAACCTTAAGGGAAAGTGGCATATATAGAGCTTCTACCTAGCCAGTGGCTTTTTTTTTTTCCTTCTCAGGGTGAGAGAGACTTATATTCTAAGATACCAGCCGATCTGCAAAGTCGTTTCTTTCATAAAGGACGCTGAGATGGGTTCATGTTTTTCTGCCCCTGAGCCTTCGCCGCGGCGAAAGCGGCGACATACACGATCATCGTACGTATCACCTAAAAGGAATAACTGTCATTTAACAGCTACTCTAATCGCAATGTGAATACTTATGCCAAGCATTTTTAGTCGTCCCAGGTGGGTTCCAGGTGTTCAATATGACTTCTACTATTCCACTCGAGATGGCGAAACGGTCTTGGTTCGGGAACCAATCGAGCAGCCTCATCCCAGGTGCAACCCTCGATGCCTCGAACATTGCGAGACCACCACAGTCTCTGTTTCTATGAATGTGAGTCCTCCAACTGAACCTCGAGATAGGCCCCGCGAGGACGCAGAGCATAAGAGAAGAAGTCTCAAGGAGAACAAGAAGAGGTCGAGCCGTCACAAATCGAGTCGTAACAAATCGAGTCGCCACAAAAGGAAGAAGAAGAGTAGCCATCATCGAAGCAGTCGAAGCAGCCGCCAGTGTAAGCAATCATTCACCCTTCCATTCGAGCCGAGAGAAAGAAAGACAGTTAATGATATTTTACTCAAAGATACTGAAACCGAGGCCACCAGTGGTTGGACTGCAGACGACGACGACAACCGCTACCAGGTTGCGCTTTGGATCGGCGAGTCCTCGCGGACACGCGGTGGCACAAACTCTCCGCAAGAAGGCGGTTCTGGTGCCCGCGAGGCTGCGGTGGAGGAGGATAATGTTTCTTCTCCCGGTGAAGAGGACGGTGACGAGACTCCGGCTCCAGGGAACCCCAAGAAGCCGAAGAGTACTAAATAGGCTTAACTGCCTATTAAACCTATTTCGAATTGGTGATCAGCTGATTCAAGGATCAGAATGAGATTTAATAAATGTTTTTTAGCCAATGATTGATTCCACCAACAACGAAAGCTTGGCCCCTTATTCACTCCAAGAGCTGAACAAAGTCGGCAATACAATTGTATCTGCTGTGCCTTTGTGCGAGTATACCATGAATCAGATAAAAAGACACAATCGGTGAAAGGAGCAAAAGATGCGGATTTGGCACAAATTGATGCAGATTCCTGTCAATAAAGCGTCACCAGGCCATGACAGCTGCCAGCGTTGGAGTGGTACAAGTGGCCGTTGTTTGTCCTGCCTTTGCTTGCTCGCCTGCCGAACCACCAGTTTTTTCTTCTTTTTCTTGTTTCTTTTTCCTTCGCAAAGAGAGATACGAGACGTTTCTTCATCTCAGCGTTTTGCAAAGATCTTCATCTTACTCCGAAAGCCTCGCATTCAGAGATCTGCGCCTCGTTCATCACCACCCCCTGGTTTCCAAAATGGGCTGCTGCTTTTCCAGTCAGGCATCGAGTGCCGCATCTCACAACGAGAATCAACGGCCTGTTACTCCTCCACAACAGTAAGCTTAGCTGATAACCTTTGTCTCAGCCCTTTTTCGGCATTCCTTGCGAACGCTAACCGTGACAGAATCTCACACCAACAAGAAGATGGCAACTTGCCAGAGGCTATCGTTGCGACAACACCAATCGCTGCCCCCATCGCAATATCAGGAGTTGAGCAAGGAGCTGCCATTATCGACGCCATCACTCCAAATGAGGCAGGCCCGAGTTCATCAGAATCTCGGCGTTCAGAATCGTCGGCTTCACGGCATATTATTCTCGAGCCAACGGTCTACGTCCCTCCATCGCGGACAAATGACGTTGCAGAGCTTGACGTGACGCCTGTTCAATCCGCTGAATCTGGCGATAATCACGTCAAGAATACATCTTCGTCAAGTTCCAGCTCGAGTTCGAGTTCGGGGTCTGGTCACGGCTCGGGTTCTAAATCGAGCCAGTGAGAGAAGTGACTATAACTACTAGGTATGGAGGGCAAAAGCAGTACTGGATGCGTGTAGTTTCAGAATATCTGTGTCGTTCATGGTGGCCATGCGTAGAGGGATAAAGGAGGCAGAGTCTGTCTCACAATCAGCCTTTTCTTTCTTCTCAATGGACGGTTGTACGAGGCGTTGGGGGACATGTTGGTGTCATGGTCAAGCCTCTGTCTACCTAAGTTAGTGAAGTTATGCAGTCAACAGCTTGGGGCGCTTTGGTAATAGTTGGTAACGGACAAATTGATACATTTCAGCCGTTGGATGTTCCCGTTGTTTGTAACCATCTTTACATGCACAAACGGTGTCATGTCAAAGGAATCTTCGGTTCATACAAGTCTTGGGCAGCACAAAAGAACAAAGATCAAAAGAAGCGGTGGAGAAATACTGCTGTACTGCTATAAGGTACCTCCAATGAAGTGACTGCCTTAAGCGGGATGGAATGTAAACAGACGGCATCTAGAAAGTAAATAGAAGCTTGTCATATGCAACCTCGTTTATTTATTTATTTATTTACTTACAGAAACTCGTGATGTGTTCCTTCCGCCAAGCCAGCCACTTCTCTTTCATCTGGCCACTTTTCGGAAAACTTGCTCAAACGCTCTCAAACACATCAAAGGATTAGACCAACAGAATTTTTTTCCCCTTCTCGCTCCATCTCTGCCCTAGAGCATTAATTCCCACTCGCTACAATGGATATTCAGGCGGCAGCTGCCAAGCAGGTTCAGCAGCTGGAGATACCCGACAGTAGCACCTCGAGCCATCAGCGCTTCCTTACAGTTGCTCCAGGTGCCTTTTCGCCCTGAATCCGTGCATCAGGTGCCCCTATTTATTCATGCTGTGCTCCCACGATAAGCGATTGAGGTGATCAATGCGCTGGCCCTATAAATACCACTTCTTAAGACAGCCTACGGTGCCTGTTTGTTTCAGCATCATCCATCACTTGTTTTGGTGGTTTCGAGGCCAACTTTTAGGTTCAACCCCCTCTCTCTCGTCTTCATCATACAAAAGCTTCTTCTTCCTCCTCTTCCCTTGGACGATACGCATCTCGTCGAATCTGAAGCAGTCATGGATATGGACATGGGCATGTCGTCTACCACCACGGCCGCCAGCGCCACTCCCACCGGTGCCATGATGGGCGGTGGCATGGATGATGATATGGGCATGGGAATGGGACCGGCAGGCATGTGCAAGATCTCTGTAAGAAACTTCCCACCAAACCGCAAATATGCAACAACGATAGCTGACTCCGCGTCATAGATGCTTTGGAACTGGAACGTCCTGGACACGTGCTTCATTTCCTCGAGCTGGCAAATCACGTCCAAGGGCATGTTTGCGGGTTCCTGCATCGGTGTTGTCCTCCTCGTGATCGCCCTGGAGTTTCTACGTCGCCTATCCAAGGAATACGACGGCTTCCTGATCAAGCAGCACGCCGCCAAGTTTCGGAACGCCTCAGCTCCCGCCGTGGTCACTACCACCGCTGCAAACACGGCCGTCAAGGCGGGCGGCGAGTCGGTCAACAGTCAGGATGTAACTCGAGCCGCCGGTAATGCCATGCCGCCCTTCCGCCCAAACGTGCTCCAGCAGGCCGCACGTGCGCTACTGCACATGGTTCAGTTTGCCATTGCATACTTTGTCATGTTGTTGGCCATGTACTACAACGGGTACTTCATCATCTGTATCTTCATCGGTGCCTACATTGGCGCTTTTATCTTCCAATGGGAGACTCTGACTGTCGGGTAAGCCAGCCATGAAAGAGCAAACTCACGCCTTGTTTTGTATGTGTACTGACCTGTCGGCAGCTCTGATAATACTAGTGCTACAAACAACCCTACCGTCTGTTGCGGTTAAGGGGTTGGTTGCTGCATTCCCCCGCGCCGACTTGGACGACAAGCAATAAGGGACGCATCTAGTGGGCATGGCATGGTATGTTTGTGGGAAATGGTTATGGTAGATCAGGGAAGGCAACGCTAGTTTGGCAAAATGTAATAGACATCATTCCAGCATACACGGTAGACGTGTAGCTAAAGGGTTAGGGACAATATACCAATGGAAACATTAATGCATAAAATGTTTGCTTTCATTTGCGAGACGAAATGTGGTGATGAGAACCTCTTTGAAGATGAAGCGTATTCGGTATATAGTGATTCTTCTAAGGGCAAACTGTATAACTAGAGGACTGCCTTGGTACCTGGTTCTCCCTGCCAGCTACCGTTACTATTACATACAGACGTATTATCAGATATTGGCTCTAGTATCTACTAATGTTAGCCTTACCTAGTACCTTGGTTCGAATGACTGTCACTAATGGTGTGGACTTCTTACATCTGCTCCAGACTATGGCGACAACCTTTTCGCAGTACCCACCCACCTAGCAGGTTGTCATCATCTGTTGTTATTGCTTCTTCTTCTAGTATTTGCTCATATTACCCCTATAAAATTATCTTAGAATACGAGATGCTGGTCAGTGTTCTAGTTGTTGACGTCCTCAAACTGCATCTACCGGGTATCCCACCACCACCCACTTCATCCCACAAACTCACTGTGTCGAAATTTGATACTCCACGACAGCTTACACTGTGCGGACCCCCCTTTAAAAGAACAAAATCACCTCACCTCAGCCTTACCTTGACTTCAGCCTGTCAGACTGGCTTATTAATCGGATCATCGCAACTCCGGACTTGTTTCTGCGTGATATCTCCGTAGCGCCACATTGTAGCAGCCCCTGCAGCAAATTAGCACCAGACTACAGCACTCGCCTCATCTGTCTAGTGGATGGCCCTCGCTAGCACCGGCTACCGCAGCTTCTGTACGAGTACTGGAAGCTGGGGAGAACGAGGTAGGTACTAACGCTCCAGCCTGCCTGCTCGTATTAACATTAGGTACCCCCCGTATGTCTGCATTAGTAAACTCCCGTCTTCATCCAACTACCATTGATCCTATCCTGACCAGCATCGACGATATCGCAACAAATCGCAGCAGATTCAATTCTCGATCCCAGGGTGACTAATCGCAACCAGTCCACGGCCAGAGGGCGCAATTGCTCTGCGCAGCATGTCCTCCATCAAGCATCTGCTGTCGTCCAAAGTGCGGTCGCAGTCCGGCTGCTACACCTGCAGGCTGCGTCGCAAGAAGTGCGATGAGCGTCGCCCCGAGTGTTCGGGATGCGCCGCCCTGGAAATCACATGTCATTTCGGCGACATCAAGCCCGACTGGATGGATGGCGGGCCCAAGCAGAAGGAGATGGCCGAGTTTGTCAAGGCCCAGGTCAAGAAGCAGGCCAGCCAGCGGCGAGACCGCAAGTACCTCGACATGCTGGAGTCGGGCACCCGCAAGGTGAGCCTCAGCGACGACCCCAAGACGGATGTCGAGCGAGGCTATTCCGCGTCGGCGCCGTCTACAAAGGAGTCGCCTAATAGTCACGGCTCCGGCAGCACTGCGGCAACGTCGCCGCCGGAGATGCCATGGCATAGCCAGGCCTTCATGGGCAACTCCGACGACCAGGCGGAATTCGACCGGTCCGCCGACATTCACTACGCCTGCATGTATCTGGACTACGTCTTTCCGCATCTGTTCCCTCACTATCGCCCTCACATCCTCGTGGGCGGCCGTGGCTGGGTGCTGGATGCGCTGCAGTCCAACAACAAGTCGCTCTACCACATCACCGTGTCACTGGCGTCGTACTATTTCGCCCTGATCCTCAACAATGGAGAGCCGGAACATGAGGAATGCATGAATAAGATGAACCAGAACCTGCAGAGCCAAATGGAGCTGGGCCTGCGCGAGCTGCAGAGGGAGGTCAGTTCGCTGCACAGCCGTAAGATGGATCCGCGCGAGGGGCTGGTCGTCATGGAGAGCATCATCCAGCTGCTCATCTTCGAAGTCGCCATGGGCAACCGTGAAAACTGGAAGCTCCATCTCGATGCTGCCATTGCACTATTCCGCCAGATACTCCCGAGCCCCGACGGCTGGGAGGAAATGCTACATGGCCTCGTTAACCATCGCTGGCCGCCGCTAGAAATGGGCATGAAGCGGCCCTGGAGCACCAGCCAAGCCGCCTGCAGATTCTTCACGGCCAACCTGCTCTATATTGATGTCATGTCGAGCGTCTCACTTGGGTGCCCCCCTCGGCTGTACAGCTATCAAAACTCAATCATACCCTCGTGTAAGACGACGGAATGGAGCCCCTGCACCATGGGAGAAGGACCCCTCCGCATGGAAGAGTTTCGTGGGCTGCACAACTGGGTTCTCCAGGTCATCGGCGACATAGCGTCGCTCCACGCATGGAAGAAGGCACAGAGCTTAGCCGGCTCTTTATCCATCAATGAACTCTTGAATCGTGGCACGATACTCATAGACGCCATCAAGGGGGGGATCATGGCTATCCAAACAACATGCCCGCCACCCGACACGGTTGCCACCGTCATCTCGGTACCAGTCCTTGGTGAGCAGCCATCATATGCGATGCACAACACCATCTGGCTCAACGCAGCCTTGATCTACCTCAACACAGTCCTCGCCGGTTGGCAACCCTCATGCCCGGAAATTAGTACTGCCGTGGCCAACACCACCGAAATGCTGTTTAACTTGCCAAGAGGAACCTGCTTAGGAGCACTGGCTTGGCCTCTTTGTGTGGCCGGCTGTCTAGCACCTCCAGAGGATGAAGCCAAATACAAGAGCATAGTAGCCCGGCTCGGTGGGCTGCAGCTATTTGGTTCGCTCAGAGAAGCCATGTGCATTATGGAGCAGGTCTGGTCCCAGCGACCTCTGGACGAGAGCTGGGACGTTGCCCAGTGCATGAACATTCTGGGGCATGGAGTTGTGTTGCTATGATACCCTTCCTGACAGTCCGGCGGTACCTTTTTTCTGACGGCTGCGTAGCCACCGAGGCTTGTTTTTTTTTATCACGTTACTGCTTGGTTTTGCATGTGCCATGTTTGTATATTCCATATATGAGAATCTATCATCGATGAACTTAATTTCCAACTATCGAATACATGTATTAAGAGGTTTTTCATTTGATTTTCCTTTTTTTCCCCGCCAAGGGGCAATTGCCCAATGCAAAACATGTGCTGATTCTGATCCACACGCTGGGTGTGTCCTGTATAACCAAATCACCCCCTTCCAAACATTAAGTTTTAATCTATTATATGCAGTTGAACAAGAGAGAAACTCTATCCAGATTTCCCTCCAACCAACGTCTGTCTCTTTTCCATCAATCCCAAGTCCCACCAGCCGCTGATGTGCTGGAGAAGCGTCTTGCGCTTCGTTCTGCTCGTCGCCGACATGGGACTCGCGAGAGGCACATTGAGATGCGACGACGGGGGAGACGGGGGCATTGGTGGAACTGGCGGAACTGGTGACCTTTGAGAGATAAAGGCGGCCGGCAGTGGTGGTAGCGGCGGCATCTCCTCAACGGGATGCCTGACTCTACTACGCTTCGTCTTTTTCGCTGCCGCGGGAGGCGGGGGGAAGTAAGGATGACGGTCGTTGTTGAACAGCGGGACGGGGACGTTCATGTCGAGATCCTCGTCGCCGTCATACAGCGACCTCCCATCCTGGTGCTGTGTCCTCGACATGGCCATTGTCCCAAGGCTGCGGGCCTTGCGAAGGACATTTGGCGTCGGAGGCACCCCCGAGAAGCCATCTTCACGGCAGCCGTACCCTCATTCGAGGTCCATCGGCTTGCGGCTTGCCGGACGGTCTGCGCCTCCCTTGACGCGCTTCCACAGGCAGATTGCGGCGACGGCAGACATGAAGAAGAGGATGGATGTTGCGATGGACAGGCCCCAGATGGCCTTGATTTCATAGCACGACGCCTTGCTGGGATCGACCCATTCGAAGGTATTGGACGAGGCGTGCTTGACGTTGGCGAAGAGCGAGTAGATGAAGTTGCCTGTGTTGCCCTTTTTGGGGAACGCGCTGCAGTTGAGGTAGCTTACGGGCCTGCCGAGGACGCAGGCTACGATGATGGAGGCGATGAAGCAGAGGGTGTCTGCTGCGGTGGCGACGAGAAGGGGGAGCATGTGATCCCAGTAGAGGATATAGCTGATGAGGATGTATACCGTAGCCAGACAGGCCTTATCACGGTTGGGTTAGCTGGCTATTCAATGTCCCCTAATAGAGAAATAGATATGAAAAAGGAAAACTCACAACAACCAGCGTGCCAACCAGGGCAGACGGAGTAGAGAAATCACTCGAGACCAGCTCCGCAACAAAGTTGCCCGTGAGGCCAATGATGGAGATGAGCGACACTGCCTGCAGAAGCCTCATCGTGGTGAACATTGCGCCCAGCGCGCCAAAGGCCGGCGGAGAGCCCATCTTGGCTGGGAGAGTCTTGAGCGAGAGCTTTGGGCGTGTGGTGTTGATGGTCTTGAGGGGGAGATGCTTTGAGTATTGGGGAATGGGGGATGGAGGTTTAGTGAAGGGCTGAATTTTGGCGGGTTCGACCGATGACGGTCGAGGTAACGAGAGTAGAGAATTGCTGAATTTGGAATTGAGTGTTTTTGAGACGAGGTTTGAAATGGAATGTCTGAGAAATAAGCACGAGATGATAAAGAAAGTCGTTAATTCTTTGATGTAGGACGTGAGTCTGTTCAGTTCATAAAACACAATGAATGGGAAACAATGACAAGCAGAGATGGACAATAAGGAAATAAAGGAAAAGGAAACACTAAGAAAAAAAAGAAAGTTTTGGATGGTCTAGGAGGATGAAAGAAAGAAAGAAAGAAATCCAATCGAGGACTCGAGCAACTCTTTTATAAACCAACATTATACTACTGCACGCACACCTATCGCGATCCAGATCGGGGGGCCACGAACAGGCGCGGCCAAGCGAGACGAAATAGCCGCGCCATGTTTCAGGTTCCAACAATCATCCCAGATTCACGCCCTAAGAATATCAAAAACACAAGCAAAACCAAGAAAAGGCGACCTTGAAAGAGCGTCGATCGAGCGTGGCATGTTTTTTAAGCGCCGGCATGGATCCCCGGCAGCCGGAGGATCGCGCCCCACATGCCCGACGATTGGCCCGGAGTGCTCCGTCAGCCCCCCTGGTCCAAGATGTTCCAAGATGCAAAAGTGAGGCTCAGCTTGTGGGTTCTTTGGTTTCGGGAGGCGGCTACATGATGGGCCGCATTGTTTTTTTTCCCTTGGGCCGGAGATATTTTTGAAAATAGAAAACAAGCGGGAAAATTGCCAACCAACCAAGTGGAGGGCAGAGAAACCGAGACCGAGAAGATTTCGAACACCCACACGTTGAGTAATACACCTCTTCTTTAAGCCTATATTTCTCTAATATTTACTACTATATCTATATTCTTTTAGTAGCTGCTGCTATATCTACATTCTTCTAGTAACTGTTAGTATAGTTATGTGATTTTAGTATTATCTATTTTACGGTCTCGCTTTTTCTGACCTCCACTTGCCAACGCACTCTTCGCTTCGTCGGCAAGATGGGCCGGATTTCCACGGTGTAAGAAGGTGTGTCTAGGTGAAACACGAATGGCGAGACTATGCGCCGAGCAAAAACCTGTTTTTCTTCTTCTTTTAATTATAGGTCGGTGCATTGTGTGTGTTCTTTTCATTCACGGTTGGCTGGGATTCTCCCATCTGGCTGCTTCAACTCGGTGTTTTTTTCGTGAATTCATCAACATGCGCGCCCTTAACGCCTATCTAAGATCCCAACATGGCAAAATGCTGCACCCTCATCGCTCGCATTTTATGGCCTTGAACTCTATATGTACTTTTTGATACAGATGTTCCAGCCACTACAGTTATTATTTTAGACCCCTGACTATCATCCTTGCCCAACGCAACCACACACACACACTCTCTCTCTGCCTCTCCACTTCAACGGATCTCCTTATCCAAGCAAATCTCCAGAGGCAGAGCCAGTGCCCCCCTGTGGAGCTGCAGGCGCAGGCGCTCCCCAGATGCCAGCACTGCTCTTCTCTTTGGCCAATTGGCCCAGTGCTGGGCCGGCCGTGGGAGTGCTGGGCTTCTTGATGCCGACGCTGGCCTTACCCCAGAGCGCACCAAAGGCGTCGCCGCCGCCAGCAGCAGCAGCTTTGCCGTTGGACTTGCTGGCGGGCTGCAGACTGGAAGTCGGCGTCATGGACGAGACTGAGCCCCCTGTCGGCTGAGCCTGGACAGTGCCAAAGTAGTTTGGCCCTGTGGGCTGGAAGCCGTTGGACTTGGCGGGCTGCATTGGCGCACTGAACGCTGAGGCAGCCGCAGGCGTCGGGTTGGTGCTGCTGGCTGGTGAGATGGAAGCGATATTGACCATCTGGCTGATGCCGGCCTGCTGAGGAGCCGACAGTGGCTTGGGAGCAGCGATGCTGGAGTAGTTGGGTGAAGTTGGGGAGAGAGGCTGAGAGAAACCCGCTGCCGTTGGCGATAGAGGCTGGGCTGCTGGCGCTGAGGGTGCTGCTGCCGGTGCCGCCGATTGGAAGTCGTCAAACTCATCATCGTCGTCGTTGGCGGCCGTGTTGGCGCTGGTAAAGTTGCCAAAGCCAGAGCTGCTTGGTGCGGCTACAGGAGCAGCCTGGGCAGGCTCATCAAATGAGAAGAGGTCGACCTCAGGCTCCTTCTGCTTGGGAGGCGGCGCTGTTGCTTTCTTGGCCGGAGAGCGCTCTGAAGCCCGTGGGGGACGAGAGCTGGCAGCGGGCCGCTCGCCCTCGTCAAACTCATCGTACTCCTCGAATCTCTCTGACCGGTTCTGGGTATCGCGGAAGTCGCTTGCCTGGCCACCGAAGCCGCCGCCATCACCATACACGCCGCCGGAATAGCCTCCGTATTCTGTAGGGCCGCCGCCACCCCCGCCATAGCTGGACTCGTTGCCGAAGCCGCCAAAGCGACCGCTGCTGCCGCTTGAGAAGCCGCCGCTTGAGAAGCCGCCGCCCATGCCTCCCTCGACGCCGGTATACTTGTTCTTCGTTACTCGGGCCTTTTTGCGTTCTGAGCGGATGCGATCCACGTCGCCCAAGAGCTCGGCGAGTTCCTTGGCTCGGTTTCGAACGTTGATGCCTTGGTCCTTTCCATTCTGGTCAATGAAGTGAAACTGACGCAGCATCTTGAGGAGGGTAATGTGTCCACGCGCATCGTCGATGACGCGCTCCGAGCCATGCTTGATGAGGAACTCGAGCAGCTGCAGACTCTTGTAGATTTGGCGCCACTCCTCGGCGGCCTTTTCCGTGAATCGCCGGTAGATCATGGGCATAATCTCATTAAGCTGTTGGCTACATGGGAGTTAGCCTCGTGTCACCTCGTGCCAGGAACAAAAGAACAAAAGAACAAATCCCCGCGTATCCGAGGGGCAGCGCGTGCGTACTAGTTGAATGTGCCATTGGCAATCTCCTGCATCAGGGTGGACGATGCTCCCCAGGGCTCGTTGTTTGTTGCCTCTCGCACCTGACGCGCCACATGTTAGCAAACATCCCGAGATTCACTCATTTGCCACGGCCGCTGCCATTGAGATTGGCATTGGCATTGGCACTGTCAGAGCGCACCTTTGCCTCCATCTCCGTGTAGTTCATGACGGCTAGTGTCCGCTCGCGTTAGCATCAGCCTCCTGGGAATTGCTCCTGGGCAAGCGAAGACGGCATACCATTTTGCGCCTTTCGGAACCCGGCCTTGAGATCATACAAGGTCAGGTTCGACACAGTGTTCTTCAAATCGTTGAAATCCATTTTGGGCGAGAATCGATGCGGCGACGATGGCGAGGAGAAGTTGCAAGTCGGGATTCAAGAGCCAAAACGGGTGACGAGACTGGCAATTTCCACGGTGTCGCCGAGCCTGAACAACTGGACACAAGCGCCTTTGGGGGGAGTCTCCACTGGAACTGACAGTGGCTAGGACGCAAAGAGAGATGCTACGGTCACGTGATGTGAAGCGGACATTATGAGGCACCGAGTATTCAACTTACATACTGTGGCAAGCAGTGGAAGACGCTTTGCCTACAGCACCCAAGACGAGATGTGAAGTTGAAGCTTACAGCATTGTAGTTGAGTAGATACGAAGTACATGGATTAGTTTTTTTTTTGCAGGATTCGCTTAACATATACCCTGTCTATCCATCTCTATCTGTGCTCGTGTTTGCTTTTTTTCTTTCCTTTGATCGATTCGATGGGCATTTCCCCTTCTGACAAATAACCGCCCGCTTCACCGACTTTGGCATTTGCTGGCTAACATCCCTCCATGTATCATTACTAAGAAAACGCCAGCTCGCTCTACATGTAACCTGAGACTTCAGGCCAGAATACCAGCGCAGGGGTACGGGCACTTCGTACCTCACCTACTGACATCACCCAAAACTTTTCATTTTCCTGCGAGCTATCCCATCAACCCCGGTCTCCAGTCTGCCTCCTGCTGCATAGATTCACTGCCCATTGTAAACATTGTTTTTGATCTCAAGCTCAAGGTATGCTGCACCCGTTTCCTTGTCGTCATTTTCCCTTTGTGTCTTGTGCTTTGAGGTGCACCAGCAGCACCAGGGCTCGTCTCAACCAAAAAAAAGCTGCCGGCTGCAACAAAGCCTCGACACCAGCCAATTGCCACCGCCCAGCAAATCGCACCGCTCGCCTCGGCCTTTGAACCGGTTTTTTTGCCAATCAGTTGAAAATTCCAAACAGCCAGTTTTCCTTTGAGCATGGACCAAATGATAGGCGGAGCAGCTCCGCCCGTGCGAATGGGTTGGAAGGGCTCCCTGGCTGGCCGTCCAATCAGCGCCGCCGTCTGCCCACAGCCCACCTGCAGCTCGGCGCACACCAAGTCACGTCAGCTCGCTGGCCATCGGAAGCCAACGGTCCAATTGAGCAGGATTCCGGCGCGAGGGAAAAAAGCAAATCCGAGCGCTGCTTGACCGGTTGCAGTGATGCTGCTTGTGGCGGATGGCAATGGCTGATGGCAATGGCTGCGCAATTGGCTGTGAGAGAAGCTCTGAAACGGGCTCTGAAAAGCTCTCAAGAGCTCACAAAGCAAGCTCAGTCAGCTACCTCACATTTGCCGCGACGTCAAGCTCCTGCCGCGTACCCTGGCAAGACCTGGACCGCCTCCACGTGACTGGCTCCTCTCGTCGCACCCCACCCGTCGCCCTTGTCTCAACCCGCTGATTGGCCACGGCCCGTTACTAACGTTACCCCTCCAGTCACGTTCAAAATGAGATCAGCTTTCTTCCAACCCCTCCTACCCCGCCATAACTTCTGCTCCCCGGCCTTAAGAACTTTCTCCCTCCCTCAACGCATTGCTGCTACGAACAACTTTGCGACTCCTCGATTCTATTCACAGCCCGCCAAAATGCCTAACACCAAGGTGTAAGTTTTGTCCCACCTCTTCTGCCATTGCCGCTCTCCTCTGACGCCTTGAATCTAGTTTCTTCGACATTGCCTGGAAGGGCCCCGTCTTCAAGGACGGCCGTCCTACCACCGAGATCAAGGGTGAGTCTGAGTCCAATTCTGCCCGAAAGCCCCAATTCACCGGCGGTCTCTATTGGGAATCCCGATAGAGAGAGAATTGAGCTGGACTGACGGTCTGGCCTCTTTTTTCCCTCTGCCCTGGAGCTTGTGCTCTGGCACCCACCCACACCCTGCCGGTCTGATTGGACCAGCGGATACTCCTGGCCCCCCCTTCTCCAAATTATCACCTCATCCGCTTGTAGCTACCTTGTGAAGCTTGGTATTAATGCGTCTTTGGATAACAGAGCAGACCGGTCGCATCAACTTCAACCTCTATGACGACGTTGTCCCCAAGACCGCTGAGAACTTCCGTGCTCTCTGCACCGGCGAGAAGGGCTTCGGCTACCAGGGCTCTTCTTTCCACCGAATCATCCCCAACTTCATGCTCCAGGGTGGTGACTTCACCCGCGGTAACGTATGGCCGCCTCTTCCAGAACAATTGCAAGCCGTTCGTTGACTGACACCACTCCTAGGGCACTGGCGGCAAGTCCATCTACGGCGAGAAGTTTGCCGATGAGAACTTCCAGCTGAAGCACGACCGCCCCGGTCTGCTGTCCATGGCCAACGCCGGCCCCAACACGTAAGTTGACCCGGGATACGTCATCAAAGGGCCAGCACAGCATTCTAACCCTGCATCTGAAAACAGCAACGGCTCTCAGTTCTTCATCACCACTGTCGTCACCTCTTGGTTGAACGGCCGCCACGTCGTCTTCGGCGAGGTCGCTGACCAGGAGTCCATGGCCATTGTTGCTGCTCTCGAGGCCACCGGTCGTGATGACGGCAAGGTTAAGTACGAGCCCCGCCCCACCATCACCGCCTCCGGTGTCCTGTAAACTTGTTGAAAAGAAGCAACATGCTCTGCATGTCCATTTGGTGGCAGTTTTTGGGACCATGAAAATTTATGGGGCGGATCACAAGAGGCTACGAATGGTACCTCGCCATATCCTTTAGCCAGTCATTTAGGGTGCTGCAAAGCATTAAAAAAAATACAAGTTTTCCATTGCATCGAATAATGAGATTGCTGATACGAAGCTCTCATTGTTGTCCTCCCCCTTTAAGTGGCGTGTTAGAAGTATGCTATTCCGTATCAGTGAATAGCCAATTGTAAATGATGTAAACAATCGTTTTCAAAGACATGTGAAATGACGTCGTCTTAGTCTTGAGCCTCAATTAGAGTGAGTATTCCTACGTTCAATCTTGTGCAATAGATAGCTTGCCTACTACATGCATGATGTACCTCCCCCGTTATGCGCCGAGTGCCCAAGTGTACCTGGATGTAGAAACAAAGCAGTATATACATTCCCAATGAATACAAGGGGGATATCCTTATTCCAAAACCGAAAAAAGAGAAGAAGAAATCAAGAAAGAGACAATAAACTCCAAGTGATGCAAGTTTGATATCAAGACACAGGACCTCGCTGGGCGCTCCTTTTAGAAAATCTCCTTCCCTAGCCACTTTTTGAAATACTCGCAGTTGCTGGGGCCCACGGGACCGCCCTCCTCGCAGAGATCAAAGACGGGGCACCGGCCGCAGGGGGCCTCGGTCAGCGGGCTGACGTACAGCTCGGGGCCTCCGCCGCGGCCGGAAGGGTCTTCGCGGCCGGCCCAGCTCTCGACGGACTGCTTGGCGATGCGGGACACGCGGTAGCCGACCTTGCCGGCGACCTTGATGGGCTCGACCAGGTTGTCCCAGACGAGCACGTCGACAAGCTTCTTGACGTCACCCTCGGACAGGATAGTGTTATTAGTGATGCCGCTGGAGGAGAGAAGGCGGGCGATGTCGCGGACGGTAGGGTAGGCCATGTAGCCGGCCGGCAGGGGCAGCAGGGCTGGTTCTCTGCGAGATGCTGCTGCGGCCGTTGATGATGAGACGGCCGGGTTCTTGGCTGCTGTTATGGGAGCGACGGGCTTTGCCTCCATCTCCGTAGCATCGCGCTTCTTGCCCTTTGCCGCAGCATCGCTTAGGCCGCCCTTGATGATGCCCTTCTTGGGCACCTGCGCGTGACCATGAGCGGCCTTTGCAGCCCCAGCATGCGTGCTGTGATAACTGCTCTGCCTCTTGATGAAGTCGAAGACGACGCGCTGCAGGTCCTCGATGAAGGCCTCGTCGAGGTCCTGGTCGGTGTACCAGGGCCCCCCCGTGGCGCGGTCGCTGGGCCGGATGGACGCCTTGATGTACATCTTCTTGTTGGGGTGCTCGACATTCTTGAAGGGCGCGATGAGGCCCTTTGCCTGCAGCTGCTTGATTGCGTTTTTGAGGACCGAGTCGTGCATGTTGAGGCGCTTCTGCAGGGTCTGCGTCCATATGCCGTCGCCGCCGGAGTCGTCGATGAGCGAGTACACCATGACCTGCTCGTCTGTCGTGCACTGCTTGTATCTACGAAAAAGAGACCCTCACGTTAGCCATTGTACAAGATCAAAGAGCCTTCAACCACCCCTTCTTTCAGAACTCACTTGTGTGCCTCCTGCTTGTCGCGCCACTTCCACAGCACCTGTCCCGACGCCTCCCTCATGGTGATGAAGAGCTTGTCGTCGCTGAGCGACTGCACGACCCGCGCCAGCAGCAGCAGGTCGCGGTTCGGAATCACCTCCATGCGCAGCAAGTCGTCCTGCGAGAACATGTCGCCCTCTTCCCGGCACCGCTCGTACAGCAGCTCCTTGAGCACCGCCAGCTTCGCAGAGTCGGCATCGTTGCTGCCGTTGGACCTCGAGGGCCCGGCGCCGGCGGCCGAGGCCGACATTTCGGAAGTTGGTGGAGGGAAAGGAAAGGAAAAAGCCTGCGCGAGGCGGAAAGTTGTTGGGTTGAGACGGTCCTCCGGCTTGTTTGCTGTTGTTGTAGTGAAAGTGTAAAGAGGCCGTGGATGGTTGTAGTGATTTAGATTTCTGAGTCACCCGGTGTCCCTCTCGGTGAGGCGGTGGTTGATGACTGTGTTGGCGCTACATTGACATTGGAAGTGGTTTGATGGTAGAGCCTCGCTCTCTCTTTGTTTCTTATCTAGTCGGGGCGATAGGTCAACATTAGGTGGGAAATGGTATCGTGGTGGGACACGAGCCTCGATTTTGTTTTAATTTTTTTTTTTCTTTTGCCATCACCACAAAGCCTGGTGGGTACCTTGCAGCCGGCTTGCATGCCGGGAGAATTTCGGTGGCTGCTCACTTGTACATGTACTGGTGGGGGCGGGGCGATGATCGCGAGGCAGAGGGTACAAGGTACATTTGCCAAGGCTTGAACATGTTCAATTAATAGACATTTTATTGAATAAACTGTGATACTATTCTACTGTACGCTCTTGATATAGACTCCGTGTGTAAATCAGAAAAAGAAAACAGATGAACCAACTGAACGTTAGAAAGAGACACTGACAGATGGCTCAAGCTATCGTGGCCATCTGTCGTTTGGCCTGTCAGTATCCCTCACGCCGGAAACGCCTCCCTCGCCCCGATTCCCATTGTCCTACAACCTGATTTGCATCAATCGAACTGGAGTAGAGATACTCCGTATAAACCAAATCGCTGGTATGCCACTTTCCCCCTATGCGTCCTTCATGCTGGTAGAGACTAGGCGGGAGGTGTGCTGGCCTTCTTTGGCTCTTCTTCATCCTTTTCTTGGTCAACTTCCATGGCGTCGGGGGCCTCTGCCTCCTTCTCCTTGGCATCGGAAGATGGCTCGGGGGATTTCTTCTCTGGTTCGGCCTCAGAAGGCTTTTCCTCTTCCTGAACAGCTGCTTCTTTAGCAGGCTCGGCATTGTCAGCAGGTTCAGCAGGCTCGGTAGGAGGAGCAGGAGCAGCGGTCGTTTCGGATTCCTCTGTCGTCTTCTCCTCCACCATGGGGCTCTTGCTGGGGACTCGCTCCGGCGCCGGTTCAGGCTCAACATCCTCCTTCTTGATGGTCATCTCTTCTTTAGGCTCCGAGTCAGCCATGCCAACATCTCCATCCTCATCCACCTTGGCCTCTTCCTTTTCTTTCTCGGTTTCCTTTTCTTCTTCATCTTCCTTTTCGGTCTCCTTTTCCTTTTCGGGTTCCTTAGACTTTGCCTTCTTATCAACAGACGCCTTCTCCTGCTCGCCTGCAGCAAAGTCTTCGATGGTGTCGTCGTTGATATCCTGAGAATCCTCTGCAGCTGGGCCTTCGGCGGCACCGCCATTTGTGGAAGCATCAGCAGCAACGGCAGGGGAAGCGCGCGCGCTGTTGTCCTCATTTTCTCCCTTGCGGAAATCTGTATAGCTTCTCTTGTTGTTGCCATTCCGAGGAGTCACTCCATTTGCGGCAGCCAGGTCTTCATCGTCACTGGGCTCGAATTCGTTCTCGTGTTGGACACGCTTGTCCCAGCGATGCTCAGTCATTCGGACGTCTTTGTTCTCGTCCTCATCAAGGTCGTCCAGCTCGGCTTCCTCTTCATCAGTCATGCCACCAAACTTACGGGGGACATCTTGCATCTGGACTGATGGGGCCGGGCCGGTCTGGCGGAGATTATCAATGACGGCAGCGGTAATCTTCTCCAGGTACTCCCTGCTGTTGGAGTTTTCCATGTTGGATGCTCGAACATTAAGTTCAAAATCGGGAGCATAATACTGGTCATTATGTTAGCTTACAAAATCACGAGAAAAGTGGTAAACAGTGCTCGTTGGGACATACTTCGTAATACTCATTGTATGGTAGGGCCCGGTCCATCTCTTGGCCAACCAGGACACCGGTCTCAAATGCCCAGGTTCGAGCCACATTGCGCATGGTGTAGCCACCACCGCCGAGGACCAATGTGGGCAGGTTGAAGCTCTTGACGAAGTTGACGCAGTTAGCGTGTCCGTCCATGCTCAGGTTGAAGGCGCCCAAACGATCGCCGGAAAGACTGTCACCGCCACATTGCAGGACAACAGCCTCTGGCTGGAAGTACTTCATGACATTCTCAATGACGGGCTCGAAAATGGACTTGTACGATTCATCGGTGATGCCGTCGCGGAGAGGGAAATTGACGGCGTAGTTCTTGCCCTGGCCGATTCCAATGTCGCGCAGCTCGCCGGTACCCGGGAAATATTCGCCATATTTGTGAAATGACACGGTCATGACACGGTCGGTAGTGTAGAAAGCCTCTTCGACGCCATCACCGTGGTGAACATCAATGTCAATGTAGAGCACGCGCTTCATAAATCGAAGAAGTTCGAGGATTCCGAGAACAATGTCTGTAGTCAGTCAGTCAGCATCGGTATGCTCATGGTGGCGACTGTAGTAGACAAAACGCACCATTGACGTAGCAGAAACCACTGGCTTCGCACTTCTTGGCGTGATGCAGGCCGCCGGCCCAGTTGATGGCAATGTCGCATTTTTGCCGGTTGAGACGCGCTGCGCCCTCCATACTGCCGCCAGCACTGATGCCGCAAAATTCGAAAAGGCCGTCAAACACGGGGCAATCATCTCCGACATTGTATTTGCCCTGCTCTCTCATATAGCTATCCATGTTGTCAGGGGTGACTTTTTGGAGGAAGTCGATGTAATCGTCGGTATGGAACTGGGTCATTTCGCCGCGGGTGGCCGGTTTGGCGCGCTGTTTGCCATGTTAACCAACATCTCACGACAAATCTGACAGACCAAAAATGGCGGATGAAAGGAAAAGGACAAGAGTTTTGCGTCACATACGTAAATCTCCATCTTCTGGTACAGGCCGTACTGCATAATCAGACTGTGGGCTAATCGAATACGATGAGGCTTCATGGGGTGGCCGGTGACATAGGCATAGTTTCCAATATCAGAATCGTAAAAGTAGGCGACTTTCTTCGGTGATGACCCGTTGAGGGCCACCGAGCCGAGTCCCGCCATGTTGCTGTCACCCATCTGGAAAAGCTGCAAGAATGCAAGGAGCTGTCTGTAAGAGATCGAGTGGCGTCGGTGGGTAGAATTGTGATTGATGCCGGTTTGATAGGATAAGAAAAATTAAAGGCTGAATGAAGCGGCAGTGCGATTGATGTGTTGTCAAAGGCACCTCCGCATGGTTTGTGTTGGCGAGGAATAAAAGTGAGAGAAAGCTGAGCTGAGTTGACCGTAAATGGTAGCCAGCGAAAGTTGTAAGGGAAGCGCGGCAGCCAAAAGCATGGCCGGTACAGAGTGCAGAGACGCGGATAAACATTGCGGCGACAAGGCTGTAAGTTTTATCAATGTTTGTCATCTAGCAGCGGCTTCGGATTGGCCCAGCAGAAAGATACTAGGCTGCATCATACAGTTTATACGTGCTCCGCATGTACTCCACACCATTCGCAAGATGCCGGGACTCGCAGCGGCGATTCACGTGATGGCATTATTCAGCAATCGACCCTGGTAGCAGGCTGCCGAACAACTGCGTCAACTTGGATATCAGCAGCTAGCTACTAAGTCAAGGCCTGGGCTCCCTACCTAGCAGCCTCCAAACATCAAGCTTTGAACAACACACGACACACCTGCTGCTGCACCGCTGCGACATCTTTCATTTCAATTTCTCTCCATTCATCTCTATACACATCCTCAATCCCCATTACCTTAGACAATGGAGCGCTTCAGGAACTTGTTGGGCGGAGGTGGCATGGGCTTGGGAGGAGTTACGCCTGGCACAGTAAGCTTTCCTTTATCCGTCATTACACTGCTCGAAGCTCTTGCATCCCCGGTGGCTTTGGCAAACTGAGCAACCGAGATGGATCTGAAGGGAGAAGAAGAGAAGAAAAAGAAAACAGGTGGCTAATGAGGCATGTTACAGGACAACACCAGCCTAATCGATAACTCGGAAACCGTCTACATCTCATCCTTGGCCCTGCTGAAAATGCTCCGGCACGGCCGCGCCGGTGTGCCGATGGAAGTCATGGGCCTGATGCTGGGCGAGTTCGTCGACGATTTCACAGTCAAGGTCATGGATGTGTTTGCCATGCCACAGAGCGGAACAGGCGTTAGTGTCGAAGCTGTCGATCCTGTGTTCCAGACCAAGATGATGGATATGTTGAGGCAAACTGGAAGGTAGGCTGGCATCCAGCATGCGGAGGTGTTGCAACAGCTGTGGCTAACATAGATGGACAGACCGGAATCAGTCGTTGGGTGGTACCATTCTCACCCTGGCTTTGGTTGCTGGCTGTCGTCGGTTGATATCAACACCCAGCAATCGTTTGAGCAGCTGAACCCGCGTGCGGTGGCCGTAGTCGTCGACCCCATTCAATCCGTCAAGGGCAAGGTTGTGATTGATGCTTTCCGACTCATCAACCCTCAGCTTCTGATGATGGGCCAAGAACCCCGTCAGAGCACGAGCAACCTCGGCCACCTCAACAAGCCGTCCATCCAGGCGCTGATCCACGGACTTAACCGACACTACTACTCGATTGCGATCAACTACCGCAAGACAGCGCTGGAAGAGAACATGCTGATGAACCTCCACAAGCACGTGTGGACAGAAGCTCTGGAGATGGACGACTTCCGGACGGAGGGACAGAAGAACAAGGAGCGGCTGCAGAGGCTGGTCAGCCTGGCAGATGGCTACGAGAAGAGAGTCAAGGAGGAGACGGAGCTGACTAAGGAGCAGCTCAAGACCCGCTACGTTGGCAAGCTGGACCCCAAGAAGCACTTGGAGGACGTTGGCCAGGAGCTGATCGAAGACAACATTGTGTCGGTGTCAAGGCAGATGATTGACAAGGAGGCGACAATGCCCAAGAAGAATGGAGCTCTGGGGGTGGCTGCCCAATCCAACGGCGATCAGATGGAGACGGAGGAAGAGTTATAGACGAGTAGCAAAGCAAGGAGGGCAGCCATTATCATCACCCGCTCGCACTATATCTTCGGTGCTACCGCTGCTGCACACACACACTCACATGGTAGCTGGCTGGGGCACGCCTTATGCTTGAGGAGAGGGGACTGTAGAAAATTTCGCACACCGCCGTTGCAGTCGGGGTCGGAAGAACGCGGGGCTATGAGAAGCGTAGCCGCGAAAGATGGGCGACTCTGACCACTTGGGGGTCTCTAGGCCGGTCAGATGGTGGTTTTGCGTGACCATGAGCTTATAGCCTCTGTCGTTGTTGTCGCTTCTCTGGAGGAATGCTTGGGCTCCCTTGCACCAGGACATGAAGCCGTCGTCGGGCAGCACGAATCATGACATGTCACTATTTAATGAAGTTTAATTTTTTTTATCCGGTTGGGGTTTAATTTTTTTGTGCTTGACAGGTTGTAAGTTGTAGTTGTGGTTGCGGTTGGGCTGAGCTGTTAGTAAAATTGGTGGTTGCGCATTAACGGCAACGGTACTCCATAGTGTGGTGTGTTTACCAACTCTAGCGATGATATCATTGGTAAGGACTGCAAAGGAATTTTTAGAATGATGCAGTGACTGGATTTTGCAGGATTTGGAATTGACCGCTTCGTGTGTATCGTGATGTGCGTTATTGAGTGACACTGCATCAGCATATGCGAACCCCCAACAAAAAAAGATGACAAAGAAGAAGAGGGCTAGCATGCCAACGACGAAACGAAACGACGCATAGCATTACGTTTCTCTGTCTTGCCTTGTGTTGGTTCGCCACTCATCCAAGACAGAAAAAAAAGCTGCAAGTTGTGTCTCGCTTGGGCATTTGGGATGCATCTTGGCAGCAGTCACACGGTGGTTTTGGCATCAGGCGGCGCTGGTTCGATTGGCGGCGACTCAGCCCTCAGACCCCTCGACCCCTCCCTCCCCTTGTCCCTTGTGAGATAGAATGCATGGATGGGATTCTCGTCTCTGGCAGCGCCTGAGAGGCTACTGGGCAAGCTGGGACCCCCTGGAAGGCACGCAGAGTCTGGGGCCCAATCAGTGCATTGGCGGCGACAGGCCACGGTCTCAGATGACGGCTGATTCATCGGGGTCTGGCGGTGGGTATCAAGCAACCACTGTGCGGCTACTGCGGGCTTGCATATTGGGAGTTGGATGGGGAATGGTTGAGTATGTACTTGGACGAAAGAAGATGGATGCGGCTGCAAAGAAAAAGTTGGACGTGTGTAAAAGAAATATGCAGCGGAAAGAATTGAAGGACACGATGGTGAAATGGGAGGGAGATGGTTTAGGTAAGGTTAGTAGTGAGTGTATCAGGTCGTGATTACCTACTCCAGGCACACTCGTACTCGTATTAATCACCCATAATAACAAAGCGCCTTGAACTCCGTACCCTTTGATGACATCAACCCGTGAATGAACATGATCAATCAACAAACTCATACCCGGTCAAACAGTAAATAGTCAAAAGGCAGCCCCAGTGCGTGTTAAACGAGGCACCGGGACGAAAACAAGAACAAGGGGGCCCTCCCTGTGCCTGTGGGACAAAGACTGGAGCAGGATTTCAAGCTGCTGCAGCACACACGGTCCCCCGTCCACTCAAAGCCCGTCAGAAGCCCATTTAGCTGTTGCGTGCAGCAGAAGCCGTGCCGCGCACTGTGCCGCACCGCTGGATTCCCGCCATTCACGACGGGCTGGGCGCCTAAGTCAAAATCAATATCATCAGCTGCGGCAGAGGCGTGCAGCCTCCCGGCAGTAACCACACGGAACCGAATGAAGAGGGCGCTCCATGCCATTGGGCTGCTCGCTGCTTAGGAGGTACTCCTTGGGTATCGCCTCCACGTCTGCCGTATGCACGAGATACACTAGCACTACTCAGCAGGTAGCACTTCTATGGACCACTGCCAACCGCTCCAGCTCCAGTGCTGCTGCAACAGCGGCGCGGAAGACCACTAATACGGACCGGTGGACCAACTGAGGCCCGCTAACTCTCCAGGCCGCTGCGGCTACGCATCCACGCCAGCTCCGTACAGTGTCGACAACTTACAGGGGGCGGCGCAGCGAACGCACGCTTGCATCCAGTCGAACCAGAAATCATTTCTTCAAAGACATGCATGCATCGAACAAACTTCATTTGTTCGTTCGGCCCAGCTCAATCGGCTCAGCAGCACGGTTGAGGCTGCCGCTGCTGCTGCCTTCACTGCGACGCGACACGACAATTCAGCGTGGCGATAACGGGCTTCAAATCCTCTCATTCACTGACTCAATGAGAGCGAGTCTCATCACCACAAGTTGCATAGCGTCTGGCCTGTCTGGTCCTAACCCTGCTCGCTCCAGCCCCTGTCCGGTCCTGCGCTGTGGCCGCTGTCATCGCCGTCGCCATCAATCACCTGCAGGAGCCACAACAAAGAAAAAAAAGCATCGCATCTTCGCATCCTCCCCTGCGCCGGCATTTCGTGCGTCGGGCTACGGGGGGTCTTTGAGCGACTAGCAGAAGCAGCGCCTGTCCCGCTACAACTTACATCCACTCAGCATTTCTACTGTACTGTCCGCAGCATTACCTGTGCATTCTAACGTCTACAAACTACGAACTATTGACGACTATTTACCCGAGGCACTGCGATCGCCACCACCGCTTCACCAACAGAGCCCGTCGTGTTGTGGTGGCCGTGGTGGTGCCGGCGAGTTGTCGAAAACACCAAGAGCGTTGCCAGCCGAGCATCGTCACCAGTCTCAGCAAACATTGGAGCGGCAGCACGTCGCTTCTTCCCCTTGCTGAAGGCCGCAAATCCGAACCCGAAATAAACAGAGCGCCGTAAACCATGACCATGATGGACGTGGCTACCGTCAACGAGGTCATCGACTGCGTCGGCCGCCTCTTCGACCACATTCCCTACGCCGTCTGCGGAACCGCCGCCCTCATCTACTATGGCTACCGCGCATACTCGCCCGACCACGTCAGCATCACCTGCCCCGAGGAGTCCAAGGAGGCCATCCGCTGCTGGGCGCTGGCCAAGGGAATGACGCCCTTGCCCGACAACCCCGACGGCTTCAGCGTGCGCGTCGCCAGCGGCCGCTCGTGCCCCGTGTGCATCAAGTTCATGAAGAACGGCTTCGAGCAACTCGAGGTAGTGCGGATCGGCCCCGGCCAGGCCAGCATGGTGACGCTGCCCAGCATCGCAAACACCATTGCCCGCAGCTACGTCTTCCGCCTGCACTCGTCGTCCACCGACCGCCAGGCCCTCTATGCGCGGTACCTGGCCTGGACTCTCAAGCGCATGGCTGAGATCCCGCCCACAGACCCGGTTCAGCGCCTGACGCCCGAGCGCGCGCGCGACATCATCAACCGCTCCTTTTGGATCCCCTTTACACTTTCCTACCCTGAGACCGTGCCGCTCTTCCAAGCTGCCGGGCTTGAGATTCAGGGCGACGGCAGCCTCATGGACTGGCAGCAGCCCGACGAGCAGAGCATGCCTCCTCCACGGCCGCGGGCCCGGACCGCGGCAAGCCGCTACAGCCTCAACAACGCCAGCAGCAACTACAGCCTCAATAACGCCAGCAGCAATGGTCACCTCCGTAATCACAGCTACGGCTACGGCCAAAACTATAACCAGCACTACGGCCAAGGCTACGGTCAGAACTATAACCAAGGTTATGGCCAGAATTATGGCCAAGGATATGGCCAAGGATACGGCCAAGGAGGATACGGTCAACCATACGGTCAAGACTTCAACCAGGGCTATGGCCAAGGCTACAACCAGGGCTACGGTCAAGGCTTTGGCCAAGGATACGGCCAGAACTACGGCCAGAACTTCGCAAACAACTATAACCCGGCCTTCAGCCAGAGCCAGACCAGCCATACCCGGCACAGCTACCACGGTTCAGATTTTTCGGATTCCGAGAATGGCAACACCCCATCCCTTCGCAGAGTCACCAAGCGTTTACCGAGCGTCAGGCCCATGATGTCAACATTTTCGTCTCCCTCCACCTCCGATTCGGAATTCTCCCACTCGGCCGGCGCCTTCTCGCCGCAGTACATTCTCGCCTCGCCTCTGATATCGCCTACAGCGCAGATGCCGCCGCCGCCGCCTTTTTCATCATATCACCATTACCCACCGCTCTCTCCTGCAAACTCTATTCCTCATATACGGCCACTGGCTCCCCCGCCACTACCAAGGAGGGCATTATCGAATCGCCAGGATACAAGGTCCTGGACATGAATATCATGTTCGCCATGAATTTCGCCATGAGCTTACTTCCATATCACTACCGTCATCACAATCTCCATCTCCATTTCCATCTTTGAACCAAGAGAGAACAACATATACTCAGACTACCTACACACACAATCGATTTGACAGCGCGCCAATTTTATTTCGTCCTATTTCCTACTTCTATTTCACTGCCCAACGTTGGGTACGTCATGGGCCGGAGAACCAAATCTACGGATTTTGGTTCAATTTCCTTTCTGTCTTTTGGATTTCCTTCTTATTTTCCTTTTGTGTTCCTGCCGTCCAGAATGATCGGTAATCAACTTGGCCACGATATCCTTTTCCTTGTTTTCTCTTCTCTTAGCCAACTTTTTTTTTTTTCTCCTTATCTGTCTCCTTTTTTTACATGGCGGAGTTCTTTTGTACCAAGAATGAAACGATTTGATGGAAATACGGATATGGCTTTTGGGGGGAAGGGGAAGAGGGTTTCTTTTACGCATGACATGAAACACAGAGAAGCTCTTTAATATTTTTGATGAAATCAGGAGATTGATGCTGCAAAGAAGAGACGGGATGACAATGTCATGCTAAGAAAAAAACAACACACACAATTTTCAAGAATCAAGAATTAAGACTTTAAAGAATCAAGCAGAGGGTGGGAAAGACGCGGCAAAATGTGAAAGCAGCTAAAAAAAAAAAGAAGAGCGGGCTTTTTTCGAACACACATCCATAACCATAGATTGATAGTTCATCTGTACAATAGAAAGGGGGGGCGTCACTGGGAACTGCGAGCTGTCAGTCTCCTAGGTACTATATCCATTGATTGGACGATTTGTTTCACCATCTCTCTTCAGGCTGTCTTCTTTTGTCCTACACTCGTATATCTTCAAGGCACTACTTATTTAGTTACAACGGTACTAGGTATGTCAACACAGGTAACGAAACAGAAGCAAACCAGGAACCAAGAAACGTATGCAAGTTTAATAGTATAGTCAAATGCCTCCGTACCATGTATCTGTACGGGTAGTCAAATTTAAATTAGAAAAAAAGAAACCAACAAAATACAACACTCGCAGCACGAATGCCTAAACTCCCTGCCCAGTCTTAGAAATTGCCCTACAAAAAAATTTCAATCCTCTGGTCTTCCATTTCCTTGTTCTACAAGATGGAGCAAGTTGGATACAAAAGATAAAAAAAAAATCACGCTCAGAACATTTCCGTCCCGTTGCCACGTTACTCCAATACGCCTCCTAGAACGGCATCAAGCCGTATGCGTCCCATTTGATGCGACGGGCACATTTTCTTTCTTGTCCACTGCGCTCGCAATGCCTGATTGTAAAATGTCGCGTATAAAGGACTCCTGCTTGCGAGCCGATGGGGCCTTCTGTCCTTCGGACTCGCTTGCAGTAGGTGACACGTCAATGTCAAAAATCCCATCAACGGCAGCTATCCCTCGTGGTGTAGAAGGCCTCGATGATCCCGCCACGTCGAGATTCTATGCTCCCATGACGGGAACCTTCTTGCCTCGCTTGCCCAGCAGCGTAGCGTTGTCTAAGTTGAGCTCAAACGCGCCCTTTTGGCGCTGTCTCTCCCGCACTTGTTGTCGCGCAGCAGCGGCCACGGCGGCTGAATGTTGTCCATAGCCCTTCTCGCCGGCTCGTTCCCGCTCGCGGCCACGGGTATGGGTGGTGTCATGATCCTGAATGTTGGCTCTTTGCATTCTCTGCTCTAAGGCCTGAGTCTTGGTGTTGGCATCATCCTTGTCGACGTCCATGTTATCGACATCGTCGCTATCCTCTTCCTCTTCCTCTTCTTCTTCATTAAGGCCTCCAAGTGGACGTCCAGCACCTCCAGCTCGCGCGCCGACCTGCGCTCTTCTCTTGGCCTCCTCCTCCTGGCGGTGGACGGCATAACTGACATCAAACACCTCGCGAAGGTTGACAGCTGCGGGAGATCGGAAGTCATATCGCTTGCCGGACTCTTCGAAGTGAGCAGCGTTGAACTGCTTGAGCGGCACCATTCCTGGAGCCTTTTCGTCTCGGGGAGTCGGTCCCACCTCCTGGATCCATGGGTGGGCAAGGAACTCCCTGATGGTGTAACGCTTGTCGGGGTCTACCGTCAAAAGATGGCTGATCAGGTCCTTGGCAGACGAGGAGATGTCGTCCCACCAGGGCGACAGGAAGGTGTACTGGCCCTTGGCAACCTTTTCGGTGAGCACTTCTATGCTCTCATCGTAGAAGGGTGGGAATCCGCAGAGCAGAGTGTAGAGAACGCAGCCCAGCGCCCACATGTCAACCGACTTTGAGTATCTCTCATCCTTGACAATCTCGGGAGCAGTATAGCCAACAGTACCACAGGGAGTCATGGTCTGTGCTTCCCAAACAATCTTGGAGAGACCGAAGTCGGCAATCTTGATCTCGCCAATGCCTCCGGCTCCCAGACCCTGGATGAACTCGCCCTCGTCGACCTTGTCCTCATCTCCGGGCTGCTTGGGTTTCGGGTGCTTGGATGGAATGAATGGGATCGGGTTGAATAGGATATTCTCGGGCTTGATGTCACTACAAGGATGTGTCAGCACAGGTTTGCCTTTGTCTGGGCAAAAAAGGTGAAGCCATGACGTCAGAGCGGGACTACCCCTGTCCCACTACTTTTGTCTGGGTTGCTTAGAAATGAGACAAAGTGCAGCCAAGACTCACCGATGGACAACGCCCTTCTCCTCGTGCAGGTACTCGAGCGCTCTGGCGACGCGGACGATGACATGGCGAGACAGCTCTTCGCTGAAGTAGGTCAGTCGTACGATTTGGTGGAACAGCTCGCCACCGGGGGCCAGCTCCAGGACGATGTAGTAGTATTGCTTGGACTCGGAAAATTCGATGAGCTTGACGATGTTGGGGTGATCGAGCTGGCGCATGATCTGAACCTCTTTGAGGATATTGGAACGCTAGACTGGTAGTTAGCATCAGTAGTTCCCCGCTATCATCTCCATGTATTCGAGGCCAAAACTTCTGGCTTCGTGTACGCAGCAAGTACCCTCTGGACGAGAGACCAAGGATGTCAACATAGGAAATAAAAAATGTCGCACCTCTGCAGCCTTTGGAATCTTTTTGAAATCTGGATGTAAATGTTTATTTCCCTATTTCAGGGGAAACCCCCCTCCGTTGTTGGTAAGAGCGGGATGGAGCAAGAGACGAGGCAGCTAAGGAAATCGGATATCATGGCAAAAGCAATAACAAGGAAAAGAAGATGACAAACAAATTGATACAACTTACTTGCATGCGGTTCATCTCGTACTTGCGCACGACTTTGATGGCCACCTCGCCATGTTCTCCATGCAAATCGCGTGCACGGTAGACGTTGCTAAAGGCACCATCGCCCATCTTTTCGAGAAGCTCCCAGCGATCCAAATCAGGATACTTGGGGAATTTGCTCTTGCTCGCATTCTCCTCAGCAATGATTTGGGCCAGGTTTGCCTCATCAACTCTTATGCCCTTGGTGCCATTGACTTGGGCAGGCTCGGCGTGATGAGCTGCGGC